>NC_136760.1:23923964-24523964 GCF_936440315.1 Barbus barbus
AAGGCTGGGGCATGAATAAAACCTTATTCATGTATCGTCAACCAGACCTATTTATATCCGTCTTCGTTTTCTGATTCAAATGCGTAGAGCTGACAGTGACACTAAGACGCTTTAATCCTGCTTCACGCACCGATTTCATGCACTTGGTAGGGCCTTTCATGCCTCTGGTTGTGAGTTTTAGCCATTTCATTGCATGTAGACTGAAAGACTGCAAAAGATATATCTATCTGTCTATCTATCTGTCTGTCTGTCTGTCTAGCGTTCTCGCATTTTATTGTTCTATCATTCTATCTATCGCTCTATCATTCTATCTATCATTTTATCATTCTGTCTTTCAATTGTGCTATCTATCATTCTGTTTGTCTGTCTGTTGTTCTCTTGTTCTGTCATTCTGTCTGTTCATTCATCCATCCATTCATTGTTCTGTTTGACCGTCCGTCCGTTACTTAGTTCGTTCATCCATCCATTCATTCATTTATCTGTCAATGCATCATTCTGTCTGTGCATCATTCTATCTGTCTGTCCATCTACTGTTCTGTCGTCCGTCCGTCCGTCCGTCCATCCATCCATCCATCCATCATTCTGGCAATCCATCATTCTGCCTGTCCATTGTTTTGTCTGTCCATTTCCATCCATCATTCTATCATTCTGTCTGTGCACTGCTCATCCGTCTGTCTATCATTCTGTCATCCGTCCATCCGTCCATCATTCTGTCTATCTATAGTTCTGTCGTCCGTCCATCCATCCATCCATCGTTTCAACTGTTCTTCCATCTGTCCATCTACTGTTCCATATTTCTGTCTATCCATTGCTCTATCAGTCTATCCGTCATTCCATCACTCTATCTACCTCTCTTTTGCTCATCACACTATCTGTTTCATCATATCAATCCATCCATCTGTCTCTCCACATTTACATACAGCTGCTATTGTAAGGTGTTGTATGAAGAGGACAACTTGAGAATCACACCTGTTAGTAGAACAATTATCATTCCCAGATACTGTCAGTATGATGAGGTCCACTTGACATGATCCCAAGTGATTGCATCATCAACCCAAACCTAACCTTATGTTTATTTCCAAGTGAGTAGCTGATAAGAAATGTTTACTTCCATATACACTTCCCTCCAAAAGTTTGTAAACACCCCTGGCAAAGTGTGGTTTTGGACAATATTAACATAAATCCTTATTTTTTGGTGCAAATACATTAAAGTAACTTGACATTATAATTGAAGACCAGCAATAAAACATAATAATGGCAAAATATACATGTCAAAGTCAGACATGCCCCTTTGCCAGCTGTGATGCCTGGTTACTGGTTTAAACTTGGCCCAGGTTTTTAAAAGATTTTTGGATCAGCACACCTTAATAGCTTCAACAATTGATTGCCAATTCAAAGTCAATGTTTGAATAAACTGACAGCTCGGATGCCTAGATTATGCAGAGCTGTAATAGCTGCTAATGGTGGATATTTTGATGAATCGAAAATTATTATTTTTTTTTCTATGTATACACGGTTTATGTAATAAAATATGTTTTCGTAGTTTGTGTTGTCCCTTATCAGTGCAAAATTAAAAAGGATCCATGCCAATAGTGTCCAAAACCCCACCTTTCTAGGGCATTTCCAAACTTTTGGAGGGCAGTGTAGATCTTAACAAAACATGTTTGAGTGCAAACATCTCACGAACTATAGATCAGTAATCCACAGATGTTCAGCTCATTTACACCTGTTGTGCGAGCCTTCAGGGAAGTGTTGATGCTGTGGTTCTGAACTGAGCAGAGACTGAAGGCGCTCGGAGCATCTGTCCGCTTACACTGCTGAGGAGTTGAGGATTAACTCCCCATCTGCACTAATGGAGATTAATGCGTCTGTTTCTGTCTCGCTCTGAATTATGAAGCACACACTTATCTGAGGTCAACTTGATTCCCTCAACACGCTCTCTGAGTCATCACAAGCCAAAAGGCAGAACTGACCTAGGAACTGCTCTTTCAGGGAAAAATCAGCCGCAATTTTCATTAGCAGTCTGCCTCAGAGAGATAAGAGCATGTTGTTGTGAAAAAATGATGTAATGGTGTTCAGAAGGACTAGAGATGTTTTTGATCTTCAGGTCATGACCTCAGATTAATGTCAGCTAGCTTCAAGAATCATCAATACATTTATCTAAGCTTGCCATCAAGTAGAAGAGACCCTCCATTCTCGAAATGCTCCCTCGAGACCAGGTCCTTCAAATGGTACAAAGTGTCCACTGTCTGAAAACCCAGCATGCAAAGCCCATAATTAGCCATGAACCCTGCGACAAAGGCTTTGATGAAGTCACTTGTGGAAATCTTTGACTTCCTGATTGAGGCTCTTCAATGGCCCTGCCTGCCTGCCTGAAAACAATGATTTAATTTGGCATCCATTGCACACAGATGCTTGTTCTTTCTCATACACACATGCACACTCTCTCTTTTTATTTGAAAGCACTGGGCTGCCCTTTCAAAGGAGTCAAGAGAAGGAATAGCAGGACTGTTTTTTGCAAGAGCGTTGAGCGGTGACTGCTTGGTTTTCGGGTTTATTGGTTCTGGGCCATAAGGTCTCTTGTTCACCTCCTCTCAGCACCCCCTCTGTGCTTGCAAATGAACTGCGTGGCTTCCTGTGTGGATCTGTTTTGTGTTCACAGAGGCACCTAGGGATTAACAAGGACATAAATTACTTGGTTTGAGTTACAGGAGAACCATAATGCTGTAGATACATTGTGGGGCAACTTGTTACATGTGTTTTATGTATATAAAATTGATAGTAATATTTTTTTAATTAATTATTTAATAATTAAATTGTATTTTACTGTATTATAGATCATTATAATTAAAATAATAATTATTATTAATTCTCAATATTGTGATTTTTACATCATTTTTATTTTCATATTTTATTCAAAGATATTATTCTAAAATCTATGTCAATAAACAACATAGTCATTGTGACAACTTACCCCATGTAGTGTGATGACATGCTTTCTGTTAAATGTAACTGTATTTATTTTCCAGGTAATAATTCTGAAAATGTCCAATACTTTTATAGTCAATACAGGAAAAGGAAATAATATTTTCTGAATTTTTATCACGGCGGATACTGGATCTTTTATTACAGAATGCCAACCCCAGAGCTCTGTTGTTCTATAAATACCTCTGTTCTCTGCACGGTGTGACATGATGCAGAGCACTGGGTCATTTGTACTGTCCTCTCAGCTTGCGAAGGTCACTTTTTTAACGATTTGACCAGAATTTAGACAGGCCAGCTGTTTAACCATTGCGATGTTTTCATTGAGTGTAACCTTATCCAGAGTTTGGATTTGAAATTTTTGACAGCATAGATTAAAGTGTCACATTTATGAACATTTCAGTTTAGGCGAAAGGCTGCAGAATGACTCGCTCAAGAAAGCCTGGAGGAAAATAGTTTGAAGGCAGAGTATGCGTGAAAGGGTTGTGATTTATAGACTACCTTCATTTTCAAACTGTGGAATGGAGGTTGACTGAAATCTTGGTCAGGCTGGGCTCCAGGTGCAGGAGTATGAGCCACTTCAGTGCTCTATATATTGAGAGTGCTGTCGGCCCCTGGCCCTTCACTGTTCCCTCCTGACCATTCAGGATGGACAAAACTGAATCACAGGTGAATGCTAATTTACTTAGCTGCTAAACTGTTAGTAGAATTGTTAACACGGATGTTTTTCCCTCTCTCGTACTTTCTGATCTCTTTCTTTTCCTTTTTTTCCTTTTCTGCTTGTTTTCTTTTTTGACTGGCAATGTGCAAATAACTGCCAATATTCTAATATTTAGACTATATTTAATAGGGTGGAACATTGGAAATATGTTAAAGGTGCAAGAATGCATGTTCTTCTGCAGAGTTTTGAAAGTTTTTGCTAGTGGTTGGTGGAAAAGTTGTGGGATTCTAACCATTTCAAACAACCCTAAAACTCAGTGAAAAGTCTCAGTCTCTCCCGGGAAAATACCCACAATCCTCCTGATATTCTTCACACACATCAGTTAACTGCAAGAGAAAATTGATAGAAAGTAATAAAGGAGCTGAGAGCTGTTTATCCATCACCCACGAGCCAGTTAATCAAACGTTCGTCGAAGGTGAATTTGAAGACAAAGTGAATTTGATTGTTGTTCTTGAGTTTCTGAGATTGGTTTTTCCTTTCAATGTCAGGTTCTGAACTCTAAAAAGCTCAAGTTTCAACCTGTCACTGCTTGTAAGAGTTGCATCTGATCTTTATCTTACTACTTCCTTGCAGGATTTGTTCCACTGTTGGTCTTTATATGTTCATGTTTGATTCTCAGTAACTATATTGAGAACCTCTGAACTAGTTCTACCAATAAACCCCCAGACATTCCCACAGCCATTATTAGAAGACCTGTAAGCAGTAAGGTCATCATTCCCTTTTTTGTAATCTCTCTCTCTCTCACTTCTCATTTTTTGTCTTACAGTTTTTTCCCCCCACAGTTTTAATGGAGAAATAGAAACTCATATCTGGATATAGAGCAGGCAGCACCACTTAGTGCTTGTGTTCCATTTCACGCTTCAACTCTCCCATTCAAATTTAATTGCAGAAGCTCAGCGCCTACAGAAACCAGAGACAATCAATTAGAGCCGCAGAGCTGGGAGAAAAATCTTGCTCTCATATCTTAACCACTTCCTCACATTACAGTTGTGGCTTAAGAAACACAGCTCAGATGTCTAGCGTTTGTTCATTAGCTGGATTATTGGATTACGTTCAGCTGAGATATTAAACCCCGCTGAGGAGGTTTTCACAGTTGTGGCCACACAATAAACTTAGCTATTCCCAAGAAACGTACAAAATATTTTTCAAAATCACCCTCAAAACTAAAAAAAAGCATCAGGACTTTTGTGTTTCATGAAGATGAAAGGATTCAGGAGAGTGCTCCGGTCAAACTAGATAATCAATGTGGAATTGAGTTTCTCACAGCTTTGGGAATGAGATCACTTCGCTCTTGAGTAGTGATGTCACAACCCAAAGAAAACTGCTGGGAATTGAGTCTGGGCCACGGGTATTTGATTTCAGGATATAGAGCATTTGCCTGGGAATCCCCTGATTCTGTGCTGTTTTTAGCTATTATTGAACTTTAAATATGCTGTATGTACTGTATATGCATGCACTCATCTGGCCTCATCTCATCTTTTTTCTAACACAACACTCTATTTAATGAAGCTTTTGCATGGGTCTGTTAGAAGGGATGAGGGAGCACAAATCTGGTTACAAACCGGCTAGTTCTTTCTGGCTGTTCACACAGAAAACAGCTCTTTTTAGACCACATGCAATACTTTCTCAAATGCCTAATTTGGGATATTGAATAAGAGGTTATGTTAAGAAGGACATCATGTGTCTTCGTGTTCTTGTTTATTCTGCATTTAATGTGCACATCAGCCAGGTAAACAGATTTAGTGATGTTAAATGAACTCTAAAAGCTTTTCAATTACTTATTTTAAATTGAGTATTAAAAAATGTGGTTTTAATGTTTTCAATTTTGAAAAGTACACAGCCTGAAATAGTTTGAAAGAAGTCCGTTATGCTCACCAAGGCTACGTTTATTTAATCAAAAACTATAATGTGAAATATTATTACAGTTTAAAAAAAACGTTTTCTATTTTAATATATTTTAAAATGTAATTTATTTTTGTGATTGCAAAGTTGAATTTTTAGCTTCATATCCTTTAGAAAACAAAATGTATTTGCCGATTTGGTGCTCAAGAAATATTTCTTATTATCCATGTAAAAAAAAAAAAAAAAAAAAAGTTGTGCAAACGATACCTTTATTTAGGGATTATTTGATGAATAGAAAGTTAAAAAGAACAGCATTTAATTGATATTAAGTCTTTTTTATCAAATAATGCATCCTTGCTGAATAATGGTACCAGTTTCTTAAAAAAAAAAATCTTACTGACTCCAATTTTGTAATGGTAGCGTATGTCATTATAAACCCATTACAGTATGTCTGTGTGCACTAACAGTGGTATTTTCTCACAGGTCACCGGTACTGTGGGCGGCATGCAGAGCGGCCTGAACGAGCACTTGTCTCGACTGGGCGAGATCTTTGCTGCACGAGGAGACTTTGTGCAGACACTGCAGTTCATGCAACAGATGTCAGAAAACATCATTAAGCAGCTGCTTGGGCTTCCTGACTGGGAAAAGGCGAAAGTAGACCTGGCTGCCATAGCTGATCAGACAGCATATGTGGAATATTACAGGTAATGATGAAAGCTGCCACCTTAAATCTTTCCATAATGTACCTCTCCTGGAATAATTTTTCTGTGCAATGCAGGTTTATTTGTAGCAGGCAAAAACATTATGAAATATTGCATCCTTGACTTTTCATATTCTTCTAAATATGGTTGAGTGAAGCACCATAGTAGTCCATCAGCCGCCAATGCATGACTGCATGTGTGTACAGTGTGTTTTATAGTTGCATTTAAAGCCATTTCCTCGTGTTAGACACTACAGATCACACGTTATTTACTGCTGTAGCTTCACAGCTGGTCATCCATCAAAACATCCACCAGTACTGCATTCATATTCCTGTCATTATTCCACATTGCAGATGACAGGTTGATAAGTGATGATGTCACAATCCTTTAGTTTAGGTTGGCAGAAAAGTTAATCTTTAATAGGAAGCATATTAATATAGCTGACATGTGATAGTGATAATGTGAATGTGGGTGTGCGTATGTCTGAGAGCAGTTTATAGGAAGAGACACATTCATCTATTTCCCTCTGACAGGGTTTCAGCGTATGAAATATTAATACTTATAGAAGTTGTTCATCTATTATGAATTATTTCCAGGGAAGAAGAGCTCTCTGGAGTGGCCTAGGCACAACACACGCGCTAACAAGAAGATTTTATCTATTAGCGATTGCGCCAGTTCAGGAAAGTCTCAGTCATGTTTTACTTAAGTATATAACTTGAAATGCAACCTAAAATTCATGAGGAGAAATAAAAAATGACACGCATGGAACAATTGTTGGCATGAAAAATAAGTATAACAGGAATGTGGATAGCGTAGCTCTGATAATAACAAGAGAATCTGATGTGATAAGAGAAATGTTTCCTGTTTTTATATATTTATTTTGTTTTCTTGGTATTGTGTCAGATTTGAGAACAGTTTGAAATGCTGTTAAGATATTTCTGAAACTCAGATGCGTTTGAGATACTGGGATTGTTTTGTCCTCAAGAGGAAAATCTGAGAAGGTCTGTGTGAAACAGCTGAGAAATTAAAAAGATTTCGTTAGTCATTTTTCTTTTAGATGGGTACACAAACACTGTCTTGTTTCATACCCTGTTTATTTTTCACACATATCTTGATTAACAGTTTCTAAACTTGGCAGTATATTGTGTGAATTATTGTCAGCATCTCTGATCACGTCATTTGATGTGTATTCATTAACTGCTTATAAAAGTCTTCATCTGCTGGTTTTTCTTTCTTCTGAAGGTGGTTGACATACCTCCTGATACTGATCTTGGATCTGGTCATCTGTCTTGCTGCTTGTCTAGGCCTGGCCAAACAATCCCGCTGGCTGCTCACTACGTGAGTACAAACATGACATTACACTGGGTTATCATGAGATGATGAATACTGGAATTAAAGACAAAGATATATAAAGAAAGTTGCCTCAGATTTTTTTAATTGGGTCATATTACCATGATTTTCTTCAATATACAAGTTCATTGTACCATCAAGGTTGCCTATAATGCTCAGAAAACATCCCATCCAAGACCATTTGTTAAAAATAAGCAAAAGCTGCAGTGAGGAAAAAGGGTCAGATCGGTTAGATTTTATCAACTTTATCTGTAGGAGAAACTTTTATCTCAGGGAAGAAAAACAATAATAAAAAATGTATGATATGACCCCCTTTGAAATGTTACGACATAAGATTTAATATAAAGAAGTTAATTAAAAGAAAGATCAAAGAGAAAAGAACAGCAAATAAAATGTTATCCTCATTCTCGAAGGATTGCCTTTTAATGCTGTACACCTGAAATGAACAGAATATATATTTTTTTATTATTAAAGTTCTCATCTAAATGATAAATTAAAAAGGAAACCAATAGATTAGACGTGAGTAATTGTTTAATTTATCAGCTGAATTTTACTGCATAGTATTTCTTAATACTATACTATTAATACTTAATACTCTAGAAAGTGTGTCATTTAGTAGCACAGTGGATTTCTGAGTATAGAACACTTGCTGTCATGTTCAGTATAAAGAAGCGTTGGAAGAGTTCTGCAGTCTTATGGAAGTAAAGGGATTGTGCTATCAGAGATATCCGATGGTATATATGGTACAAACCCTTCGTTTATAAAGATTCATGAGCGATAAAATCTGTAGAACAAGCTCTGTTGGGTACTGTCTACCTACATTTCTCTCACACACAAACACAAAGCACAAACTGCGTTATGCTTATGCATGGTTAAATCTCATGAAAATGAAGTCACGTTTCATCCCAAAAATAGTAATTATTTTTTTGAATAAAGAAAATAAAACTGTTTATTTTTCACTCATATTGTCATTATTCAGAACCCAGATTTGACATTGGACATCAACTGGCAACCCAACATAATATTGTAATCGTCAATGGTGTTTTTTATGGTGTGTGTGCAGGATGATGGTTTGCGGTGTTCTGACTCTGATATTGAGTTGGGCATCTCTCGGAGCTGATGTGGCCACTGCAATGGTAAGTACAAACCAATAAGCCTGTTATTCAGTCAGTGATTCTGTTCGGGTCATTATCTGAGAGATGGATAATTCAAGACAAACGCATCAGTACTTCCATTCAGAACACTTCTTGTGATTACATATCATTGTGTATTTGTATGTGATGTTATTTGGTTTTTATATGCACTTGAGGCGGGTCACAGTCAGTCCATCGATATCAAAAGCTTGTTTATGTGGCAGAGCATGACAAATAATAGTCAACTGCTGTCTGCTTGCCTGAAGGAGGTGATAAACTTCCAATTTATTGCGTTTGATGTGGGTGTGTGTGCAATCAAAAACACTGCAGTTTGTGTTTATTGGGAAAAGAGTTGAAAGTGGCCGATTTCATTAAACCACATCAATGAAGGAGGATGAAATAAAAGAAAGGGTAAGTATTGAATGGAGGTCCACTTTCAGTTAAAAAGACCCAATGGCTTTTTTGATTCAGACATTACTTCCACAACAGCATTTTTGTTGACGGTCTAGATGAAAGTCTAGAGCATTGCAATCAAATTAATTCAGATTAAATAAAATGAATTGCATAGTTTTTTTTTTTGCTTTTTTTTTTTTTATTACTTTAGGCTTTTCATTTAGCTTCTCTGTAGAGTCTTGGGAAAATCAGTTTTTTGGCGAAGTTATATAGCTCAGTGTGATTCGTTGAACTTTTATATCCCTTCTATTTTCTCTTAAAAACTATTTCACTCATTCACCCACTTATTCTCCTACTCATAACTGTAACTGGCAGGTTATGAATGCAGTTTAACAGCTACCCACAAACCAATTATATCCATCAAAAAAGCAAACAGTATGGAAGAATCAATAGAGCCTGTCAGTGGAACTTGTAGCTAGTGCTGTGTGTGTGTAGAAAAATATGTTTTTCTGTGTAGAAAAAATACTGTTCATGCATTCCTTACAATGTACACAGTCCACAGCAAAAAAGTAATATAATATAACACAAAATAATATAGCCTGCAAACTCAC
Organism: Barbus barbus; assembly: GCF_936440315.1. Classification (NCBI taxonomy): domain Eukaryota; kingdom Metazoa; phylum Chordata; class Actinopteri; order Cypriniformes; family Cyprinidae; genus Barbus; species Barbus barbus. Next base: position 23,933,698 of record NC_136760.1, read on the forward strand.
AACCTTGCTTGCTATGGAAGCTTGTTCCTGCTACGGAATAAGTCAATCAAGTCAAGTCACCTTTATTAGTATAGCGCTTTTAACAATACAGATTGTGTCAAAGCACTTAACAGTTTCAAATTGGAGGATAGAGTATCAGTAATGTATAATAATAAGATTAAACACTCAATTTTCAGTTAAAGGCATTTCATTATTGAATTCAGAGATGTCATTGTCCAGCTCAGTTTAGTTTAAATAGTATCTGTGAAATCAAATTGACCATAATCGCTAGAAATTAAGTGTCCCCAACTGAGCAAGCCAGAGGCGACAGTGGCAAGGAATGAAAACTCCCTCTGTGACAGAATGGAGAAAAAAACCTTGGGAGAAACCAGGCTCAGTCAGGGGGCCAGTTCTCCTCTGGCCAGGATATTATTGTTTATTTATTGTTTTAATTACAATTTTAAATGTATTATATTTCTATTTTTATATTGTTGCAATTTCTAATAATAATAGTATTATGTAGTTAGGTATTTTGTTTTATTTTTAGTTTTGTTTTATTTTTAGTTTGATTGTATTTTTAATTTTAGTTTGTATTGTATTTTGATTGTATTTTAAGTCGAGGTCTTCACTGGGGATATGTCCCCGGGGCTCATCCAGGTGTCCCGGCCTCCGCCGACGATCAAGGCCGCAGACATCATCTCCCGGTGCCTATCCGCCATCTGATCCGGACACGGACTGAGAAACAGAATAAGAAAGAACAGACAAATATTAGCGTAGATGCCATTCTTCTAACGATGTAACGAGTACATCATGTGTTATGAGGAGTGTTCCCGGTTCCGGTTGATCTAATTAATGCAGCCTAACAATCCTTTAATGGATTTGAATAATAGAAGTGTATTAGTGTGTTATGTGTAAGCCAGGTTAAAGAAATGTGTCTTTAATCTAGATTTAAACTGACAGAGTGTGTCTGCCTCCCGAACAGTGTTTGGTAGATTGTTCCAGAGTTTGGGTGCTAAATAGGAAAAGGATCTGCCGCCCGCAGTCGATTTTGATATTCTAGGTATTATCAAACGGCCAGAGTTTTGAGAACGCAGCAGACGTGGAGGACTATAATGTGATAAGAGCTCGCTCAAGGACTGAGGAGCTAAGCCATTCAGGGCTTTATAAGTAATTAACAAGATTTTAAAATGATGTTTGATAGGGAGCCAGTGCAGTGTTGACAGAATAAGAATATAAAAAGATAATTGTGACTTTTAATCACAATTATTTTCAATTATCTCAAACTGTTATCTTATCAAGTTTACATCTTTTTTTCTCACAATTCTGAATTCGTATGAAGCCCAAATTGTGAGATATAAACTCTGAATTCTGAAAAAAGACAGACTTAAAAGATGTTATTTTGCAACTGCGAGAAACAAAATACGTTGATGTCTTGAAATTCTGACTTTTTTATTTTTTTAGAATTGCGAGGCAAAACAGTCTGAATTGTGAGATAAAAAGTTGCAATTACCTTTTTTATTTTTATTTCATGGCAGATACAGGCTTCCGTAGTATACAGTCTGAATATGGTGAGAAAGTGAGTGAAACTTGTGCTTTTTACACTGGTTGCAATAAAAAGCAAACAAGCATTACTAGTATAGTCTGATTCATGAACAAATTAGCCTTATACTTAAGTACTTGAGTCCGTTCTTTTAAAGAATTGCTTAAAATGATTCACAAGATATCAATTTTAAAATTATTATTCACTAAAACCATCAGAGAGGGGACTAAACTAAAATTTGACTCACCAACTTGATGGTTATGTGTTTTTTTTGTGTGTTTTTGGGTATTGTGACCAATTCTTCGATTCGATTCTTATTTTTATGGTTTCGATTCGATATCGATTAGCTATCAATATTTCATTTAAAATGTTAGTTTTGCAGACATGGGATCCATATTTTGATATAAATGCTGGTAACTGAAACTCTCCTACTTAAGTTTATTACTGAAATACACATCTACATTAATAATAGGGTGCATTACATTTACATTTATTAATTTAGCTGACGCTTTTATCCAAAGCGACTTACAATTGCTATATATGTCAGAGGTCGCACGCCTCTGGAGCAACTAGGGGTTAAGTGTCTTGCTCAGGGACACATTGGTGTCTCACAGTGGATTCGAACCCGGGTCTCTCACACCAAAGGCATGTGTCTTATCCACTGCGCCATCACCACCCCTGATGCACACAGTTGTTTTTTTTACGCAGTCCCCCACTACCATAAATTATGCAGTCGAGATTCCCACATTATGTGGCCTAACCGGAGTGCAATGGCCAAGCCTCGCTCTGGGTGAACCGCCTTCTTGATCATGGTGTCTCCCCTGCTAGGTAAGTATATCTATAATGGTGACACCTTCAGGACAAGAGGTGAATATTCATATCCTCTTACGTGAAACGCGCGATTTGGGGATTTCCCGAATCGATATAGTTGCGTTAAACTGAAGATCGATTAAAATCGGAGAATCAATATTTTTTACCCAGCCCTACAAAATATTACTATTTTGTTAATTATGTGTTGTCGGAAACATTGTAGAAAACACTGAGACCCTGTTTACACTAGTCTGAGTTAGTAGTCAATATTACCTTTATTTTATTTTGTATATTGTATTATTTTTCAACAAATATTTAGCTTCTTTTCTGTGCTGTCACTTGTATTCTGATCTGAATTGTTTTGCATTTTCTTGCCTTGTAAGAGAAATTGCTCCTGGGAGAATGGAACAATGATGTCATCATTGAATGCAAATGTATTGTTGACCGAAATATGCGTTCCTTTCACAGCCTGGGGATGTTTATGTGCAGACTGTATGTGAGAGTGTGTGCGTGGTGTGTCTGTTTTTTCCTTAGACAGACATTATAGCATAATGTCTGCATCCCTTCCAGCTGCCTATACAGTATGCTTAGAGCCTGCGTGATGACTCGTGTCGTATGTTCCTTCCTGTGGAACAGATAGCTGTTGTTTATTTGGGCCCATGAGTTCATTCTGTGTGTGTTTGCAGCCGTGTGTGCTTCCTGTGTCGATTTATGTCCCTTCACCTATTGCCCCAAACATCCTGCAGTAACAGAAATGTGTTTAGTTGAAATACAGTTATACAAGCCTTTTGGAACGGTATATTTATTGAATATATATACACTATCATTCAAAAGTTTGGGGTTAGTAAGATATTTTTGAATAAAAATGGATGCTTTTATACAGCAAAAAAATTATATTAAAAAGTTAATTTGAGGTTTTGCACTTGATCAAAAAATCCTGAAAAAACGTATTACATTGAGTAAGAGATATTATAGAAAGAATTATTGTAATAATATTTCACAGTATTACTCTTTTTACGATATTTGTAATAAAATAACACGTACTTAAAAAACATGCAAAACAAATATTGCAGACATCTAACTTTTGAATGGTAATGCATTTTAATTTTATATTTAATTTTTTACTTTTTTGTGTGTTTTACGGTCTAGGGCACAAGTGATTTCTGTGTTGCACCAGACAAATTTCTGATGAACCAAACAAAAGACGCAATCAGCTCCGGTGAGTGTATCTCTTATTCTGAATGCATGTACTGTACATTTGGAGAAAAACAGACACGGACACATACACTGTCATCTCTGTATTCACTGTAATCTCATATTATGAATGGGGATTATAGTTCTTCAGCGAAAAAATTTGCATGAAATGGCATTTTTACACTATCAAGTGCTTGAATAGTTTAAAGGGTTAATCTGAGAGACCTTTAATCCTGCTCCATAATCACTGTGACTGAATACATCGGTAAAATGGCCATTCCTATGATTACGTAACTTTAATCCTGTTCTCAGCTATAATATGTCCCTGCACTACCAGACAGACAGAAGCTCCCTCAGGTGCACGAGGACGGAGCCTCCCAGAGGAAAATTTAATTCCTCGGAGGCTGCTTTTCCATAGCGTGCAAGACTTAAAGGAATATTTCACCCAAAGTTGAAAATAGCACCACAGCCTGAATGATTAAAAGTGGCTGCTACACATCTGTCTAGTTTAGTGGCTGTCATCCATCAGAAGATTCATTTAATCTTTTGAAGACATGTCACCTTTTTCTTTTTTATGGTCTATATGCCATGCTCTTCATAATGCACTTTCTTCTTGTTTCTTCTTTTCTAGACATTGTGCATTATTACCTGTACTGCAGCCAGACGCTCCCCAGCCCGTTTCAGCAGGTACTATGTTTAATAGAAATTATCACTTGCACTTTGTTCTTTAATTTCCTACTAAAAATGGTCTTCAGTAGAGATGTGAATCATAAGGAATCTAAGGATGCTATTTTTATTCTCGTTTTACTTGATACTGATTTCTTTTAGCTCTTATGGGAAAACACAACTTTGTTTACAACTTGGTTTATGGTTACATTTAAATTATTATATTTAATGTTTGTATATCAGCAAGGGCAATGGAGTAGAGGAATGTTTATTTATTGTCTTTTGTATTATTTTCTCAACATTTCTTTCAAACTACAACCTCAATTCATTTTCATTTCTTTTTAATTTCATTGTACTTAATACTGAATTCTAACAGTTCTTTTTGTAATTTAGAGAAAGAAAAATATTTTAAGTCAAATATATACTGAGTGAGTCATTACACTGCTTAAAATAGCTAATAATTAATCTTTTTAAAACTGAATTGACCATTTTTGATCGATTCAATAAAAATAAGAGGGTTGTGTGTTTTTTCATATTGCTATATATTTGCATGTCAGCAAGGGCGATGCAATAAAAAGATGTGTATTTATTTTCTTTGTATTATTGTCTTTTAACACATTTTTTTCAGACTGCAAGCTCACAATTCATAATTTATATTTTATGGCGTTATTGACCATCACCATCCTAAATTAAATGAAACCTCATAAGTGACTAATTTGGGATTTATGCATAAAAATGCATAAAACAAACATTGGATAAAATATGTAAAATACTAAATTTTAAATAATTTTCTATTCTGAATTAATTTATTAATTATAAGTACATTTGTTAAAAAATCTCTCACTTTGTCTTCCATCTAGGATGAGTTAAGTTGTTAATGGATGTCACATCACAATGCATTATGAAATGATCTTCTCTGTATATAGACTGCATTGAAATGCTCTTTACATAATTTAGGTAGTTCAGTAGGTTTTAAAACAGTCAATATGAATCACTTCTTAATTCCCAAATTTAGCTATCAATTACTGATTTATTAATCTCCCTCTCTCCACCTACTTTACTCTTTTCCTGACTCTTGTCTGTGGCTTTCTCCCTCACTTCTCCTGTCTCTCTGCATCTCTCAGGGTTTTTAGGTCAGGCAGTAAAAGGCCAGTGTCCTATATCTCAGATTGCTGCAGTTCAGCTTGACTTGCTAGAACAGAGAAACTAGACATCTCTCTCAGATCAATAAAGTTGTCACAAAGATAGAGCAGCAAAGATGTTCATAACAAGAGATCAGTTGCATGTCCTTTAATCGCTCAGACTTTCACACACACACACAAAATATCAGTCTGTAAGGAGCATCTTCAGCATTTTTAATGTATGGCAATATTCTTGTAATGAGATGGATGTCTTTTTTTAAAATTCCCTTCTCGTGTTCTGTGAGATTAATTAATTCACTCTCAAATCAAGAGGGTGAAAATTGTACAAACAAACTGCATTAATTTAATCAGATTTAATCAGGTTTTGTATTTGATTATCTGCTGTTCCACTTGCTGGTGAATCTTGCAAACAAAAGCCTAGGTCATATTTCGTGTGTGTGTGTGTGTGTGTGTGTGTGTGTGTGTGTGTGTGTGTGTTCCATAAGCACATCTAAAGCCTGATTAAATAAGGATATCATATTTGTCACAAAAAAAAATAACTATTTTAAAATAAACAATATCATCCCTAGAATATTCTAACACAATCCATACCTCCAAACACAATGTTTTTTTGTTGTTGTTTTTCCTTACAAATGTTTATATTAATTAATTTCTTTTTGTGGATTTTGTTTTCTTCCTTTCTGAGATGGTCATTTATATAGACTTGAAAGCTGTCAGTGTTACCAGGTGTGTTTATCTGTGGATGGTGCAGTTTCTCTCTCTGCTGGTTGAGCGTGGAACTGCACATGAGTCCCTTTCATGATGAACAGAACCTGTGATGTGTAAACTGTGGATGTTGTTTGTTAGCCCTTAAACAAAACGAACTGATCCTGAATTAGTTTGTTTTGCAGTCCCTGACTGTCTTCCAGAGATCGCTGACCACCATGCAGATCCAGATCCAAGGTCTCCTGCAGTTTGCAGTGCCTCTGTTCCCCACAGCTGAGGTGAGTGTGCACTACACAGATTGAGATAGAATTATGCATTCACTTTAATACTTTGTGCTCAATTCAGTATAGTCTGTAGTAAAAGCCTTTACCATTAAACCATGCTTTTATCCAAAACTTACTATGCATATGCATATATATCTTATGACATTTTTGTCATATATATATATATCTTATGACATTTTTGACAATCTGACACAGTTTTATATTCTTATTATTGTAATGTAAAATTATTTATTTTAGTTAGACAAAATTGTATGTACTATGATATTATATGTATTGTAATATAATAGAAATTGAATGTAAAATGTAATGACATTTTTTAAAATTTAATGTAATATAATATAGTATGCTATTTTACTTCTTTGTTGGTGTATAAAAGTAGCTATGTGAATAAATGCATTTTATTGTATTGTATTTAAAGTATATTTTTTTCAATTATAATTTTTTCATAGCAATTATGTGTGGTTCTTTTCAGAGGGATTTACTGAGTATTCAACATTTATTGAATAATTCAGAGGCCAGTTTACATCAGCTCACTGCACTTCTAGACTGCCGAGGACTCAATAAGGTACGGAGCACACATAATGTTCCACCTGCTTCTGTCTAATGTGATGCTGCGAGATTAGTGAGATTTTAGCAATTAGTACAATGCATATGAATCTCTTGTGGGATGTGTGTGTTTGCAGGACTACCTGGACGCTCTGATGGGTGTGTGTTATGATGGCGTGGAGGGGTTACTGTATCTCTGTCTATTCTCTCTCCTGGCAGCCTGTGCCTTCTCCGTCATGCTGTGCGCTATCCCGAGAGCATGGCGACAGATTGCCAACAGGTACAGTACACACACACACAAACACACGCACAGAATGCATTAAGATCACTCACATTGACAACAGTGCACTTAACTCTAATCAAACATCCATAAACTAGCTAAGTAAGTTCTTTGGGAGTCAGTTGAGAATTACAGACAGGTCTGTTAAAGCCTTTGCATAAAGAAAGCATGCCGAAACTCAGTACCTGTCATTACAAACATGCCCTGAGGGTGCTTGCAGAGTTCCGGCACAGCACTACCTGCCAGTAATTTCTGAACAGTTTGACCAAAATTCAAGACGGTGTTTAGATTCTGTATGGCATGCTGAGTCACACTGTACATAGTTTTCATATGTTGGCTGTTTGCAGCATCTGTCATTGTGAATTTTGTTGTAAAATGCTATATCTTACAAATGCACTGGCATATTATTATGAAACTTGACTTTTGTCTTTAGCACCATAACCTGAAGCAACCTATGGAGATTTGGGCCGGCACCATGTAGTGATCACGAGAGATAACCCGAAGTACAAATATGCTTACATTGCTTTCTGAAACCATTTTCATATAACTCATAGTCAAATTTGATGGCATGATGCCTGCCAGAATAAGCAAAAGGGCTGGTAAAATCACATACCTGTGTACATACAAAAGTGTCTATTGTAATATACCTGTACATACAATTGTCTATTTGTATATGGTTATTCCCTATTTACTTGTTCTATTATAGTTCTTTTTATTATCTGTGTTTTTGTTCTGTCGCTGTCATTCTGTTGCACTGTGGAAGCTTCTGTCACGAAAACAAATTCCTGTAACATACCTGGCAATAAAGCTCATTCTGATTCTAATCTGGACCTAACCACACCAGATAAATTTGGTGGCAGCGTCACCTGTTGGTCAAAAGTGATAAGCAGTTATGTCACATTACAATTGATATATATTCATGGGTTTTCAGCCAGTTTGCTTAAAATCATCAACAAGTCTTCAATTACTAATTTTCTTTAATTTCAATTTTTTCAATTAGTCTAATGCTCCCTGGGATATTAGAACGCTTAAAGGGATAGTTTAACCAAAAATGAAAATTATCATTTACACACCGTCAAGTTGTTCCAAATATGCAAGAGTTTCTTTCTTCTGTTGAGCATAAAAGAAGATATTTTAAAGCATGTGAGAAACAAACAGGTGCTGGTCCCCATTTAATTCAGTGGGCACCAAAAAAGGTTTGGTTAGCCACATTCTTCAAAATATTGTCTTTTATGTTCAACAGAAGACATAAACTTCTGTTTGGAACAACTCTAGGGTGAATAAATGACAGAATTTTCATTTTGGGGTGAACTATCGCTTTAATTCTTGTATTTTTAATTCTGATGGTGTTGTAAATTGCACTTTTGTTCTGTATTTTTAATAATATAAATGCAGCCTTGGTTAGTATAGGAGAAAAATCTTACTGGCCTCAAACTTTTAAATGATAGTATAAACAATGCTTCTCTTTCTCTCCACAGAGATAGAGATTATGATGACATTGATGACGGAGACCCGTTTAACCCTCAGAGCCGGCGAATGATGTCCCACCATTCCCACCAGGCCAACATGCACAGCTTCGGCAGCTACAGTAGCAGCGTGGGCAGCCAGACCAGCCTGCACCCTCCAACACAGACTGTGACCAACGCACCCCTGTCAGAATATATGTAAGAGTCCACCTTACACATGATTTATTCTTTTTCATATTCTGTGATTTTCCTGTTTTCAGATCGTTGTGTCTGAATTTTGTGTGACAGCGCAATTCAATAATGTTTGGATGTTATAGAGAGCAGATGTTTATTGATTTGCCTCGCTTGAGGAATGTTAAAATTCACTTACTTTATTATATCTATAATATTTTCTTTCTCACTCTGTCTTGAACTCTCGCCTTCATTTTCTCTTTTCATTCATCACGGTCTTGTTTTGACAGGAACCAGTCTGTGCTGTTTGGAGGAAACCCGCGCTATGAGAACGTGCCTCTGATTGGGAGGGGATCTCCTCCTCCTTCGGTGCGTTGGGCTCCAGAGGCCAAGAACACACATGCACTCATGTTGACACAATGACAATAATTCATACCAAAGATTAACCTTTTTCACAGTCATTTTAAGGGTCAACATGAAATCAAAATTGGCCATATGTACACTATGTATTTTATTTAAAGAAAGTAATACTTTTATTCAGAAAGGGGTCAGGACACATTTAATGAATCAAAAGTAACGGTAAAGACATTTAAAAATAGATTTATATTTCAAATAAAATCTGTTCCTGTACACTTTCTATTGTCGAAGAAAAATAAAATATATAATTGTTTCCACAAAAATATTAAGCAGCACAATGCATTATGAGCACCAAAAATATATAACAGCATATTAGAATGATTTCTGAAGGATCACTAAAGACTTGTATAATGGCTAAAAATTCAGCTTTGCCAGCACAGGAATAAAGTGTTTTAAAAATATTTCACATTTCATATTACTGTTTTAACTGTATCTTTGATTAAACGATCTTGATTACCGTTATATACTTCTTTCAAAAACATAAAGACCCGACTCCCACTTTTGAACAGTAGTGTACTTCCTCAAAAATTAGGCTTAATGGCAAAATTTAGAGTAAATGGGCTAAATTTTGATTTCATGCAAACTTCAAACTCTTGCCATGATACCCTTAAAGTTCTGTTTGTCCTTTGATAGCCAGTGGTTTTCTACTGTCTTCTGCTAATAGCTTCTTTTACGGTTTTTCTTTGTTTGTTCGTATGTTTCTCTGTTTGTATGTTTCTGTTCTTATTTTTTCTTCCTTATTTTAACCAAAAAATAAAATTCTTTTTGGAGCTTTACTCTCAGCCATATAGAAACCGCGTAAGTTGCTGTATGATTACAGTATTATTGTCCCAGCCCCTTTGTTCTCTGATCCTTCCCTTTTTTCCTTTTATTTCATCCCTTGTTTTGTTTTTTCCCCATGCGTTTGAATAAATTCTGCGTGGATCATTTTTCCTTTGTCACTCCTGGCATGGATCCTCATAGACACACCCACATATGTTGTATGTTAGACACAGATGAGCTATGTAGAGCACGCCCCCTGTTGGTAGGAGATCAGAATTCATTTACAATAGCATTTTTCTGTCGGATTGTAGTGTTGTCTGGCCACTAGCATGTCTTACAAACCCTTTTGTTAGCTATTAACTTTATACAGGTTTAGATTGAGTAAATGATAGCATTTTTATTGTCTTACAATCTAGCTAAAAGAACCAGCCTTGGCGTCATCAGTAAACTTGTTGTCCACAACAAACACAAAAGTGTAGTTCATGTTCATTTCACTCTTGAAAAATGGTTCTTGTTTGCTTGAATGTTCTTAGCGATTTATATATTGTCAGTTTGTGACTTCTGTGTGGATGTTTTTCACAGTACTCTCCAACCATGAGAGCCACCTACCTCTCCATGACCGAAGACCAGATCAGACACTTTGGGGAGGATTTCCGAGCGTAGAACTGATCTGTTGTCCTCTGGTGTGAGTCTTCACAGGCTGGAAATAAGGACACATGGAAAACTCTCACGCCAGCATGCGTGCGTGCCCATCTTTGTTTTAAAGGAGCACAGTCTGAAAGGAGAACATAATTTTAAGAGCACTCAGTGTGTGTCTGTACGGGTGCTGGCATGCATGTGTGTGTTTGTCAATCATTCTGATGGTGCAACGCTTCTTTTCTTTTCCCTCACTACTGACACATTTGTGAGGTGCTGAAATATCCTCTCTCTAATAATCTGTTTTATTTGTACGTTTACACCGTATTTTTTCATCAAATAGACTGTTGGTCTTCCCTATTGCCTTTTCAACTGCAGAAACTGTTCGACGTGGGTAACAAAAACTATTTTGGACCCACTTTATATTAAGTGTATTTAACTACTACAGTACGTACTAACATTTAAATTATTTGATGCAGTACACTTATTGTGTACATACATGTATGTGTATATATATAACGTGTGTATGTAATTACATCTGTAATTTATTTTCTTGCATCTTTTGCATAAATTACACTGTTAACCTTTAAAACTCACCATATCATGAAACCTGTCCCTCACCTTAACTCCATCCAATCTCATTAGCAAGTGTTCTAAAATACAAATTGAACACAAACAGTACATTTAGTATTATATACTACTGTAATATTTATTAATAATGTTTTAGTTGACAAATCAAAATTGGGGCGTGTCCTATAGTGTGACATAGCAAAAATGTAGAAAAAAAACTTAACATGAATAAAATGTATCTTCATTCTTAAAGTTACAAATAGCATGAGAGAGGTTTATCTTCAATGTTAGATTTTTTTTATTTATTTATTTTTTTAAAATTTTTTCCGTCACACCATAGGACACAATGATACATCAACTGCCAATATATCATAGTAATAAATTATGCATAATTACATGCAAGTAACCCTAAGACAAACCCTAACCATATAGTAAGTGCATGTAGTTAATATTACTCAGTACCTAAATGTATAATTACACTGTAACAAGGACACCTTCAAATAAAGTGTAACCCTTTTTCTAATATTTTTAAAATCTAATATACTTTAATTTCACCTTTATTTCAATGACTGAAAATTATTTCTAATTAATTGTAGTTAACAATAGCAACACTGACACAAACAATTGATTGTTTTTTTTGTTTTATTTTTTTTTTCATAAGTACATAGTAGTTAAAGACAACTAATATAAATATAGTGGGACCACTATTTTTTAGGCATAGAAATTGAGCATTTTTTCTTACCGGAGTACATAACCTTATATAGGTTACACATTTGCCATTTTAAAGATTGTGTACATATAAGTGTGGACACTGGTTGAAGTATTAATATTCTGTGCATTGGACATTTAGTCCTACACAGTGCACAGGATTGCTAGCATCATCATAGTAGGTTTGCTAGGTACTTTTCTAAGCAGTTGCTCATGAAACGGTGTCTTATGTTTTTTATTGTGCAGTGTGGACTTCATGGACATGTCATCACTTTTTATGATGGCTAACTGTACAAATACTAATGCATCTTCTTATTTTGAAGTGAAGTCTGTTTTGTTTTCTAAATGTGTTTTGTGCCAAGAATGGAAGCATGTTTTGTGCCTCTAACGCCTTTGTTTTCTTTCCCTTTCATTATTATTATTTTCAGTGAGTGACCATGTATCTATGGGAGCGGGGAATAAAAGCTTTTCTATTTGCTTTTTTATGCATGTAGAGGCATTTTAAGCACAACGTGATCAAAAATGATTCCACAAGTGATGTTTCTGACATCCTGAGAGACGTTTACCTCATTTCCAGCAGGCATAAATGAGGAGTCATTTTACTTGGAACTTAAAATATTCTCATATCAACTCTAGAGAGCCAATTTCTTCTCATGATGCAAATGCATATGCTTTGTATTAACATGTTGACCAACTGTAAATAACCTGTATGATAACCAGTGTTGTGTGATTACTTGTATTTCTTTCTTTGCTCCATTCTTGTGTTATTTGATAAAATCAGCTACTTGGACAGATGCTTGCACAGCGTGTTCTCATTTGAGATTTATGCTCGCATCCATTTGATTATTGCATAGTTTTAATACATTTTTTAAACTGATTTTAATACTTTGGGTGCATGCATAGCACTGTGTTGCAGACACTTGAATTCTGTCTAACTTAGAGGACAGAAACATGCATATAATAAAACCATTTTGAGCTGAATGAAGATCTATGAGTGTAAGAGTTATGGATAGGCACTTCACTTATAGCTGGTTGGGCATGTTTTTACTCTATGGGGTAAATTGTCACACTGATAATGCTGCCATAAAACACTATTTTTGACTCTGCAACAAAATATAAACCTTTAAACGATTATGAAACTACAAAAACATAAAATTAGTAACTATAAGTTACATGACAACCTGATCATTATAATACTAATTATGTGAAAACAGTAACTTTACGGTTAAGATGTGCTATTTTAACTATAGCAACATAATCAGCGCTATTGCAGAAATATGACTATGTATATATGATGGTTTCAGCTTGAAAGAGAGAGAGAGAATATGACTGAATGTTTGAATAGTAAGTTAGATAAAAGTTAAAACAAGCACTCAAACCTTATCACATAGCGGTCAGTAGCCTAGTAATGTTTACTAATTATATTAATACATAATAAACTGGAATTAAACTTAATTTAACCATAGTATATTTATTTTATAATTCTTGAAAAAAATATATATATATATATTTTCCTCGTGCCCTGTGACTGTTGATTTATGGCGTTGCTAGGATACGGTAAACTCCTACAGACCTGAGGCACTGAACCATCAAAACCCAGAAAGCGTCACAAAATCAGGTAAGATTAATAACATGTCTTGTTTAGAAAGATTTAACACCAAACGGGTGCCTGCCATAGACTGATACACGCCTTAGCTAAATATAGCCTACATAATAATCATACTTTGTTTTGTAAAGACTGCGGGTTATCTGTTTTTTTCTAGAGACCCAAATGAAGTGAAGCGCACAGCCACCAGTTTGTCCTGGCACCCCGATGGCAACCATAAACTTGCTGTCGCCTACTCCTCCCTGGAGTTTCAAAGAGCACCCAATGACATGAGCTTCGACTCCTACATATGGGACACTGGTATAACATAAGAACAGCTGTGATATAACTGAGTCATGAGTCACATATAGTAAACACAAAAATATTGAAAAAAACAAAACAAAACTGTTTTTCAGAAAATCCCAACAAACCTGAAATGACACTGAAACCTGTATCTCCACTTGTATGTCTGGAGTACAACCCAAAATATTCACACATTCTCGTTGGGGGAAGCTACAATGGACAAATCGGTGGGTTTTATCACCTGAGCGCCTCTCTGGATGTACAATTAATCTTGTTCTATTCCAGCAACCAAAACACTTATGACCATCTGAGCTCTTTTAGTGGTGTAATTAGATTGGCCTCAGTCGCTCGGTGCATTTTTAGTTCTCAATAAATTATGGTTAATGGAAAAAAGAACCTTTGACCTTGTCTGAATAGCATTTGCTAGATAAAACAGATGTGGCTTTTTGTAAAGTCTAATGGCTAGACTAATAGTCTACGGCACTGAATGAAAAGATGAAATGAGTATGTACTTTGGAATGGCATCTGTAGATGTATTTGTGTAAATGCACAAGAATAACCTTGAGTTTTTTTGAAAGATTATGCATGACCACCATGTTATTTAACCCGTTATCAGCATATTGGGACACTCGTAAAGGCAGCCAGCCAGTAGAGATGTCCACCATTGAACACAGCCATAGAGATCCCGTCTACAAAGTCATCTGGCTGCAGTCGAAGACAGGCACGGACATCTTCTCGGCTTCTACAGATGGCCAGGTCTGTGTGCAATGACACAAAAGTCTAAAAATAAAGAAATAAACCACACAATATTTCACTGGGACTTACATTGCATGCTAATGAAGTCATCAGAGATAAAAGGTACTCTCGCATCTGACCCCAGGTCCTGTGGTGGGACATTCGGAAGATGAGTGAGCCCACTGAGATACTCGTACTGGACCCTAGTAAAAAGGGGAACCTTGATAATGCCCTTGGTGCAGTCTCGCTGGAGTTTGAGACCACTATGGTAAGAGCAGTTCTTAGTTTGTTTTTTCCTTGTTCAGTTCTTGTTTTTGGCTCACTTGTAGAAATAGATGTTGAGATTTGAAACATCCTTTGTTTCTGATTACACAAGCCCACAAAGTTCATGGTGGGCACAGAGCAGGGTCTTGTGGTTTCATGCAATCGCAAAGCAAAAACCCCAGCTGAGAAGATTGTATGCACATACAGCGGACACCATGGTCCCATTTACGCCCTGCAGAGGAACCCATTATTTCCTAAGAACTTCCTGACCGTGGCTGACTGGACCGCCCGCATCTGGTCGGAGGACATCAAAGAGTCCTCTGTCATGTGGACCAAGTAACTTCTGTTCTGGTGTTCAAATGCTGCATTATAAAATTATTTATTTATTTATTTTACAGGTTTCAAAATCTAAATATTGGAAAAATCACCTTTAAAGTTGTGCAAATTAAGTCCTTAACGCATATTACGAATCAAAAATCAAGTTTTAATGTATTTAAAGTAGGAATATTACAAAATATCTTCATGGAACACAATCTTTACTTAATATCCTAATTATTTTTTGCATAAAAGAAAAATTTATAATTTTGACCCATATTGTTGGCTTTTGCTACAAATATACCCGTGCTACTTATGACTGGTTTTGTAGTCTAGGGTCACGTATATTGAAATAGAAAACGGTTCTTTTAAATTGTAATAATTATCATAATATTACAGCATTTACTGTATTTTTAATCAAATAAATGCAGCCTTGAGCATTGAAAGAGACTTTCAAAAACATTAAAAAATCTTACCAACCCCAAACTTTTAAATGGTATTGCAGATGTTTGGGGTAACATGCATTGGTGCCAGTATTTCTAATCTGTTTCTACAGGTAGAAACAGATCTGCCCATCTGTTAGATGCCTGCTGGAGTCCGGTCAGACCCTCGGTTTTCTTTATGGTAAAGATGGACGGCACCTTGGACGTGTGGGACATCTTGTTTAAACAAAACGACCCAACTCTCAGCCTCAAAATTGGTGCTTAATGTCTCTTCCTTGTACTGAACCCATCTCACAGTCCCATATCTCAGCGTTATGTATTTTAAGAAATATTGACAATGTCGCAATGTGTGTTTTTTCTCACAGGTTTGTGATGAAGCCCTGTACAGCATCCGAGTGCAAGATAACGGCCGTTTCCTGGGCTGTGGCTCTCAGCTGGGAACTACCACACTGACCTGTGCACACTGCAGAAGAACGAGAAGGCCCTGGTCTCAGAGGTCAGATACAAACACCTGAACATGTTCGATATACAGTTTTCTGTATTTTCCATTTAAAACTATACATGATGTATTGCTGTTCAAAATTGACCATGGCTGCATTTATTTGAACAAAATACATTAAAAACAGTAATATTGTTAAATATTATTACCATATAAAATAACATATATTTAACAAAGTTTTAAAACGATGTGATGGTAAAGCTGAATTTTCAGCATCATTACTCCAGTCTTCAGTGTCACATGACCCTTCAAGAAAACATTCTCATATGTGACCACAAAACCAGTCATAAGGGTCTTTTTTTTTTTTTTTTGAAATTGAGATTCATCATCTGAAAGCTGAATAAATAAGCACTAAATTTACACTAAAAAGGATGTAAAAATACTTTTGTATGTACTATACATTCCATCTATTATATTTTGCAGATGTTTGAACGTGAGACCAAGCAGGAGAAGATTCTGGAAGCTCGGCACAGAGAGATGCGTCTGAAGGAACGCAGCCGGGGAGGAGAGCGCAGAGGAGCTGCTGGCCCGTGCAGAGAGAGAGTTCTTCAACATCATGGAAGCCGAGAAGAAGAAAGAGGAGAAAGAACGAAACAAGGTGAAGGATGTTCTGCTTCTTGAGTGAACATGTTTATTCTAATGTTCAGACCCTTTAATCAAGGTTTTTAACCACACATCTGTGTATTTTGATGGGTGTTGTCATACGTGTGTGTTTTAAGAACAGCCTGTCAAATGAAATTGCCCCCCTTTGTTGAGCGGAAACAAATTGCACCACATGTTTGGACTGTTGCTTCAATAAGATAAGGGTCCCGGGCTCTATATATAACCCTGATAGCTGGGGTGAAAATGCTCTATTGTGAAAGACAAAGAAAGAAAAATCTATAAAGTCTACTTCATCTGTACCCAGAATGCTTTATGCTCCTCTGTGATTGGTGAGGAGCTTGCGTGAGCATCAGAAGTGTATTGCTATAGGCTTTTCTACTCAAAGGCGTATGCGATTAATGGTTTTGGCCTTTTCAAGGACCTACGTTATTTGAAAATAAAGAGCGGTTTATAATTAGGTTTGTTGTATATGTCTCTAACAATTTCTAGGCAGTTAATTGGACAAAAAAGTAGTTTGGCCGGTCTGGTTTTTGATGTGTCTTTTCTTCTTCCCTTCAGGAGAAAGGTGTGTGTGAAGAGAAAGATTTTCAGGAGGAGCATGAAACTAATGGTGTATCTTCTTTTACAAGAAAAGAAATCTCTCTGTAGACTGCCAAAACAGAACTGCTCTCATACACAGATCATGTTCGCAATCCATTTTACTTCCATAATGTGATGTATTTCTGAGTGAAATGGGATATTCAGTGAGAAAACTTTTATCATGAACATATTAGATTAGGCATTAAATACCAGAAGTGGAGTGGAGTTTCACAGTATGACCAGAAACTTTGGAACAATGTGTATTGTGAGAAGTCCTATACAAATAAACTTTGACCAGGAATGTGCATTAAGAAAGTAAATTAGTGATTTCATGTTGACTTTAAGGAAAAAATGCAGCTGGATGCATAATTGTTTGATTTATATCATGTACGTGTCTGATTAAATAAAATACATAGCATTTTTATTTTATTAATGTGTGATTATTTCCATTAGTCCAGCAGTTGTCAGTGTTGTTTCAGACTCATCTTTCATATCCTCAAAATAGCATTAGATGATGTTGTTGGAAATGGAATTGTGAAATCGGTAGTGACTTTTTGTAATAAAATATAAAAATGTTCATAACAATCAGTTTAGTCAATTGTAAATATAAATTTTTGTTTGATTATATTTGTCATTATATCCTTCCACATGTGTCTTAAGATTTTAAAATACTGGTATTGTGTGAAAAGGTCAATAACTCGACAATAAAATCTAATTTACAAAAAAAAAAAAAAATTGAAAATGGACCCTGAGCAGACCTCTAATATTATTCTGCATTTTTTTTCTTTTAGTTTCTGAATAAAATAAGTATTTGTTTGTTTGTAATTTGAGGGGCATATGAACATCATGGGTTTCTAATGAGACAAAGGCTAAAATAATTGAGTAAAAACAAAAATATTTTAAATAAGTTACCTTTGATATTATTATTGCTTAAAAAAATCATATAATTTATCAAATTAAATATAACCGTTTAGACCAGTCATGCAATTGTTAGTATCTATCTATCTATCTATCTATCTATCTATCTATCTATCTATCTATCTATCTATCTATCTATCTATCTATCTATCTATCTATCTATCTATCTATCTATCTATCTATCTGTCTGTCTGTCTGTCTGTCTGTCTGTCTGTCTGTCTATTCGTCTATCTGTCTGTCTGTCTGTCTATCTATAATTTCAATTATTGCTTAAAAAATATATATTAGAATTCTATTATTTATAGTATTTGAATTATATGATATTACTGACAAAACAGGACCAACAGTTTTGAATCGAAGGAAGAAAGCTGCAGTACACTTCCTGAGCAGCAGGTTTCGCTGCTGCCCCAGAGTCTGAGAGTCTGTGTCCACCTGAGAGAAGAATGGTGCTCACCCTCCCACAGGAGCCACAGACGGCCAGATGACCAGCGGCGGTGAATGACGCCTCTCAGTGCGCGCTGCACTACTGCTCTCATCTCTAGGGACATCACAAACACAACACACACACACTCACTGTTTACTGTGGGTGGAGAAACACACATCCTCAGACATGGACCTGACGGACTTCACGGGCGTTTAAGAGACGCGTTTGACCGTTCAGCGTGTTTTATAATCTGAGAGAGAGAGAGACGCGCAGGTGAATCATGACCGCGCGGCGTCTGCTGTGCTCTCTTCACGGGACGCGCGGGTTTTAGTGACAAATAGCCCTGAAAACGTCCCGCAAAACATTACGATGAAGGACACTGGAGAATCAAAGGACCAGCAGCTGACAGTAAGTCCACTGACTGATTATTTACCTGCACTTGTGTCTTGTAGAGTTTATAGACTGTGTTCAGCCAAATATGTGTTATTCATGCAGATTAGAGACTGTTTACATATTTGTTCGTGTGTATCATCAGATATATAGCTTATATTCTAACAACATCTTGTAGTTGCAGACTTTGTTTCAACCAATAATAATAATGTATAATATTATATAGAGTATATATATTTATATACATTATAGTGCACTAGAGTTACAGTGTGCATACAGTATTATGAGATATACTTAGCTTATGTTTTATCTGCATATCTTGTATGGGTTTTACAGACTGTTTGCAGTAAATAACTGTACATAACGTTTTTTATTTGTGTGGGTACTTCATATGTCATTGGACATGCTAAACTTAATTTTAAGCAGCATTTTGATCTTTCTGTTTATATTTATTATGAATGCAGTTCTTATGAGCTTATATTGAGAGACTATACAAAGTGTTTATATATTTAAAATGAATTTCTTACATTGCAGAACAATTTAAAATGATTCAGTGAGGCAAAAAGATGATTAAAAATTGTGAAAAACTTAACACATTAGGTATGATCAGTTATAGAATCTATGAAATCTAAATATGCATGCGTGTATACTTGATTTCTGCAATTACCGCATGCAAATATGAGTTTCAACTGTGTTTTGCCAATAATATTATATGCAAATATGTGATAGAACGACATGAGTTAATATAAATCAATGTATATAGAGAAACAAGTGGATTTTATTTACTTCTATAGTCACATTTCATTCCCTGACAGCTTGTCTATTTTAACCCCTGGACAGATTTCAGTCTGACAGTCTACACTTGTTATATTTAGATTCTCTGGGAGATTAATACCTGTTTTCTAGTGATCTTTTGCCCCCTTCTCAATAATTCACAGCGGCAGTTTAAGTTCCCTTTCTCTTCTTCCACTGTAATACATCATTACTGTGCTTTAGCTAATGTAAATGTGTGACAGTCATGTACCTTTTGTAGGCCAGTTTCTATATGATTATAAAATTAATAATGAAAAAAAGAAATTGCTCTGTAAATCTGTGGCCCATATTTAGGTGGAGACATTTGCAGTGACTTTATGCAAGTATTGGCTGTGAGCAACATATAAGAACTGGTTTTGCCGCATTCCATTAGCATATTAAAAAGATGGCATTTGTTGTTCTACAAGCAATAATAACCTTTAGCTATAATATTCATACTGCATAATTAACTACTTTGATGGGTCACAGTGCAGCGATGCAGCTCTGCAATCTGTGTTTATTTCTGCACAAGATTCTCCTGCAGACTAGAACAGAAATGCCCTTGAAATACAAATTAATGGGGGTATTATACTCTCATTTGATTAATGTAAACTGCTGCTATCTTTTATTTCCCAAGGATATTGCAGTCACTGTATTAATTTCACTACATTCGATACAAAATATCACTCTATACAATGATAAAATAATATATAAAATTAGAAAATATGTAATATAGTAACAAAAACATAATGATAATATAATTTTCTTTTCTGAAAAATGTCTATCTTGTTACTGTTGTTGTTGTTGTTTTTCTTTTAAATTAATGCCATTTGGTTTATTATTTGATTCAGTGGTATGCATGCTTTTAAAAAAAATGTTAGGGTTCAAATAGTTTTTGAAACCAGTGCATTACCTTTTTTTATTGTTTTGCAGGTGGCCCTGCGGATTCGGCCATTGAGTGAT
Source organism: Barbus barbus (assembly GCF_936440315.1). Lineage (NCBI taxonomy): Eukaryota > Metazoa > Chordata > Actinopteri > Cypriniformes > Cyprinidae > Barbus > Barbus barbus. The sequence continues at coordinate 23,954,387 of NC_136760.1, forward strand.
GCTGAACTGGAGGAAGGAGCTACTATTATAGCCCACAAAGTGGATGACCAGGTCAGAGCAAACAGATGTATCAGTTAATGTGTGTGTGTGTGTGTGTGTGTGTGTGGCATGGAGTCAGCACTACTTTTCAATGAAACATGTATGTGCATAACTGCCCCAAAAAGTCGACTGCGTAACAGGTATATATGTTTTCTAGGTCAAGCCGTCTCTTCTTGCACAAGTGGGTGGTTATTGGCCAGAATAAGATGCACAGCGCTCCAGATTTTATGATATTACTCAAAAGTCAGCTATGCGAGACTAATGACTGAAACTATGGAAGGCTGTTTCTGCCATAGAATAAAAAAAATTAAAAGGTAGTTGTCACTCACAATTCTGACTTCATTGCAATTCTTGAGTTTGTCTTGCAAATCAGATTTATTTTCTTTCTCACAATCTCAGAATTGTAAAATTGAGAAAAAAAGTCTGAATTCCGAGATGTTAACTTACAAGATATATAAGCACAAGTAATTTTTTTTTTTGTGACAGAAACAAAAAGTGAGAGATGTTAACTTAGAATTCAGAAAAAAAATCAGAATTGCAAGATATAAACTAAAAAGAGAGACAGAATTCTGAGTTTATATCTCACAATTTTAAGATGTTTATTTTTTTTAATTCTGTGACGAAAACAGTCTTCCATACTGATATTAATGCTTTGTGATTTTAAAAATCTAAAGTTTAGGCTACATTTTAAATATGTGCACATAACATGAGCTTAAATGGCTAGTACAGTGTCTATTTATCTCCATTACATAATTTTTAAAGTCTTGTTTTATAATCAGTTGGAAAATGATATGATAGCATTAACCACAGGTCTAGTTTAAGTGTCTCTAGACTCTCATTGGCTGTAATAACCAGGTGCTAACCAGGCCCTGTGTTAGTGAATGAGGCGAGTGCGGTCAGATATTCTCTCACAAAGACAATTAGCCAATGCTGTGAGACCTCAGCAGGCAATCATTATAATTATTTCCACCCATTTCACTCTGATCTTGGTTTGATTAATTCTTGTAATTATAACTGTATTTGCTGGCATGTGTCAGACAGGGTGACATTCATTTGATTTACAGTTATTACAGAACAATACTAAAGTGCTACTTCTGAAATTCAAATTATAGACTGTATTACTAGCAATACCAAGGTTTGATACATTTAAAATGAATAGCTGGATTGCATGAATGTATGTCGCTTTGCTTCTGGCAAAAGAATAAATGATAATACTTTTCACATTTAAATGGAGCAGAATTAGTAGATTTCAGTAGAATTTGGTTTTAAATAATTATAACAAAATTACTTTTTTTTCCCACGTTCTCCACTATCTTGAATCAGTTTTTCACTGTGATTGTTTAGAGGCACCAAGCCTGTTTCCACCACAGAATAAAAAAAATAATAAAAAATAAAAAATATAATTGTGATTTTTATTTATTTTTTTATTTTTCCTCCTCCCTCCCCTCACAATTTTTCTTGCAATTATGGGGTTCCCGTACATCTCACAATTCTGAATTTGAAATATGAATGATGTATGAGCTCATAATTGTGAGATAGAAATTTGTGGGGGGAAAAAAAAAAACGTGCGAGATGTAAATTTAGAATTCAGAGGAAATTGCGAAAACGAAGGTCAGAGTTTAGGCTATATCTCACAATTCTAAGTAAAATGTGACCTAGGTAAACATTTGCAGTTACCGTATTTATTTTTTTGTGGTGGAAACAGGCTTCCATGATCATGTGATTGTCTTCAAAACACATTTTGTTGTTATGTTTACCTACAGTGTAGCATATTATTAAGTTGTTGGTGTTAACTAGATGCTAACTTGAAACAGTCTTCCTCTGTGGTTCCTGGTTTTCAGTTAGATGCTGTATATTGTTGAATGGCTAATGTTGACTTCAGATTCATGGACGGTCAGCTGTGGTGGTCATGTTTACATTCGAGGACTTGGACATAACAATGCAAACTGGTTATACAAGGGTTGATGGGATTAGTAGCATGTACAGATGGTTTTGACGCTGTGTATTATGTTTGTGCAGTCATCCCCATGAATAGAGAAAGAGAACAAGACTGCCAGTACCAACATATAATGAGCTTGTGTAATTGTAGAAAAAAGATATAAACACATGCTCAAAAACATACACGCATGTTTGCTGGTGAACAACAAGACCAGTTCATGCTGGTCTAAGCTAGTAAGTAATTATCCAGATTCGCTGACAAACCAAACTAATCGCCTTTCTTATCTGTCTGTGCCCAACACGCCATATGGCAGCGCCATCTACGAGTAGACTAATAATTTTTTTTATTAGCTGTGTCTGTGGTGTTTTTTCCCCCGATGGCAGACACTCATAGAGGAGTAAACCTTAAGAGGATGAGCTCACCGACAGGGGCTTTGGGTGGCTTAGACAGAAGCCACCTGCTCTTCTGTACTTCCAAACACCTGACGTCTGTAGGATCATGCCAGGGTTGGTGCAGCACCAGCACACTAACTAATTTACCAAGACAAACACACCCAGATCTCATTGTTCTCCTTAAGGTAAGGTGCTTGTGATGATGCACGTGTGCTACCAGACATACACTGCAAAGCGATTGGCTCTCTCAAACATGCATATGCTGAGGAGGCTGAACTGTGCTGTCACCTCTCGTTACCAGTGTGTCATTATACATTGATGATACATATCAATGAGGCAACTCGGCACCTTGGCACCTCGCCGGCCTACAGCGACTTCTTTTCAGTAGTGTTTCACACAGGCAAAGTTTTTCTTAAAAGGTGGGTGCATGTTAATGTTAATCAAAGCATCCCTCCACTAAACCTCAGAATGCAGATAAACATTCACGACGGCCCGTGACAAGAGCCATAACTCTCTTATAATCGCATAAGCTCATTATTGAGCGATTAAAGCTTAATCTTCAGCTTCATTGTTCGACTACTTGTTATTGTTAAGATTGTTTTTGTGCAGTTAAGGTGGAGTGTCACCTATGATGAAATGACTTCATGAGCTGTCTTTTATAGAAGTTTTAATGTAAAATTGTAAAGTTACTTCCTCTCTTGATGATTTTGTAATAGATTCATTGTAAATTAATTGTTTAAATTAATCTGAAATCAATGGACATAAACACTAAATCCACATGTACTTTTTCTGCCACCATTTTTAGATGATTGAAAAATTGACGTAATTAAATGAATGTAAACTACTATACAAATAGCACACTAGTAATAGTAGTACAAATAGTTGTGTTATTAATCATTTAAAACATGCATGCATCAGTTCAAACTGTTCAGTTCAACTGGGATTTAACTGTTTTTTTTAAAGATATTAATACTTCTATTCCTCAGGGGTTCAATAATTTGATCAAAAGTGACAGTCAAGTCATTTATAGTCTAATATTTATAAAAATATATTTAAAAAAATGCTGCTTTTTAAAATTTTCATTCATTAAAGAATGTCATATTTTCCACGAAAATATTAAGCATCACTGTTTTATGTTTTAAACATTGATAATGGTATGAAATGGCTCTGGAGCACCAAATCAGCATATTAAAATAATTTCTGAAGGTTCATGTGACACTCAAAACTAAGTCATCACAGGAATATAAATATTTTTTTTAAAATATATATTTTTTATGTATTTGTGATTTAATAAATGCAGCCTTAGTAAGCATGAGACATTAAAAATGTTTTAATAAGTCTTTCTAAAATGTCACATTTAAATGAATGCATACTTGCCATTTCTTGTAATTAAGTGTGAAATTTACTGAATATTAAATATTACTGTCTATGTACAGCATTGATATATTGAATATAAATGATAAAAATAATTCTTCCTTGTGCCCATAAAATAAAAACCTGATCACATCCCTACTTTTCATCCCTTAAACCTCTCAGCATCTGTCATAATTCTGCTGTTCTGGACAGTCAGTCATGTAAAAGGTATTGTGCATAACCGAAAGAGACTGGCAGCAGGAAGTGTAGCAGGAAGTCAGAAAATCCCTGTGGCCGTAATTACACACTCAGTATGCTCCTGACAACATATTGGCAGTGAATGAGATTTGAATGTGGCGAGGGATGTGTCTCCTGTTGCTTTTAAAGGCTGTTAACGGTTCAGATCACTAGCGTGTCTGTTTCCCCCCTCTCTCCCACAAACAGTGGGCTGTGACCTGTTGCCATGAGAACCCACAGACAAGGTCCGGGGCGGGCCATTGTTCGTTTTTCTTTTCTCACCTCCTTCACAAAACAACATAAGCGCTGATGAACAAGGATGTAAGGTCTTCTAACAAAAACAGCAGTTATCCAACTTACTTTGGATTATTATTTAAAAAGGTTAATGCACATTATCCATTGACTCTTCAAAAATTGCATTCATAGTACAGTGTTTACCCATGATGCATCTCTTTTAGGTTAGCACAGGTGGTTAGGACACCGCTCCTTCTACAAAGAAAGGAAAGACGTGAAAGGAAGAATAGACCTCAGAGTTTCCCTTTAAAGACCTTGGCGGGTAAACAAAGCCCCGCATTCATCCGAGCTCGGGTCGTACCTGATAACGTGGCAAATTCCCTCCATTGTGCACAACAAAGCCACCGCTTTGGCCCTTCTGTATTCAGTTTCTGCCATCTTTCTCCTCCTCATGTCTCCGGGAGGACATTCATATTGCTCTCACCTCGAGTCCAATAATGGAGAGAGCGAATTAGCAGAATGAGCCTCCCTCATGGCGTCGCTTCTTGCCACCTCACCGCTCCACACGGATCAAAGATATTCATCTCCGGTATAATTATGGTTATGGGCTTTCAAAGCGCTCGCCGCTCCCTGGGTCCTTTCTCTTAGTGTTCTCAAGGTTTGCACTCGACAGCCCGGCTGTTGTTTTCTAGGCTTATTTTGGAGGGAGGATAATAAGTTTAGGGCCAGCGAGGGCTAAGGGAAGCGTCTCACAAAGTAGTGTTTGGTGTCTTTTACAGGCGTTCTGTTTGAATAGGCTCAGAGCTGGGCCGAGAAATAGTTCCCCAAACAAAACCAGCCTTCAACAGACAAGATTTAGGCGCAGCGCTGCTGGGGAAAATGCCAACTGTTAGACTCCGCTCTTTTACAGGTTGACTCTGCATTTGTGTTTTATGGTGTACGCACCCTGGCCTGCTCTGTAAATGTCCATCACTGGAATACAGTGCCATTGGCCATATACAGGGGGCCATTACTGCCCATATAGTAGTTTTCCACTTTTTATTAAGATTCTTATCTTTATACATTACAAAGTCTTTTTATAATGTTCTTCATTTAAACAATAAGAATGACAAGTTGATTTAAAAAGTTTTATAATGTCAAAGTTTTATAATTTTCAGACCAAACAAACTCATGAAATCGTTTGACAAACACAGTTTCTCACTGCATAATGAAGATTTGGTGCTTGCTAATGCTAGTCAGAGGCAGGTGATTAGGCATTAATGGGAGGGACGTCCTCATTCTAGTGAGTATGAGCCTTATAGCTAATAAACATTGACTAAAAGACAGAAACCCCAATGTTTAATTCATGGGGTTGGGTTGTTATAGGAATAATTTAATGGTTCAAAATGTGTAATAGGTCATGGCAACATAGGTTTTTAAATTAAATAATTGAACCAAACGTACGTTATATGATGTTCAACTCAATTTTTAGATCTGTCTAATACAATTTAGGCTGAAATGACTTGAATGAAAAGAGCCAGGTTGATTATACTAAAAATTTAACGCAGCAATTGAACTTGCTTATTTCTTGCTTTCAGGTGAACCGTAAAAACCATGAACCAAATTAGCCAAGTTGTTGGCCTATTAGAAGTGTTGACACTCTAAAGTGTGTTTAAAAAGATGCCAGTGTTTACAGTGCGAGCTGAGAAGTTAAATGGATGTGTAATGCCGCACTAATAGACTGTCTGACCTTAAAAAAGCTCTTCCTGGCGACATGTGGGGTTTCTTTAAGTGGTTTAGCAAATGCTTCTTTACTCATGTATACAGACCCATCTTATTCTATACTTACCGTCTGATTTCCCTCTCTCTTTCTCCTTCCCTCCCCTCTTAATCAGGTGAGGTGGGCTCTGTTGATAAGTCTTGAGCTTTAAAAGGATTGCAGTGTGCTGAAGGGTTCTCTAGCAGCATGTGAGACTTGCTCACTGCCTCTATGCATTGGGCTGAAATGAATGTAGAGCTCACTGATTCATACTGATACATGAAGATGGTGTTTAACCTCAGGCATTAGGCTAAAATGTATTGAACACAAAATTAACTGGCAAATAAAAGTTTACCTTACAACACGATTGCGCACCATTCAGAACTGAATTGAGAGTGCCTTTTAAATTAAATAACAGAATTTTGACAGATTTGTATAGACAATTGAACTGATAATTGGATTTTCAGTTGATTATATAATACGTTATCTTGTGTTGAATTGCAATTCAGTAAATTCCCTCTTTCTGTTTTTCTAATTCAAATTCAGCTTCCTCAGAGTATGGCCAATTCAGTTCAAATTCACTTACAAACTCGTACTATAACCTTTCAAGATAGATACAGCAGGGGTAGGTATTACGTGTTTCATCAGTGAAGATATGAAACATCTGCATCCTGTTCTGACCGTAAATGTTCTATTCCGCTGGCCTGTGTCCAGTTCTCCTGCTTTAGGGCGGCCAGTGAAATGTAGCTGGATCTGTCTTATCCCTTGTGGCACTCAATACCTGTTACACAAGCTATGGTCTGGCAAAGCTTCAACTTCAACCCTACCTGGGCTCTCGTTCTCTGCACTGGCAATACCAGACACAGAGAGAGACTGTGAGCAGACCAGATACATGAAGTTAGTTTAGTTAGAAGTATGACAAACAGAACAACTGGGAAATCAAGAGAAAAGTAATAAAAAAATGGAAGGAACAGAGGGGGCACGAGTCGTTGGTCTTGTAATACACTAGAGATCCTAAAATCCCAGGCCCAAGACAGTGGAACCGCATAAACATGACCTCATACAACTTTATTATCAACAATTTTTAATCAGTGACCCATGTGTATCATGTAGTTGGACTTAAGCGGCCTGTAAGTTGCAGAGTATCGCATTTTATTTATATCCTCCTGAGACCCAGCTATGGAGTTTTTGCCTCTGTAGTATTCTGTTTCAGTGAATTTCTCTGAGACCTCACATGTCACAGTTGTAAGTCTGGATGTCCTGTACAGAGCACATTCAGGGCTTTATAGAGATACTAAATGATTGGACGTTTCACTACGACCACACCCTCTCCTAGCTCTTTAAAGATGGCTACGTTTAATTTATTGAAAATTTTTACATCCTTATGGAAATGTGATTATATTTTGTAATTGTCATTTAAATCTGAATAATTTTCAAATTGTTTGTCATAAAGCAACATCTCAGGAAAATGTTATGGGTTTTCAAATTCAAATATGAATTCCTGTTATGAAACAGGACATCATTTCATACATGTCCACTGTAGAGGACACCAGGACTAAAAGCATGTTTATTATACATTTTGGGAGACATAAAAATTGAATAGGAATATTAATTATATATCTATTTTGTTATGAAATATTAGATATTATTATGAAAATCTGGCCAATATTACTCCCATTATGACAATTCTTTTTTCAACATGCTGTCCCAACAGCAACCCATTAATATGCAAATTAGATACAGTATAGATACACTGTGTTTAATGGGAAAACCAGTTTATGGACATTTTTACACACGTATTGCATAAAACAAAATGGTATATCAAATCATTTTGTTATATATTTTATAACATAGTTGAGAATAATCCTTAAACAAAGTTTAGTATAAAAAAATCCTGGAACCTAAAAATGTATTGGTGATTTAAAAACAAATCCCACTTTTTTTGCCTTTTTGATGTCTATTCATGCCATTTTATTTTTAGAAAAACTTAGGACATAGAAAATAATATGAATAAAATATAATTTTTCAAAAATGTTAATTTTCTATTTTTTTCTAATGATCTAAACAATGTAATGACATGAAAAAATATTAAATTCACAAATCTTTTTTGGGGGGTCTCAGGAGGATATACTGTTATAGATAGATAGATAGATAGATAGATAGATAGATAGAGGAACTCAGTTTAAGAGGGACACGAGGAGCTCTCAGGTTGCATTGAGCTTCTCCATTCTCAGAAGAGCACTCAGCAGTATTAGTCACTGCTATCTGAGGTAATAAAGCTGTTTTAAAGCTCTTTGTGGTCTTGGAGGGCTTATTATGGGCTGTTATTTGGTATTATTTTGTGCTGCACTGCACCTTCCTGCTGTCCTGCATGCTCATTCATAATGAGGCTCACGTTTGTCTCGTGTTTTTGCACTTGTTAGCCAAAATGAGCGTGAGGCAGATTGCTTTTTCTTATACTTTGGATCCCATTGGGAGGAAGCATGTTGTTTAATGAAAGGTAGGTGTGTGCGTGAGGCTCGGGTCGGAGCATGTGAGTGATCGTCAAGGTCGGGTATCCTGTTTGGGGAGGAGGTTATACTTTGGTGTCCTTTTGCTCGGAAAAGATAATGCTCAGCAGTGAGACTTGTGAAGAGTTGCTGCCAGCGTCATGTCATTTGTCATATTATTCTGGATAAGTTTCTCACAAGAACAGTCGTGTAAGGTCATACTGACCCAAGCAGACAGGACAAAACACTGGTGATGGAGCCATTTTGTACCTGCTCAGCCAAATACAATAACTCATCACGTTCCAGATTATATGTGATCGGACTCCAGAGAAACCGCAGCTGGACCCTTTCAGCTCAGTGTGAAGCCCCACTGAAGGTTTCTTTTTGTTTTGACTTCAAACAACTATGGAGTGCGTTTCTTTTCTATGTGAAATATTTAATCTACAAGTAGTTTTCTGTTTGCTAATGAATTGCCATTTAAACAATTGCTATTGATGTTTTTACCTCCGGTTTAATCTCTGCTTGAATGCCATTTAGGCACATAATAATAATAATAATAATAATAAATCTTATACTCTTTATTAAATATCAATCAATCTAACTTTTTTCTTAAAGATTTTTTAAAACTTTGGTTTCTAAACTTACATTTACATTAAAGCATATAACAAACACTTTTAATCGCAGCAACTTGCATTACATTCAAGGTACATTTAAAAAAAAAAAATGTTTTATCAGTTCTTGCTTTTACTGGGAATTAAACCCTCTACTGCTTTCTCTTATGCCTCTCTGCGTCATATTTACAAATGTCTCAGTAATTAGTGTGGTTTTGTAGTAATTATCCTTATTTTACTCATTTTGTAGTTTTATCTAATGTCTGACAGGCTCCAAAGTTTGAATTCCTTAACTGCCACTTGTTCAGTGTTATGTGGAAATATTGTCCCTTTGGTGTTAGTACAGCCTGTTGTTTTTGTCTTTTACTGCGCTCTGTACAAAAGTTTGTTGACAATACACTTAAACTGTCTAGACCTCAGGGTGCAAATCTCTGTGATGTGGTCTCAGCCATCGGTCATGTCCCACTTTGTTGTGCAATGCTGACCTCCATGTCTTGACCTGAAAGTGGCCTCTGACCTCATTCTGCGCAGGGTGGATGCCGATCATCCCAGCTGTGAAGCTGTATAAATGCCAAGGTAATCTCAGGAAAATAAGATACAGTAATACAGGACGCCACTTGTACGTGCGTGTCCGGTTGTGTTTAACCTCCTTTCATTGTATTAACTTTAAAGCCCATCAGTGAGAATGGAGATCGGCTTGAAGGCTCTAAAAATATTGGGCTGTTATCCCTCTGGTACCAAAAAGGATTTATTGTTTGTCAGAGGCCATTAAGTTTAGGAAGTTTTTACCTCCGGTTTAATCTCTGCTCGAATTGTATCGGTGACTCCCCTGCTCATTCCCAGGCATGTCAGGGCCTGTTTATTCGGTGATGTTTTTCCGCCTTGACCTGATGGATTGGTGTGTAACTTAAATGTTGACGCACAAGTAGAGCAAGAACTTCTTCAGTGCATGTTCTTGATTTTTGAGTCAGTGCTGATGATATTGAGACGGTATTGAGATTAGAAGAGTGTTATGGACTCCATCTTTATAGTGTTTTGACCAAGTTGCCAGGAAACCGTACTCAGGCCAAGGACAATGCAAATGCAACCACACTGCCAAAGCCAAGACTAACATAAAACCAAGACTCCATTTCAGCCCCTTTGCATTTTGATAAATAGTCCAATATTACACAGTTGCCTTGTGTTTTACTGGAACAGCCACTGTTATTGCCGTTGTCTTAACATCGGCTTGCTTTAGACACAATTATGACTGTCAAATTATTATTGTCATTTTATACACTGAATCTTAGTTTGAAGTACATACTATATGTATGCAAGATTGTAGTATAAATACTAACCCATGCTTACTGAAAAACGTGCATGTTGCACATAGCTTCTTTTCATATTTTCACAACTCTTTCAAAGTGCAATTTCCAGTGAGTGGCACTTGTTTGTTGTTCGTATCTCAGTGTATCAGAAATGAAATGTCTGTTAAGTGGTGTTAAAAAGTTAATGCTCTATCGCGTTTGACAAATGATCAAAATGCATTTCACGAAGCAAGCTTGCCACTGTATCTTGCTTCTACAAGTAGGCCTATTTGAGTTACTTTATAGTAGCATGTGGTTTACGGGATTTGTGAAAGTATATTCAAGTGCAGTGCTGTACCTGGTGAGCTACCGAGCAAGTTTACTACATCAGAAAAGCCATACGGAGCTGATTACATGATTCAAACATCAAAATGTATTAGTTTACAAATCATGGCACTATGGTATTTGAGGTCATGATGCCCGCAATTTATATACAGTATGATTACCCGATACAATTGCGAGAGAAAGTTGTTTTTTTTTTTTTTTTTTTTTTTTATCTTCCCCTTAGTGGTTGCGTAGTATACTTAATTTCCTTTCAGGGAATTGGGATGTGGCGGATTGCGGAAGAGGGGGTGAGGGGAGGATCACGATGTCGGCTCAACATCATGATGTCTGTCAGCCACCAGCGATGGACGATGGCATCGTCTATCAGCCCAACCCTAGTACCAGTATAGCACTTGAGCTGTCCAGCTTAGTTTTCCACCATATTTTTCCACCATTGCAGTACACTATTCAGATATTATTCAGTACTGTTTCTTGAAAATTAAGTATTTGGACACCCAACCCAACGTATTTGACCTACTGCTTTTTTCCATACTGTGTTGCAGAACTTCAGTGTTGCAGAAGTATGTTTACAGCCGGCTAGCTTAGCCTTGCATAGCCCAGCACAGAGTGGCATACAGACGGGTGATGTTAAAAAAGTAAAGGAACAAGCATCGCCAAGTAGCTTGTATCAGGTTGGCAGCACTAGAACAGAGGAGGCACTCAAGGCCCTTGTAAGAGGAGACACTATTGTTGGGGTACCGTGTCAGAGAAGGAAAGAAGGGATTATGAAATGAAAGAGTGGAATGAAGGGGGTGGTAGGCCCATCAGATAGCTTTCACCTTCTCAAAGCACAGCTCTTGGCTTTGAAAGGGCCACTCAAAGGTCACAGCCTTTTCAAGACTCAGAGCTGCACGGTTTGTGTTTGGACCTATTGTTTGGCTCTGCCTTGTACGTCAGGCCTGCAGATGTCACATATGCAGAGTGGACAGCTCTGTGGATCGCTTGCCCTATCTCCATAGCACAAACCTCATGTTCAGACAGGTGTCATGGATGCCTGCCTTGTTACACAGGAGTTTCTTGATGAAGGTTAAAGAGATAACTATTGATTCTGCTTCTGTGGGACAACAAAAAGGTTCATGTCAACTATGGAAAGGTCAACCATACCTTCATTCATCACACTGATAACTTTTTATTTTATGTTATTTTATTTAAATAATTTGTTTATTTTATTTTATTGTTATTTAAGAAATGTTCATTTGTCTTGTGTAATTTTCATATCTCCAGAAAGTAGATTTCCCTCCACCTTTGACTTATTGGCGAGGACAGTGATGTGTCATATGTTGAAGTGTGAAACTGATCTGCCTAATATAATGTGGCATCACACCTGCAGCTGCTGTGACCAAACTCATTAAGGGTCATTAAAGGTGTGAAGGAAATTTGACACGTTTGTCTATATGTGTGTGTGTGTGTTAAATGCCACGTGAAGATCCTAAAGATCCTAGCAGGATCTTCTTATTGAAGGAATGATTCTTATTTTAAGCCCGAGACACACTGCACGATTTTCAGCTGTCCCAGACGAAAGATTGGCATCGTGAAACAATCGTGGCGAATCAGAAATCGATGCCAATCTTTCGTCTGGGACAGCCGATTATTATGCAGTGTCTCGGGCTTTAGTCCTAAAAGTGAGAATTCTGTTATTTGTTGTTTTTTTCAAACTCATTTGACTTTATTCTGTGGAACACGAACCGAGAAATATTTAACAATGTCAAGTCGGTGTCTTCTTTTTTAGTACTATAATTGTCCAACTTGTGTGCTATATTCAAGAGTCTTCTGAAGTCATATGATAGTTTATGTAAGGAACAGATTTAAATTGAACAGATTTAAGTTTGTGGTTAGTAAGATTTTTTTTTTTTAAAGAAATTAATTAATACTTTTATTGAGCAAGAATGCATTAAATTAATCAAAAGTGACCGCAAAATACATTTATAATGTTGTGAAACATTTCTATTTCAAATAAATGCTGTTCTTTTGAGCTTTCTAATCATCAAAGAATTCTGAAAAATAATGTATCGCATTTTCCACAAAAATATCAAGCAGTACAATGGTTTTTAACTTGTATAATGATAAAAATGTTTTAAAATGTGAATTTGTTTTTGTGATTCAGCAATAAATAATAGTATATTAATAGTATATAATGGTAATTTAAATGTTTGTATGATCTATTCATCTCAAGGTTTTAATAGAGATTGAATGGGACGAGACAGAAGATGCACTTTGTGCATCTTTGTGTTTAGTAACAAATGCATCTCTTCTGCTCTTCTCTTCCCTCCTTTCTGCTCTTCTTGCTATGATTAAGTGTCTATTTTTTCCTCTAACCCTAACCATTGGAGCAGAATAGCCATCAATGATATATTGCTTGCAGTGTGTGTGTGACAGTGTTACAGGGAGTTACAACCCTTCCTGTGTGTGTGTGTGTGTGTGTGTCTTCCCCCAGTGAAGCCCCTCTAGAGCTACAGCTGCCCCCTCTCATCACCATTCTCCATCAGACTAATAGCAACAGGTGTCTGAGTCGGTCCACACCCGCTTCTCTGTAACCATGACAACTAGCATGTCACACAATTAAGGGAGGGGACATAGTATCTGGAAGAGATGCACACATAGATGTCAGCGCAAACACACCTGCATTCATGCATACTTTATCCTCAGCTTGCACACACACATGCATCTCCATGGATTCACAAGCGAACAATAACCTCCACATGATGGCGAGACACATAAAGATAAACATCTGTCCACTGATCTTCAGCATCTCAGATGGCTGACATCTCATCTTAAAGCCTGACTCACTTGCCATATGTGACTCAAAGGTCATTTTTCACCAATTTTTGTCTGCTCTTTGCCCATATGGGTGGTGATGGCGCAGTGGATAAGACACATGCCTTTGGTGTGAGAGACCCGGGTTCGAATCCACGGTGAGACACCAATGTGTCCCTGAGCAAGACACTTAACCCCTAGTTGCTCCAGAGGCGTGCGACCTCTGACATATATAGCAATTGTAAGTCGCTTTGGATAAAAGCGTCAGCTAAATTAATAAATGTAAATGTAAATATAGTGGCCCACAATATATTCAAAAATATTAACATATATTATACATGTATGTATAAATATATACATTATACAGTATACATACATTATAAAAGAATATACATTTTCTAGAATTTTATATATAGTATGTTCAAACAATTCAATAGTTCGCACAATAAAACAAAATAAAAATAAATTCCTAGGTCCCAAATAAATGTAATGTATAGATATTTTTTAATCCTAGACATCTTTATCAACAAATCAGCAATTTTAGCTTTGTGTGCAGTGTGAACAATTAAATGATCCTTGGATTCTACGCACGTCTGCTTTCACTGTCATTTCCACATCATAGGAATAATGTTTTCATTTCTCGTGTGCATGTTTCAGTAGTGCCAGGCTGGTGGTTTCATATCCCTTGAGCTGCTCGTGGCAGGCTGACTTCAGTGGATTTGCTGCTAAGGGTTTTATTTCCCAGGGTAGCATCGTATGGCCCATGTTACATCACAGCTTTATCAGTGACTCATAGGTGATGCCTTAGAGAACCAAACTCTCTTATGATAAAGCATGGCTGAGTTTACACACATCACAATGCCTGGATCAGTAATATGAACAGATCGTATCACTCTGTTTGCCTCTGTCAAGTTGTTGCATAATTGTGGGTCAATCTGACACCTCCTCATATCTGTGTCCTCATCACTGGCTTCATGTAACCGCTCAGTATCTCATCTCTCTCTTTCATTTTCATGCCTTGTTTTTCTCTCTTCCTCTGTTTACCTGATGGATAGAGTAAAGTTTTATTCATTAAGTCGTGACGTATTGTCAAGTATGGTGACCCATACTCGAAATTGGTGCTCTGCGTTTAACCCATCCAAGTGCACACACACAGCAGTGAGTAGTGAACAAATGCACACACACACACACACACCGTGAACACACACCCGGAGCAGTGGGCAGCCATGCTGCAGCACCCGGGGAGCAATTGGGGGTTCGGTGCCTTGCTCAAGGGCACCTCAGTCGTGGTATTGAGGGTGGAGAGAGCGCTGGACATTCCCTCCCCCCACCTACAATCCCTGCCGGCCGGGGACTCGAACCCGCAACCTTTCGATTACAAGTCCGACTCTCTAACCATTAGGCCACGACTTCCCCCATTAAGAGGCTCAATCTGTTCTCTCTAGGGTGTATCCTGCTCAGTCTAAACTGAGTCAAAAACATTTCAAGTCGTGTGGTTGTGCATGTGTGCAGATCAGCACCAAAACTCGGCTCTGCTTTTTTTTTTTTTTTTTTTTTGCAAGGAAAAAATGCAATTTTGCCTCAACAAATGATGTGAGTTTGGGGTGAAAGTATCTGTTTGTGGGAATAATGAAAGGTGAGAAGAGTCATTGGGAAATAATGGCACACAAATTACACACTGTGCTTTACAATGACAGAAATCCGCTGCATTTTGTAGCATTTTAACAACTTGGTCTCATGGCATAAAAGTACCTGGGGGCACTGTTTAGCGAGACCGCACTGTTTTACGTACCTTACTGCACGTTTCGCCTCAGTTTCAAAGAGAAATGTCCACTGAGTGGCGCTAAAACACGGGTTCAATACGTAAACCCTGTTACGTTTTTATTACGTTGATATAGGTAAGTATTGCTGTGTTTTTATTACGTTGCTTCAGGTACGTATTGCAGCGGTTCAGAATTCAAATATCCGGGGGCCGTTGCTAAAAATGAATGCTCTATCGTGTTGGAAATATGCCCTACACCAAACCCAACCCTAAACCTACCCGACAGTGTTAACAAATGCAAAACTGATATAAAAACGCATTTGCTGATGCAACCGTGCTATTTGAACTTCCTTATATGCAGATTTGAACTGTTTTGTCGAACCGTAGTTACACGGGATTCGAACCGGAGCTCCTCACCTCTCAAGTACGTACTCCGTACCTCTCAAACCTACCGTCTATGAAAACCCATAGATATGAAGCTGGATATGTCTGATGCTAATGTTCCAAAGCATCAGTTTTCAAATCTCCCAGCATATTAATATTGTTTTGAAGTCATAACATGATATTCTTCAAGTAATTGTGGGAAAATTACACTTTATTAATCGAAACTCTAAATTTGTGTGAAAAGGAATAAAATTCGTCTGAGTTTTACTGCCTCTAGTGTTCATTTCTTTTGGAAACTGTAGTGATATGTACTTATTGGTATGTATTTCGCGTCTCGCTAAAACGTGTCCCCATGTACGTTTATGCCATGAGACCAGATAGCATTTTAAATATAGTTGATCAAAACTACTAGCATTACCCACAACACCATAGCAGCTTATTTACTGTAATTTTTTCAGCCCATGGCATCAAAATATAATTTTATTATACTTGAAATTATTTTACGTTATTATTTTATTTTATTTATTTTATATCAAATGTATTTATTTATATTGATTTCTTTATTATTTATTACTAATTTATTATTTATTCATGTTTTTTCTTTCCTGAATATTTTACTTCATTTTATCATTTTTCCTCATGGTTTTTAACCTGTTTTTGGTCTATTTTTTTATTAGCTTTAAAGAGTTAAAATGATATTTATAATAATGTATTTTATCAAACTATAAATAATAATAAGGAATAATGGTAAGGAAGCATTTTTTTTTTCAGAACAGAAAAAAATTGTTAACGAAAGCCTCACACTTTGAAAGATACTTCCTTACATAATTCTCTTCTTCTTTTTTCTGGAGTGCATCTGATCTCTTAATTATTTTTGGTTTTTGATTTTTTTGGTTATGGAGTCACAATAGTTCAGTGAGTCCATTCTGCAGGTGCCGACACAACCTGTCCTTTCTGATGCATCATGACCACTGCTGTTTTTTAATAAGCTGGATAGATCCCAATATTCACCTCCCTTTGCTGCTAATCTTCACCCCGCGGGTTAATTGGTAACTCCATCCGCCTGAATGACTTGGACTGTCGCCCCCAACGGCTGTGCCATTCTTTGTGCTTATTTAAATAACACCATATTGCTAATTGATTTCATGTCGGTGCATTAGCAGGCTGTTGCGCAGACCCTGGCTGATCTTTGACGCCATTTAATATTTCACGACCATGCTCCGCTTTTAATTTTAGCACCCTTTATTCACGCATGGCTCGTTTTGTTTTTGTGCACTGACTCATATGTTGCAGATATGTGTGTTAGCATGGTTAAATTTGCCACTGCTGCCTTCTCAACGAAACTGGAGTGTCATTTGATTGCCATTTCATAAAGTATTGTGTAGTGTAATGATGCCTAAAGGCTCTTTGAGTTCTCATGTCATCTTTATGAATGTATGAATTAGTCAGTGGACTAGTGGAGCAGTTAGCGTCTGGCCAGGTGAATGCCCTCTGTCGTTTTATGCAGGTGGAAACCAAAGATGGCTTTCCCGAATAACCTGCAGCCCTTTAATGGGGCCTCTTTTGCTCTCTCCTTTGTGGCAGTGAGTTTGAGAGGAGAGACTTTAGAAACAGCTGGTTTCAGATGGTTGACCATTGATTCTCATTGGTCACAGACAGGCTTGTGTTATTGCCAACATTGGCCAGCATTGCTATGTTTCGAACAGATTATTTAAGATAAAATGTTCCAAATTTTAATTCCCTGAGGTTGCTTTTTATTTATTTAGGAGATTTAGCTGTGTTATGAATTATGATTTAGATGTTTTAGATGTAAAATTCATTTAAAAAATTGTTGAGATCTCTTCTGGAAGTCTAGATGGATGCTAAGTTATTGTTTTGCTTTGCTGTTATTTTTGTTTTGTTGTGGTTTGGTTTGGTCAGGTATAAATATCAGAATTTTTTTTTCACTGCAAGCTAATGTTCAGATTTTTCTGATTTTTGATCCATACATTTGAATATTGGTTTCTTTTTTCCCCCAAATGTTTTCATAAATAAACAAACAAACAAAAAAGCCCTACACAGCTATATGGATGCATGAAATGTATGAAAAACATTTCCTCAAGTAAATTCCAGCTACCTGAGATTTCATATACTTCTTGTGCAGGATATTGTACAGTCGTTAGCCTGTGATCTCATTACATGTACTTTCCCGTTAACTGTCTTTTATCTCTTAATGGAATAGTTGCTTAGCAGCAATCGAACGTCTTTTGGACAGGACACTGATAGTAGCTTGTCCTTCCCATTGGTCCTTAAGGTACATTGATTGTCACATGGTTTATTTGCACAGCTATGATTAAACCTATACCCAGGGGCTCTTGCAAGAAAATTATTAAAAGACCAGTGGAAGATGAAAGTCCTTTTACCGTACAATGCATGTGATATGCCTGTTAGGTTTAATCTGATCATGTCTGAGGGACTAACTATATCTGGTGAAGAGAAAGTGTGGATTTTTATTTACCCCTGGAGAACACGTCTTCTATCCATGAGGTCAATCACATCACTGCCCACCCAGCTTGCAGAGAATGATATTCTATCAGCTGTGCAGAGTGTGTCAGTCAAGTCCATGTGTGTGGGACAACACAAACTATATTCATTTAAGCCTTTACTTCATTGCACAGAACATGTTTAAAAATGCAGTTATGTGTCATTTTTTGTGTGTGTTTGTTTCTGTAAATATCAGCATCAAATCAGCATATTAGAATAAATTCTGAAGGATCATGTGACACGAAAGACTGAAGTAATGGCTGGTGAAAATTGAGCATTTTTGAGCATAATACTTCTTTCAAAAACATTTTAAAAAATCTTACTGACCCCATATAATACGAAGCATATAAAGTGTGTATGCATATATATATATATATATATATATTATTATTATTATTATTATTATTATTATTATTATTATTATATTTTTATTATTATATTTTTTTTTTTTTTTTTTTTTTTTTACATTATAGTATTATAGTGTTAGTATGAGAAGTTTTTATTTTCCTTTATTAAACTTGTGATTATTTTATTAAAGTTGGTAGCACAGTCATGGTCAGACCATTCATGCTTCCACTCTATTGGACCCTCTGTCCAACATTGGCATTATACAAGAACATACAATATGTGTACAGTATTGGCCTTCAAGAGCAGGGACCATTTCAGGTGAGTGGAACCTGATCAGTGACCCAGTACTAATTACAGTGCGTCATTCTCTCGTGCCACGTAAACTATACTGCCACTTGTGTCTTAAGAACATTAGGACTAGCCAAACTGCCACTCTTCAGCTGTCACTGTGTGAATGGTGAGATAACATAAACTCATGCACCATATGGTTTAGAACACGAAAACTGCACTTACTGTAAATAAACCCCTCACAAACAACCACACACGTGCATGAGACACATCTGACTCATGTGCATTGATATTCTTGGAAGATGCTTCCTTAAATGAGATAAACAGGTTTACAATGTCAACTGTTGTATCATACATTTTCATGCTTTTTGAAAGAAATCTCTTAAGCTCGGCAAGGCTGCATTTATAAATCTTTTATAACTTTGTAAATGTCTTTACCATTTACCACCTTTTAATCAATTTATTGCATCCTTGTTGAATAAAACTATTAATTTCATTCAAAAAGGGATTTACTGACTGCAAACTTTTGAACAGTGGTGTATCTCTTGTAATAAGCATAACACAATACATAAATATATAACAGTGCATTAATATTTTGTCCATTCCCTTGGACAAATGCAATGAGGCATGTCCTTTTCACCTTGTCTCCACCTATCTGTCATTCATTTCCTCACCCAGTCTTTTCTCTTCCTCTGTTTGCAAAGAACGTCTGTATGTTTGCATTGTGCGCCGTTATAATTGGCCTCTTTTAAAAGTCAGATCTCCTCTGCTGCATTTCAATTGAGAGGCTTCAAAGAGAAAGCTGGGGTTTGTGTTTGAATGGGTCATCAAACGATTTGGGTGTGTTTTCGCGAGCCCTGACTAACTCGAACATTGGCTCTGAATCCTGAGGCCCTTCAGAACGAGCGGTGCTCTTGATATAACCAGATTAAGCATCACGGTTACAGTTGGAGCCATCAAAGCCTCCCATGGGCTCCTTAAATGACTGCCATCAGGAACATTTTCCAAAATGTAGATGTAAAAATAGAAAGTAAATTAGGCTTGATGTCATCCATCATGACGCACTCACCTTTTACTTTTAAACCACACTAGCCGCATCTTTCATGTGGATCCATTATGAAATTTCTATTTAGAGGTGCTGTTTCGACACTCTGTATGACTGTAACTGAAGTAAATGGCCTTTGTAGTTAATGTTAGCTGATAGCTAGCTGTGATTACCAGTAAAGTGTGTTGTCAGGTAGCGAGTAAAAGGCTAGAATGGTTTTGATATGCACTCTGCGCATGAATGCAGTGGATATAAAAACTATAATAAGATGTAACCAGGTGTACTCCGATTCATGTTTTTCTTTCCCTCTTTTTCAGATGGTGGTGTTGATGGACCCCATGGAGGATCCAGATGATATTCTTCGAGCTCATCGATCCAGAGAGAAGACTTATATGTTTGATGTGGCCTTCGATTATTCAGCCACGCAGGCAAGCCCATTTGTGTTTGTGCCTGTGAAGCACATGTATATACAAAAGTTAACATGCTTTTCAAAGAGATCACATTTATGCAATTATTTATGCTCATTTGTGTTTACTATGTGGTTGAATGAAAGATAAAAATACACACAAAGGTTGCAATTAAACATGTTTGTGTGTCCTTTCCTTAGGACGAGGTGTACAGATCCACGACTAAAGGCTTGATTGAAGGTCTCATATCAGGGTACAATGCCACTGTTTTTGCCTACGGACCCACAGGTCAGTACACACATTATTCATTCCAAGGGCTGGGCAATATATAGATTTTTCATTATATGTTTTTAACCATGGTAATTTCATTAAAGCGATAACACTTTTTAAAATCTTAAGAATTGTAATACAGCCCCGTTTTTTTTTTGATGATTTTGCAATTGTGTTATATCTTGATAATTTTATTACAGTCTTTTAATAGTGTCTTTGATTTAAACTTTAATGACAAGCTAGTAAACTGATTAGATTATTTTCTATGAATCGGTTCAAACTCATTTGTGTACTCAAATATGTTGAGGGAAGTTCACCAGATAGATAGATAGATCTCCATTTATTGTTATATTGGTGCATATAATGCAAACAAATAATCATTTAAGCTGTGTGAGAGAAAATCAAATCAGCAGGTTTTTAATGTCAGTAAAGTGTATTTACATATTATGCAAAACTACAGCAATGGCATAAACACATTGTTCTGTTCGCTTTGTAAATATGACTTTGTAGATCCTAATTGGCCCGCATCAGGTCTGGTTAATAAAAAAAAAAATCATATATACATATACAAACTTGTATATGTATATATGTTCTTACATTTAAATGCCAAAAGCAGTGGCCATATGTCCAAAGTAGTAAAAATCACAGACAAACTGGGCACTACTAGGGCACATGGATAAGCCTCATCAACCTGATCTAATGTCTTCCTGTTTACGGAACAGGTTCAGTCAACAAAGTCACTTACACTGATTACACACACACACACACACACACACAAAGCACACAGTGCAATGAAGATGTCGAAATATGACTTAAATATTTCATATATTAGCCTAGCTCACAAAATTCCAGCTGTCATTATTTGGTAATATTTAATCTAAGAAATAAATACCTTAATTAAAGACCTGTTTTTATGCTGCTTTGAATTGATTAAAAGTTCATTCCTGGAAAGCAGATGTCTGTGTGGCTCCCGTGTTCTCGCGTGCTCTAATCTGTCCTCAGAGTGACTCTTACTGACTGTTCCTGTCTGTGGCCGTGGCTATATAAAGCTTAGATCTGTGCTCAGCTTGACAGGGATAAAAGCCACCTGTAAACATAATGTATCACTCACTGTGACTCACCTCTCACCTGTGCCTTCCGTTTATGCCATGCTGATGAACAGATGCTAATTAGCTACAATTATTTACATTTATGAAAATAGGTAGTGATAAGCCAGTTCTGAATCACAGGTAGCAGGAATGATCCAACAAATAAAATGTAAATAATAAATTAAAATGTTTGATGTTTAAGGATTTTTTTATTTTATTAAAATGTATTTTATTTTATTGTATTTTATTTTATATTTTATTTTTATTTATTTATTTGTATTAATTTTATTTATTTATTATTTTTATTTTATTTATTTTTTTGATGTTGTATGATGTCAGGCAATAAAACAAGGTTAAATTGTGATCCTAATAAGCAGATGTGTGTGTCTACAGGTTGTGGGAAGACTTACACTATGCTGGGAACAGACAGAGAACCTGGTATCTACGTTCGCACATTAAATGACCTATTCAAAGCCATCGAAGAAACCAGTGATGACATGCAGTACAGCGTCTCAATGTCCTACTTGGAGGTGAGAGCTTCATTTGGTTGCTGAATAGGATTTTAGCAGCCTCTTATCACTTCGAGATTTGATATAGAACTTTTAAAGATACTGTCACCCTATTGCTCTAAATAAATGCACATAGTAAATTCAACTGCCCTCATTTAGTTTTAAACCATTTAAAAAAAAAAGGGTAACAGCTTAAGTGTTATGTGATAAGATAATCATCAGGCCCGTGCCGAGCGGCCGATAGCACGTCTGTTTATCAGCTCTGTTTGCATGAGGAAGGGGTAATCTTGTCGGCTTAGCGACTATATCAGCATATCTGATTACGGTGATGTTGTATTGATACTAGAAAGCTTGTTTCCCCACTGAGTGATGGACTTGTCCAAAGTTAACTCAAAACAAATACATGCTTCCCTGATCCCCTACTGCTAGAAACAGATCCCTATGCTTTTATGTGACTGGCCAAATAACACAGCCTTGCATCTTAAAAGAAAAATGGCTGCTGACTGGCAAAAAAGGCCTAATATTACCCATTAAATTAAATTATATTATGTAATAAAATGACAAACTACAAAATTAAACTAAAATGAAAACAGAAAATCTAAAAATAAAGACTAATTTAAAAATAGTAATAAAAACTATAATATATCTATGATACTAAAACTGTGTTGCAAGGTGATGTTTTTTCAAATAGGTTTACTCTTAAGTCTATATGATATTCTGTTCTCTAAATATGGATTGGGTACCTCTTTCAGTATAAGTCTATGGGATTTTTTTCACATTTTGTCTCCAGGGCTCCAGTTTATCCTTCAAACTGTTTTTGACAGCTGATGCGTGTGCATTTGAGATCACATGTGTGAGCTGACAGCAGCACCACTTCAATTCTCTCCGGGTCTTTTTTTCTCTTTCTCTCTGTCTCACATTCTTTTCTCGACATGTCTCGGTGGTGCCCATTTTGTCAAATTCTGTTCAGCAGTATTTCTGTAGTGACTGATGTTTGACAATGTGTTGTTTCTCCTTTACAATGGTGACAGTGCTGCAGTATCGTACAGTGTTCTATAACCCAGTATGTACTTGAACCATATATTTTAATTATATAAGCATATATTAATAATTGTTAATAATACTAAATCTGTTTGTATATCTATATAGAATTTTTTTTTTTTTTTTTTTTATAATCCTGTGTGCACTCACTAGCATGCACACTTAGTATGTCTTATGTACACACATAAACACACAGATTTGTTTGACTTCTTTAGATTAAAGGGGTGTTTGGGATGTGCAGACCTATGAGTAATCCACTCCGTCCACACACAGAAAGAGCAAACTTCAGTAAAGAGCACAATGCTCTCCTGTCCTCTGCTTTTCTTACACCTTCACATTAAGACTGCTGTTTACATTGGGCTGTCCAAATGCTCAAGGGAACGCTTCCCTGGAGAGAAAGCGTTTTTATTCTCAGCTTCTGTGGTTTAGGTTCAGACCTCCCGGTTTATCCTGTATCTTTTTTTCTCTTTCCGTCCATCTATATCTTTAGCAGTTCTTCTACTCTTTCTCTGTCAATGGATTCTTTTCATACCATCAACGTCACCCTAAAATTATCACATGCTTATGGCAGATCACAGTAACCTCACTGACAGTGATGAAATATTACGTTTGGGACGACTTTTGAGAGTTGAGAGAGTTTTGAGGTGACCACAGGTGGTGCTCAGGATGTGGCCTTGTTCTAAACCGGGTTGAATGAAGCTTATTGAAATACTCTAAAATATTAAATCCGACATTCGTCTCTTCCTAAAAATACTGTATATGACAGTTTGTACCATAGATTCTGGATTTTGATTGGTTGAAACAGGTGTTGATTACTGTATGTAATTAATTTATTAGTGCTACAATCGATAGTTCAACAAACGAGTATTTTGGATGTGAAAATTTGAAAAGTGTTGCGAGGTGAATACTTCAGATATAATGTTAATGTGTCAAAGCTATAGTGTGCACTAAATGTTCAATAATTCAGTGGTCTGGTGTCAATAGTTCCTTTCATATTTTACAAATTACAGCATGTGCTCAGCTGGTAGAGCATGCTACTAGTAATGGAAAGGTCACAGATTGTGCTCTGCAAGTCACCTCAGAAAAAAGCATCTGTCTGTCAGATGCATGAATGTAAATGTCAAATGCATAAACTGATGTAATCTTGAAATCTGAGCACGATCTTTAATCTGTTTAATTCTTTTGTTTCAGATCTATAATGAGATGATAAGAGACTTGCTGAATCCATCATCAGGGTTTCTGGACCTGAGAGAGGATTCAAAGGGAGAAATACAGGTTGCAGGAATAACAGAGGTCTCCACCATTAATGCACGAGAGGTCAGTTAGACACATTATTCTGACAGCATGTTACTTTGTTATTAAAGAAAATACAGTACTGTAACTGTTACAGTAGTTCATGTTAATTCTATGATACTTAAAAACAACAATAGTGGTGCATATTTAAATAACTATTTAATAGTGAAACCCTTATTCAGCAAGGATGCATGTAATTGTGACTATTTTTTTATATCACAAAAAAATTCTGTTTCAAAATAAATGCTTTTTATTGATTAAAATTTTTTTGAAAAAATGTATCACAGTTTCCACAAAAATATTAAGCAGGACAATTGTTCAACATTGATGATAAAAAATATTTAAGCACCAAAAATAGTATTTCACATTGATGTCTTACTGTGTTTTTGATCAAATAAATGCTGTTATGTGAGCATAAGAGACTTATTTAAAAAAAAAAAAAAGAAGTAAAAAAATCCTGTCAACCTCTGACTTTTGAATGGTAGTGTGTAGCTGGATGTTGAGTTTTTTTCTCTGTTCTCGCTCTCCCTCACAGATCATGGAGTTGTTAATGAAAGGAAACAAGCAGAGAACGCAAGAGCCGACAGCAGCCAATCAGACGTCTTCTCGCTCTCACGCTGTGCTGCAGGTGGCCGTACGGCAACAGAGCCGATGTCGAGACATCCTGCAGGAAGTG
Source organism: Barbus barbus (assembly GCF_936440315.1). Taxonomy (NCBI): domain Eukaryota; kingdom Metazoa; phylum Chordata; class Actinopteri; order Cypriniformes; family Cyprinidae; genus Barbus; species Barbus barbus. Next base: position 23,979,477 of record NC_136760.1, read on the forward strand.
CGATTTGCACGTCTCTTCATGATCGATCTGGCAGGGTCTGAACGGGCTTCACAGGTATGATGTGTAAGAGTAGGTGTGAAATAAAACGGTCTGTTCTTCTGTTAGTTTACTTAGAACATAAAAGCACAGTGGGTGAGCTCAAACATACGTCTATAAAGTTGGTAATCATTAATATAAGGCTATCAACCTTTCTTTTTTTACAAAAAAGCTGGCACAGTTGGCGCCAGATATATTCAGAATCATATATCAGCCAGTGACGAGGGAACAATTCCAAGAGTGATTTAACTATTAGTGATAAACTTGGAGGGAAAATGAAGCCATCTAAAATTAATATATTTGTTGGTTATTACATCCATTATGATGCAACACATCTACAGATCCAATCAGGTGATTTTGATGAAGGACGTGTGAATCATGTTTAATTTTAAAGTGTAATTTCCACTCGCTCCATGAGATGGGAAGATATGAGAGAACGCATTTAGAGCGTGCCTTGTATTTGCCTTGGAAAGTTAAAAATGTTAACCACTCAGGCACCCTGTGGGTTTAAACATGCATGTGACGGGCACAAAAGCAGATCACGTTGTTTCTGGTTATGGGGTATTGTTTCTCAGAAACATGAGTGCTTGTTTGTTCTCCATTGATGAGGAAGACAAGCCTGTTGCACAACTATTCAGAAAATGAAATGTACAAGAGCGCCCCCTCCTGCTGGAAGCTTTTACAGACTTCCTAAACTGCATGTAGACTGACAGTTTAAAAACTTGGTGCAATAACTACCGTTTCTGCTTTCAGACACAGAACAGGGGTCAGAGGTTAAAAGAGGGTGCTCATATCAACCGCTCTTTGCTCGCACTGGGGAACTGCATCAATGCTTTGAGTGAAAAGAATGGCAACAAATATGTCAACTACAGAGACAGCAAGCTCACGCGATTGCTCAAGGTACAGCGAAGTGACTCTAAATGAACAGAGAGGCTTTTGGGATATATTTCTTGATTGAGGTTGTTTTACTGGGTTTTCTCATGCCTGCAGGATTCTCTGGGAGGAAATAGTCGGACGGTGATGATTGCTCATATAAGCCCTGCATCTCTGGCCTTTGAGGATTCACGGAATACCATGACTTATGCCGACCGTGCCAAAAGCATCCGCACACGGGTTAGTTTAACACATGATAAAACAATGGATAACCTAGTAACCCATTATTACCATTCAAAAGTTTGGGTCAGTAAGATTTTCTTTTCTTTGTCAGTAAGATTATTTTTGTTATACACTTTGTAATGCCGTTTCTCAATATAACTGTTTGGTGAAGAGTTTTTTAACTGTTATGTCTTATCACTCTGTGTGCTGTTATTCTTCCTGTGCAGGTAAAGAGAAACCTGTTGAATGTGTCCTATCACATCGCCCAGTACACCAGCATCATCTCTGACCTGCGCAGCGAGATTCAGCGGCTGAAGAAAAAGATAGCAGACCAGGCCAGCAGACAGCTCAACCCGGACAGAACAGACATCCGCCATGTTCAAGGTAACATCCCATCTGTAAGAAGTGAAGTGAGATATACCATTGAAACCACCTTGATTATTCTATTCTATTCTATTCTTTATTGTTCTGTTCTATTCTGTTGTTTTATTCCATTCTGTTCTATTCTAATAGGTTGTTTTATGTTTGGTTTGACCATTGATATCACCTCAATTTTATTTTGAATTCTATTCTACTCTACTCTGGTCTATTTAATTCTAATAGATATTTTTTCCTTGATTAGATTATTATCTGTTAGATTGTATTAGTTTCAAAATGATTCTGTTCTATTTAAATCTAGCAGATTATTTTCTATTTGACTAGATTATTTTCTAAATTATTCTGTTCTATTATATTCTAATTAATTATTTTCTGTTTGATCAGGTTATTTTCTAATTGATTCAATTATGTTCTGTTTTATCCTGGTCTTCTTCTGTTTGATTAGAACATCATTTTAATTGATTTTGTTCTATTATATTATGAATGTTTAATATTTATTTAATATATTATTGACTATATTTTTTTCATTAGATTATCTTCTAAATATCACTAATAGATAATTTTCTGCTTAGATTGTTTTATATTATATTTCTATTGTATTTCTGTTCTATTCTCACTCAAAAGTGTGTCATAACATGTTTTGTTTTGTGTTTGCCTCTAGCGGAGGTGCAGGCTCACTCTTCTCAGCAGAGCCGGGCTGAGATGGACCAACTGCGGGAGCATCTGATCGATGCATTTAGACAGCAGATGGACATCAGGAGGCATCTTATGGAGCTGGACAACAGCAACATGGAAATCCAGATAGACACATCCAAACACCTGCTGACAATCGCAGAGTGAGTCTTCATTCTGCACACAAACCAAAACAAGATTACAGCTAAATACACACATTGCCCTCAAGCTATTTGGACACTTTAGTCAGAAGACTGAACAAACTTCTTTTGTGAATTATTTTATTTGAAACTTTTGGTCGTTGAAATATTATCTGTCTCTATCAAGCTGGGAGCAAGAACGCTTCAGGAGAAGAAAGAAGTGGCAGGGCGAGAGGAGGAAGGAGAGTTTTAATAAGGATGAAAGTGAAAAAGACTCAGACTCACCAGAATCTTTGCCTGACAGCACAGAGACACAAGAGGTGGCCATTGCCAGAGAGAACCTTGTCACGCTCATGGCTGAGCAGAAGAAAATACAAAAACAGAAGGTAATGTTGTTATTAGCCACTAGAGGGTGGAACAACACCTCAAAATCTCACAGTGCTGCGTTGAGTTTAACATTTATGTCTGATTCCTTTTAGTGAATCAGTTGGTTTAACTGGTTCATTTCAGTGAATTTGTTATAATAACTTATTCATTTGGAACACTCTGCATAGGCAGTGCATACTACCTTAATACAGTGGGTACGGAAAGTATTCAGACCCCCTTAAATTTTTCACTCTTTGTTATATTGCAGCCATTTGCTAAAATCATTTAAGTTCATTTTTTTCCTCATTAATGTACACACAGCACCCCATATTGACAGAAAAACACAGAATTGTTGACATTTTTGCAGATTTATTAAAAAAGAAAAACTGAAATATCACATGGTCCTAAGTATTCAGACCCTTTGCTCAGTATTTAGTAGAAGCACCCTTTTGATCTAATACAGCCATGAGTCTTTTTGGGAAAGATGCAACAAGTTTTTCACACCTGGATTTGGGGATCCTCTGCCATTCCTCCTTGCAGATCCTCTTCAGTTCTGTCAGGTTGGATGGTAAACGTTGGTGGACAGCCATTTTTAGGTCTCTCCGGAGATGCTCAATTAAGTCAGGGCTCTGGCTGGGCCATTCAAGAACAGTCACGGAGTTGTTGTGAAGCCACTCCTTCATTATTTTAGCTGTGTGCTTAGGGTCATTGTCTTGTTGGAAGATAAACCTTCGGCCCAGTCTGAGGTCCTGAGCACTCTGGAGAAGGTTTTCTTCCAGGATATCCCTGTACTTGGCCGCATTCATCTTTCCCTCGATTGCCACCAGCCGTCCTGTCCCTGCAGCTGAAAAACACCCCCATAGCATGAAGCTGCCACCACCATGCTTCACTGTTGGGACTGTATTGGACAGGTGATGAGCAGTGTTTCTCCACACATACCGCTTAGAATTAAGGCCAAAAAGTTCTATCTTGGTCTCATCAGACCAGAGAATCTTCAGGTGTTTTTTAGCAAACTCCATGCGGGCTTTCATGTGTCTTGCACTGAGGAGAGGCTTCCGTCAGGCCACTCTGCCATAAAGCCCCGACTGGTGGAGGGCTGCAGTCAGGGCCGGCGCTAGCCATTTGGGTGCCCTAAGCACAAACGCTTGGCGGTGCCCCCCCCCACCACCACCAAAGAAATAACTACCATTCAGAATTTCTTAGTTAGGTTCTCTTTACTTCCAAAATAACTGCTGCAAATAAATAATTGGAACAGAACAATGTAAACACAGAAAGTTAAAAGTGCAAAAAAAGTTTAAAGTGCAAATAACAGTATAAGTGTATGAATTTTAAAGTGCACATTTTAAACTGCAAATAACCATACATAACTGCACAGTAGAATTTACTCAACAGAGGGACTACATCTCTATAAAGAGACCATTCTGCTATTCTATAGAACTATATTAAACATTTTCACTACCATCAGTTGTCAGAGGCCCTACAGAGGCACACGCCTACATTTCCTAGCTGCAAAATCAGCTATCAGGTCATCATATGACAGTTTCTGAGCCACGTCCCCATTGATGCTGATGACAGCCAGACCACTTAAACGTTCCTGCCCCATTGATGAACGCAGGTACGTTTTGATGAGTTTGAGCTTTGAAAAAAAAAATTTTTATAATTATTTTGTATATATAATTTTGTATAATTATTTTGTATATATAATTTCTATATACAAAATAATTATACACCGTACACGCACATATATCATGTAGACACAAACTTTTATTTTGGATGCGATTAATCGAGATTAATCTTTTCCCAGCCCTAATAATTTGACAACTCTGTGAATATGAAAATATACAAACACTGAGATTGTGTTTTTTTTTTCTAATTTCAGTTTCACCAACAGATGTCGCCCTTGGCCGAACCTCTTGAAAATGACCGCATAGAACAACAACGAAAAAACTTTATCTAAGCGGTCTAATTTGGCAAAATCACATCACGTTCAGTTGCAGGGTTTTTCTAAAGTTCACCTTACCAAGAGGCAGATAGGCATTATATTGAAGCGAAGAAATTACAATAGGGAACGTTCTGCACTAATAGCTATATGCACACACATCTGTAACGTATAGCCTACCTAGGGGGAAAATTAGCTTTATTTGTCATTCAAATATGACGATGAGGACCCCAACGATTGGCCTTCCTTTCCTTCTCAAACAAACTGCATCTTTAACAGCCCAAGTTTCAAAATTTCCCGGGGGAGAAACCCCCGGACCCCGTTAAAATAAAAGACTCAACATGCAGGGCTAAAGCCCCGGATCTTTTGCACTACTAGCGACGCGGACGCGCCGACGCCCCTGGACATGCATACTACACGCACAAAACTAACATTTTTATTTAAAACATTGTCTTACCTGCAAGCGACGCGTGAGCATCATCCCGCTGTCTCTTCTTTTTTTCTTTTTTCCGCCCCCGACTCTTGGTGCCTTTTCGAGGCCATGTCTGAGGTCGGTGTCGGCCAAATTTGAAATTGATTGAAGCATAATTGAACAGACCACTGGGAGGTGGGGAAGGGGGGGCACCAGAGGGAGACTGGCACAGAGATTCACCTTTTTCTCGACTAATTTGGTCTAGGCCTATATTACTTTTGTATTGCTTTTGTATATTAACATGCTAGAAATATTTTATTTGTTATTTATACTAGTAGCCTATATTGTGATGATATTTTCACGACCCAGATTTTTTGGTGCCCCCCCCAAGCACTTGGTGCCCTACGCGCAGTGCGTGATGTGCGTGTGCGGAGCGCCGGCCCTGGCTGCAGTGATGCTTGACTTTCTACAACTTTCTCCCATCTCCCGACTGCATCTCTGGAGCTCAGCCACAGTGATCTTTGGGTTCTTCTTTACCTCTCTCACCGAGGCTCTTCTCCCCCGATAGCTCAGTTTGGCCGGACAGCCAGCTCTAAGAAGGGTTCTGGTCGTCCCAAACGTCATCCATTTAAGGATTATGGAGGACACTGTGCTCTTAGGAACCTTAAGTGCAGCAGAATTTTTTTTGTAACCTTGGCCAGATCTGTGCCTTGCCACAATTCTGTCTCTGAGCTCTTCAGGCAGTTCCTTTGACCTCATGATTCTCATTTGCTCGGACATGCACTGTGAGCTGTAAGGTCTTATATAGACAGGTGTGTGGCTTTCCTAATCAAGTCCAGTCAGTATAATCAAACACAGCTGGACTCAAATGAAGGTGTAGAACCATCTCAAGGATGATCCGAAGAAATGGACAGCACCTGAGTTAAATATATGAGTGTCACAGCAAAGGGTCTGAATACTTAGGACCATGTGATATTTCAGTTTTTCTTTTTTAATAAATCTGCAAAAATGTCAACAATTCTGTGTTTTTCTGTCAATATGGGGTGCTGTGTGTACATTAATGAGGAAAAAAAAATAACTTAAATGATTTTAGCAAATGGCTGCAATATAACAAAGAGTGAAAAATTTAAGGGGGTCTGAATACTTTCTGTACCCACTGTACATTTCCTTTCTGTTTTCAAACTGAGACTCCTTATAAGCAAAGATAAATTGTACTTGCTGTGATAAAGTCACTCATCGCAGTAATTAACCGTAGTCTCTCTGTTCTCTTTAGGCCGGTTTGGAGCAGCGCCTGGCAGAGCTCAGAGAGAAAGCACGACGTCTTGAAGAGCTTCTCCCCCGCCGTGTGAGCTCAGAGGAGCAGAGGGAAGTGCTTTGCCTCCTCTGCAAGGTTCACGAGCTAGAGATTGAGAACGCAGAGATGCAGTCCAGCGCACTGCTCAAGGACAACGTGATCCGACAGAAAAACGTGGTAGTGCAGCGTTTCGAACAGCACAGACACCTCTGCCATGAGATCATCCAGCAGCAGCGGCAATTTATTGATGGTGAGTCATTTGTAGGAATAAGAAATGGCACCGAAATCTCAGCCAGAGATAAATCAGGCCAAACTGTGGCAGTAAAGTTTTCCAGAGTGATGCAATATTAGGGTTCAGTTCATATATATATATATATATATATATATAAATTTAAATGTATTTGTTTACTTAAAATATTATATAAATTATATGAATATAAATATAGACATGCAAATACATGTAAATATTTTCTAAATATATACTGTATGTGTGTGTATTTATATATACATAATAAATATACACAGAACGCACACGTATATTTTAAACATGCAGTCATGGCCAAAACTATCACCCTTGGTAAATATGATCAAAGAAGGCTGTGAAAATTCATCTGCATTGTTAATCCTTTTGATATTTTATTAAAACAATTCACAAAAATCTATCCTTTCATTGTATAATAAGACTTTAAAATGGGGGAAATATCATTATGAAATGTTTTTTTCAAATACATGTTGGACACAATTATTGGCACCCCTAGAAATTCTTATGAGTAAAATATCTCTGAAATATATTCCCATTCATATTCACAATTCTGAGCACTCCAGGGTGATTATGAACATGAAATTATCCAGCCATGGCTTCCTGTTTCACAGAAATATAAATAGGAGGGAAAACAAAGCCCAAATTCCCTTAATCCTCCATCACAATGAGAAAAACCAAAGAATATATTTCTGATGTGCAGCAAAAGATAATTGAGCTTCACAAATTAGTGAAGTGGCTTTTAGAAAAGAGCTAGAGCAGTGAAAATTCCCATTTCCACCATCAGGGCAATAATTAAGAATTTCCAATCAACAGAAAATGTAATGAAACTGCCTGGAAGAGGACGTGTGTCTATATCGTCCTAATGCACGGTGAGAAGGAGAGTTTGAGTGGCTAAAGACTCTCCAAGGACGACAGGTGGAGAATTGCAGAAAATAGTTGAGTCTCGGGGTCAGAAAACCTTTAAAATAAATTGTCAAACAGCACCTACATCACCACATGTTGTTTGGGAGGATTTCAAGAAAAATTCTCCTAGCTCATCCAAAAACAAACTCCAGCATATTCAGTTATCAGACACGACTGAAACCTCAAATGGGACTGGCTTCTATGGTCAGATGAAACAAAAAAACGAGCTTTTTAGCAGCAAACACTCAAGATGGGTTTGGTGAACACAGGGATAAAAAGTACCCCATGTGTACAATGAAATATACTGCTGTATTTTTGATGTTGAGGTCCTAGACATCTTGTTTAGACACATGGCATCATGGATTCTATCAAACACCAACAGATAAAAAATCAACAAGTGACTGATTCTTATAATGGGCCATGTTTGGATCTTCCAACCGTACAATAATCCAAACACAAACCTCAAAAACAACACAAAAATGGGTCACTGAACACAAAACCTTCTGCTATGGCCATTCCAGTCCTCTGACCTGAACCCTGAAGAAAATGAGTGAGGTGAACTGAAGAGAAGAAGCACTGTCATGGAGCTGTGAATCTGAAGGATCTGGAGTGATTCTGGATGAAGGAATGGTCTCTGATCTCTTGTCAGGTGTTCTCTAACCTCATCAGGCATTATGGGAGAAAATTTAGAGCTGTTAAACTGGCAAATGGAGATTTCAAAAAGTATTGAATAAAAGGGTGCCGTTAATTGTGGCCAATGTGTATTAGAGAAAACATTTATTTCATAATGATATTTCTTCCCATTTTAAATTCTTATTATCCAATGAAGGTTAGATTTTTGTGAATTTTTTTTAATAAAAGATCAAAAGGATTAACAATGCAGATTAATTTTCACAGCCTTCTTTGATCATATTTATATATATATAACATATTATTTATATAACACATACACACACTGTTTTTGCAGATCACAGTCTCCTGGTTCCTCCTCATCTTCAAGAGCTTTATGAGATGTACATGAAGGAAATGGATGAGAAGAACTTGGACAGAGTCGTGGCCCTGGATAAGTTCACCATTCGTACTCTTAAGGTACGTCAAGCAGACAATTGATTTCAGCTAACATGAAATCAAAATTGACTCTGTTTACTTTGTGAATACACATTACTGCTTATATTTTTCACATAACATCAGTCCACATTATTCCAAAAGTTTCCATTTTCCATCACATTGAACATTGACAAAATGAGTAAAATGAGTTTCATGTTGACTTTAAAAGCTCTTCAAGAAAAGGACATGATAAAAGCATAAAGTATTTCACAGTGATCATGAACGTATATTTCTGTAGGAGGGTTCCCTGCCCAAGATCACCCTCCCCAGTAGAGGTCGTGACCCCTTGCAGGAGATGGATTCAGACCAAGAAAGTGTTCGCACACTGGGCTCAGACAACAGAGAAGGGCGGACAAAATTGAGAAGACACACGCTGCCTCCGATTCTCCCAGAGTCTGATGGGTAAGAAGCGTTCAAAGCAAATTCATTTGATACTTTTTTGACATTTCCCTCCTTATGCAAACTTAATGTATTTCCTTGTATGGAAACCTTTAATAGCCAAAAATATTTGGAATTTTGTGAATGTGAAAATAAAAATAGCAAGGAACATTCTGTTTGTCCTGTGGACATAAAAACAACTGTAATATAACTACCTCCTTCATATTGTGTTAAATAAGTCTGAGTTTGTTCACATACTAAAAATGTTCTCCTGCCCACACAGAGACCGAGTGTTTAAGAGTAGTCACAAACAGATGAAGAAGTCTGTAGTTATGACTCCTCCACCCATTCACATCAATGGCCAGGGCAACAGAGAGGTGAGCTTCTGGGAGGCTACATTTGCAGCTTACTGTAATATGACCCTGGACCACAAAACCAGTCATAAGGGTCCATTTTTTGAGAAATCCAGATTTATACATCATCTGAAAGCTGAATAAATAAGCTTGTTAGGATAGGAACATATTTGGCTGAGATATAACTATCTGAAAATCTGGAATCTGAGGGTACAAAAAAATCTAAATATTGAGAAAATCAGCTTTAAAGTTCTTAGCAATGCATATTACTAATCAAACATGAAGTTTTGATATATTTACGGTAGGAAATTTACAAAGTATCTTCATGGAACATGATCTTTATTTAATATTCTAATGATTTTTGGCATAAAATAATAAAATTATTAGGATAAAAAAAAAAAAATCAGTAATTTTGACCCATACAATGTATTGTTGGCTATTGCTACAAATATACTCATGCTACTTATGACTGTTTTTTTGGTCCAGGGTCACATATAGTTTTTTTTGTTTGTTTTTTTCTTTTAAGATTACACACTAATGTTCAAAATTTTAAAAATAATTAAAATTAAAACTAATATTAAAATATATATATATATCCTGAAAAAAAATGTCTTGGTTTCCAGATATATTAAACAGAACTGTTTTCAACACTGATGATAAATACTTCTTCAGCTTCAAATTAGCATATTAGGATGATTTCTGAAGGATCATGTGACACAGAAGACTAGAGTAATGATGCTGAAAATTCAGTGTTGCCATGACAGGAATAAATTGCATTTTAAAATGTATTAAAATAGAAGAATATTTCACAATATTGCTGATTTTAGTGTATTTTTGATCAAACAAATGCAGCTTTGATGAGATGTCTTTAACGTCTTGACCGTTTTGAACAGTAGCATATATGAAAATGGTAAAATTTGAAAATATATTCTCAGAAAGTGTGAATATTCTGTTTAATCTACATTTTAATTGGTTTCTCTGTTTTTTTAACTGAGTGTACTGAATAAATGAGTGCGTCTGACACTATGCTGACTGTATCTCTGCAGCTGTTGCCATCTGTCCTGGATGACGCTCTGAGATGCAGTCATCTCAGTCACAGTATGAGCAGCCATCTGGACTCCTCACCTGAGAGCAGCGAGAACGGCACAGATGCCCCTCTGACTCCTAAAGGTAGGAGTTACACAGCTCCCTGGAATACTTCATTCTGATTGGTCAGTTGAGGCAAACCTTACATGGCTTCTCAGATTAATGTCAAATTACACAATTTCCCTCTAGAGAGACAGCAGATTCTAAGAGGCGTGCAGAACATTGTGGTTAAGGCTGCTCGACGGCGTTCTAAGGTGCTAGAAATAGATGCCCTGCGATTGCCCCCGCCACCTTCACCCCTGGATCCCAAGAAGCACAAGAGTAACCTGTCTCTGACCGAAGCGCCCCCTAAAGGCCTGGTGCTACGGCGTGGAAGGCAGCCCAGCCCTGAGCTACGCCACGCAACCTCTGATGACAACCTCTCCAGCAGCACGGGAGACGGCCCTGCACCCAGTGGCACATGGACACGGCCACGGAACCGGCAGGCTGTCAAGAACCCCGCTCCACGAGAGCAGGACTTTGAGGGTCGCAGACGCAAGAGGAGATCTCGATCATTTGAAGTCACAGGACAAGCAGTGAGTTTTTAGATAAGAAAAACATCTCATGAAATCTCACGAAAACTTGTTCAGGTCTTAATCTACCCCAAAAGAAGGAGAAGTTGTATTTTGCATAATTAAAATTAAATGTACCATTTATTTTCATGACAATTAAGCATATTGTGTTAATGTAAGTGGCAAGGCAGAATTTTCAGCAGTCGTTACTCATGCCTTTAAGATTACTTCCGGTGTCACATGATCCTTCAGAAATCATTCTAATATTCTTATTTGGTGGGAAGAAAAATCTTATCATTATCTATGTTGAAAGCAAGCTGCTTATTTTTTTATTTTTTTTTTGTGTGAAATCCTTGATGAATGAATAGAAAGTTCAAAAAAAATATTTTTTTAATTTAATAAATATATTGTTAAATTTTGAATGTATTTTAAAAAATAGAAATTGTTTATAATATTATATGCCTTACGTTATGCTTTTGATCAATTTAATGCCTAAATTCTGAATAAAAATATTAATTTCTTAAAAAAAATTCCTTAACTTATGAATGGTAGTATAAATATTTTACAGTTTAAATAATAGGCTATTAATTGTTTGGGAATAAAAGACAGTTGTGATTAACTGTTGTGAAAATACAATTATAATGTGAAAACTTTTAATGCTCCAAAAATAGACTTAAAAAAAAAAATTATATATATATATATATATATATATATATATATATATATATATATATATATATATATATATATATATATATATATATATATATATGTGTGTGTGTGTGTGTGTATATGTGTGTGTGTGTGTGTGTGTGTAATATTATTTATTTATTTAATTTTCTTTTTTTTTTTTTTGCAACATACTGAATATTTTCTCCACCCCACAGCTGTCTCAGGCTAAGAACACAAACCAGCGATTTCGTCCCCTGGACAGCACTTCTGATCCCCACCTGCACATTAACGGTCATCCCCCGGCCCCCCTTCTGCGCCCCCAACACAGAGCCCAGGCTCAGCTTTCAAAAGTTCGACCCTCTCACAATATCCACCAAACAGGTCTGATTTCACAATTTTATTTTTTATTTTTTTTATGATTTATTCATTTTCTCATTCATGATGTGTTTATTACATTTATCCATTTATTGATAGATAAACCTATAATTTATTCCTTCCAATTTCTGTTCCGTGAAGACCAATGAGTATTATTTTTTTTATTTTATTTTTTTAATGCACTGATGGATTGTGTTCAATAGCACTAAGAACAACTAATAAGAAAATTAGAGTCAGTTTTGATTTCTTGTTGTTCTATTAATTCTCCACAGGATCAACAGCAGATTTCACTTCCTCCACTCTGCCCTCCCACCTCAAGCGTGGCCCCCAAACCAGGCAACTTCAGCCCCTCCTGTACGTCACAACCACCGGAACAGGGGGTCAGCGCACCCGCAAACACTGAAGCCCTGGCCTGAGCATAAACTGTCTCCTCTCAACCCCAGAATCAGTACTATGGAACCAGTAAAACATGTAGAGACCAAGTGGAAGGTTTCTTCTTAAATCCAGATGAAGGAGCTCTACAATGGATGCTAAAACATTACTGAAATGTATCTGATCACATGAAAACTGGGCTACAAAGAAAGACAATGTGCCCCTGTTTTGCTACCTGGGATTTTTCTAAAATGCTCCTAGTTTTTCCTCTGAAGACAGGCGATTCACAATGTCGTCTTTTATTTGATTAAGTCCATTGGCTTGTGTAAGTGGCAAAAATAGGTTGTCATGAATTCAATGGCCTTGAATTGTGTAAAAACTTCACAATGACATGCAAACACACTCCTTTAAAGCCGAGCCAATGGGACAGGGGGTGAAACCTGCCTCCCATGCCTTCCGATTGAATATGTATATCAGGCCTTATAGTGACAACTGAAATTCATTAAGCAGTTCCCAAAAACATATTTAAATCTGCAGAACTGAAACGGTGATGCTTGTTTATGCGACTGAGGAATCAGATATACCCCCTCATTCCCTAGGGAGCAATATATATTTCGCAGCTTCTCTGGCTGTGAAAGTATTGCTCCCTCAGGCCTTGCACAAATGAATGTACTGTCACATTGCTTATGATTCATATGTCTGGCTTCTGTGACCGATCCATTTACTGATGTCATTTTGTGTTTACTGGTAATAATCAATGTAAATTTGCCTTCACTGTCACGCAGGTTTTTCTCTAAAATCCTTTTGGGTTTGTGTTAGTTAGTACCAGACAAGGTGGCATACTGTATTTAACGTAGTTCATACCCTCAGTGGAATGTTTTTAATCAAAAAAGGAAAAAAATGGCTGCCTTTTCTTTGAAAAGACTGTATTTTTGTTTTGTTTTTCAGAATTATACATGCATAGACACTTTTTTCTACTCTTAATTTTATACCTTTTTTGTAACCAAATAAATTTGATTGACAAAATGATTGCAGTAGTGTATGCACTGTACATATCACGTGCATTATATACATTTTTGTCAAGGTCAGTTTTAAGGACATCATGTTGTGGACAAAAAGTCTTCTCTGTTTGCAAAATAATGCTCAGAGTTCCAGAAGTCAAAATTAGACTTTATTGCAAGAAGACAACAAAGACGAGATGCCTGTAGAACACCTGAGTCTTTCTCTGTCCATACTACCATCTATGCACATTTTTACATTTATCAGACGCTTTTATCCAAAGCACTTACATTGCATTCAAGTTGCAGTTTTCCCAGTTACCTGGGAATCAAACCCATCACCTTGTCGTTGTTAGCGCCATGCTCTACTATTTAAGCGACAGGAAAGCTACATTTTTGTTGTTGTCACTGTCCAATAAGCGTACAGACCATTCTTACATCATACTTCATTCCCAGTACTTTCCACAATTGTTTATTATTTTTCAGAACATATGCTTTCATTGTAGAAACCCACCTGCTAGTCTTTTTCAAAGGATAACTTCTCTTATCTATTATTTCCCAGGGGCCCAAGGTTGCAGAGGATTACACAGCTTAGGCTTTTAATAAGTTTTACACATATTATCTATTTCCACATCTCCCTTCTCCAGTATTTCTATCTGTATTCTCCATTCACAAGCACAGTCAAGTAGGCCATGAGGCATACACAGTCACTCAGTTTGGCCTGGAGTCCTTTAAATGCACCCAGCCCACATATGAGGCAAACTAACTTGTTTTCTACAGGATTAATAAATATTTTCATCAGTCATAGTTCACAAATGTTTCCCTTTTAGTAACCTACAGTAGTTCAAAATACTGTATCCTTTACGCTTTAAACAACAGTACTGACTGTGTTCCTGTACTGTCAGCACAACGCAGCGTATCATATTTTTCTTTTTTGGCACCATCTCTGTGGTTATCAGGACTACATGTCAATATTTCAGTGCAAACAATATCTCCTATTTCCAGTGACCAAGCAAAACAATGCAAGCACAGCAAAATATCTAACACAGTGGCTAATGCATCATAAATTGCTTGAGTTATTGAGAAACTCCAAGGCATTGCTGTCTAAACTGGGCATGCAATTGAAAAGAACTGTAATAAATAAAAATCAATCAATTATATTCAGGGTCGCAACGGCAGGTGGGGTCGGAGGTGTGTTGATGAGGTCAAACACAAACCACACAACCAATCAGCGCAGCGCTACAAGTTCTGAGGCTCGTGATTGGTTTGCTGGACAGCGACGAATCACGAGTCTCGTAACTTGTAGCGTGCGCTGATTGGTTGAATGACAGGTCGGTCCAGCTGATGGCAGAGGCGCAGGGAGTGTTGACAACGACGCCCTGGATCTCTTCCCTATTTATTTATTTACCAAAGGATATTTATTTGGAAAGAACAAAGCGAATTTGGAGGAAAGGAAAGACATGTCTTAATGTATTTCATACGTAAGTGCACTTGCTTGTTTAAGCTTGAGGGAAAGCCGTTAGCCAGTTAGCGTTAGCTGTCAGTGTTTACACACCGAGAGCAGCGAACAAAACTAATTATTTCATCGGTAGTTTTCACATTTAGGTCTAGTATTTCATGTACATTTGAAGGACACATATGTAATCTATTTTAAGGAAAAAAGAAGGGGCGAAAGCCCAGTCCTGCAGTTATTGACCTGCACCGCGCGCGCACGCGAGCACGCGCAACATGTCGGGTGCACGCGACCTCATGCACGCGCAGTAACATTCTGCATAAAAATGATTGAGTTATGTGTTTTACACTCTGTCACTCTTTACAAGCTGTTTTCTCGTATTCTTATCTGCGTTACCTTCGTACTCACCTTTCCCCTTCACTCCGCTTTAGGTGTTATCAGTCTTCTTGACACGGGAAACTGTGCGGACAACGATTAGTCGTGATAATAAGTTTAATAGCTGCAAAGTCGATTTGTTTGAGGGGGTAGAATGGTTTAAAGTAGACTCAGAATTCAGAGAAAAATCTCAGAATTGCCAGATGTAAACTAAATAGAAAAAAAGAGATCTAATTCGCAATAACCTGTATTTCACTTCTTTCCATTCATTTATTTATTTATTAATCAGTAGCAGAAACAGGCTTTCATGTGTAAAGTATTGGATAATTAATACAGTAATAAAGCATGATGGTCAGTGACATTGATGTTATTCATTCTGATTAGTCATTTTCAACATTTTAATGACACTTCTTTATTAGTGCAAATAGAAAATTGATTATTGTAATCTATTTTCCTATGAATATTTACTTTCATTTTTCGAGCGATTTTTAGGTTATTAATAATAATAATATATTATTAAGTTACTGTAACTGAACCTTTTTTTCATGTTTAATGGACAGCAGTGTAATAAAAAATTTGTGGGAAAGATTAATTATAAAAGTGTGAATATTGAACAGGTTCACTGCTAACAAAGAAAATTCTGATTATAATATGGGATCATTCCAAAAAGGTCCAAGTTTTGGAGCGTCGTTCTCGCATCTTGTCATATATCATCTAAGCTTTGCTGAATAACATGAACTGTGATTTGTGAAGAAACACACTGTTGGCGTGACAAATTCAAAGCAAAAAATTGCCAATTCGTTAACTTGCAATAAGAAGGTTATGTTTTGTTTTGCAGCTGTGTCTGATCCATGTGCCAGTCAGCTGAAGCATGCTGGAAGAATGCAGCCTGTAACCAGAAGAGATGCCGGAGTCTGGCATCAAACAAGGAGCCTGCTCTACAAAAACCTGCTGATCAAATGGAGGACCAAACAACAGAGTCTCCAGGTGCCTTTCATCTGCCACTTATATGCTTTCTTCTGCAATCCAAAGCTGTTGCACTATTAAAGCTTTTGCACATCTCTTCTATGCGATGGCATTGAGCTCCCTCTGAAGTTTGTATAATCTTCACCAGAAATTACTGAAATGTCCATTTAAATCCAGGGTTTTTGTGCGTCCAAAAAGTGTTAATTCGCACTTCCACAATCAAGTTCTTAAATCAAAGCAGAAAGTCTCAAATGCAGAAAGTCTCAAATGCATAAAGTCGTGGCATTAAATGTTGCACGCATTGTAAAAATTAACATCTTCCTCAGTATTTCTGCCTTGTTTTCCCAAAACGAATATCTAAACATCCTTAAATCAAGATGCAAGTCTTGTTTTCTTGGAAATGAAGAAAAAATTGCATATGGAGTAAAATAAAATCATAATCACGATTAAAATACAGTTTATCATGCAGCACTGTTGTTTCTTAATATTTCTTTACTTAGTCTTAAAAAGGTCTTAAAGTCCCTGTCGATCTGTTCAAAGATCCGGTGATCTGTCAAAATGTGTCCTTTATTGCAACCATTTTCCTCAGGTTGCTCCAGAAGGATTTTTCCTGTAATAAGTGTGTCACTTTTGATAAGAGCATCTGCTAAATGAGCTGTGCGAAATTACAGTTACCCAGTCTGCGTTATAAAATCACAAAACTTAGCAGTCTTAACACTAATGTTATGTTGTAATTCCCCTCCATCTGGATGAAATCCTCTTCCATCCACTCTGTTGACTCTTTACTGCCCAGCAAGTGTTTATTCTCTGCTTTGATTCAGAAAGAGAAAAGAAAAAAATCCTCAACTCATTTCACTTTTTTTCTTGTGTTCATGTATTTTTTATGTAAGGTAACGTTTTCTCTTTTTTTTTTATGTATTTTTAATGGCTCTCTGCCTCCTGTTTGTTTGGTGCAGCGCTACATAAGAGTCTTTCAGAATTAAAAGGCTGTTAATGCTTGGGTGTTCCACTAGTTCATGTCAGCACCTAACATCAATACTGAAGTACTTTTAAACTGACTTTGTAAAGGGAAAATTGTTATGATCCATTATGGAAAGCGGTTGGAAATGGAACAAAATGAATTGTATTATGATGAAGTAGTCATGGTTGGGATTTTTGCCAACGATTGTTATCTCTGTATTGATTTTCCTGGAGGTGGAGATGCTGAAGCAAGTTGTACTGTTCAGAGTTCTTGGTTATACTGGGCTTCATGTATGTATGTATGTCAGTCAGTACAGTGATTTACCACTATGCAGCAAAAACCTTTATCAGACACGGATACAGTACTGTTCAAAAGTTTGGGCTCATTAAGTCTCTTGTGCTTACCAAGTCTAAATGTATTTAATCAAAAATATGGGGAAACAGTAATATTGTCAAATTATGTCACAATTTAAAGTTTTTTTTATGTTATTATATTTTAAAATGAAATTATTCCTATGATGCAAAGCTGAATTTTAAGCAGCCATTGCTCCAATCTTCAGTGTCACGATCCTTTAGAAATCATTCTAATATAATGATTTTCTGCTCAATAAACATTTATTTTTTCTTTTAAAAAAAACTTTATTTTTTTTATTTTTTTTTTGAAGAATATGAGTTCAAAAGCATTTAAAATACAAAATATGAAATAAGTAAACAGTCGTTTTTACTTAATTTCATGCATTCTTGCTGAAAAAAGTATTAACCTTTTATACAAATAAAAAAAAAAAAAAAAAAAAACTCCCTTGACCCAAAACATTTGAACGATAGTGTACACTTGCAAAAACAATACTTTTAACATTTTTAATAATCCAGTTTTGGTTTTAAGGGAGGGAATAGCCCATTTGACCAATAAGAATCCAGTATTCTGTAATCATGAAATCAATGACTTTCTTCAATGTGGTCTTAAAATGAATTCCCCAGAACTTTTTGCAGCAAAACTTGTAGTGCACAACCTCCAGGCACATTAAAAGTTAAACTCATGTCATGGTCTAGCAAATAAACCCAGAGGGATGATTGGAAACCCTCACTGGCACTGTGTGTTTATGGCCTCCCTAAGGCAGCAAATCAAGAGCTGTAGCTTTGAGAACATGACCGTATGGATTTGCTTTTCTGAGTTACCTCTGGTACTTCAGGTATACAAAATAAATCTTGACAGTAGTTTGGAAGTAATTTTATATATATGTATGTGTGTGTGTACAATAAAATAAACATTTATATATTTATTTATTTTTTTATGACAGTATATTTTACACAACATTTCAGGAGCTGATCTTGCCTTTGCTGCTCCTGGGCCTCCTCATCCTCATTAGCACCCTCAACCCTCATGTCTCATACGGCAGTATCAGCACCAAGGAGCTGGAGTATGAACGGGACCTGTCACTCAAAGGTCTCGGCTACACCCCCATCAACAATGTCACCAATCACATCATGGAGGAGGTGGCACGGGAACTGCGTACGTCAGATTTATTGTTGTATTTAATAAAAAAAAAAAAGGGGGAGCTTTTAAGTTTAAATTTGACCAAATTTTGCTTTTTATCACACTAGAACAGTGCTTCCCAAACCTGTCCTGGAGGACCACTAGCCCTGCACATTTTGTCTCCCTTATCTAACACACCTGATTCAACTCATCAGCTCGTTAGTAGAGACTGCAAGACATGAATTGAGTGTTGCTGCGCCCCATTGTGCCTACTTATACTACGCCCTAAAAGTAGGTACTCTTTTGGTGAAGAAAAAGTACACACTTTTGAGTATGTAGTAGAAGAGTAGGCAAGCTTTGGGACATTCTATCACGTCACACAACTGCGTCTTTAACAGACCGCTCTGTCGCATCTGTTACACGCACCCTGTCACTGTAAACTGGCCTGTCAATCATCTGGTCACAGTTAACATCCTCCACATTTCATTTCATTTCACTTCCTACCATATTGGAGAGAAAAGACTAGCTCGTTGATCTGCCAGTCGTGTGTCTTTCATGCAGAGAACTCTGCTCATATTTTCTGCATAATGATGCATTTAACAGTTAACGACCAAATGGATGTTTATAAAAGTTCACATTGCTGTTGCAGATGAAATATAACATGGATAACAATAAATAAATATTTTTTACCAAGTTAAATGTTGATTATCAGTAACTCAAACCCCTTTTTGCAAACCTCTCTACCTAACCATCTATCGCGCATCCACCACGTTTGTAGTTTTTTTCTAACACGTTAGTTTGTAGTTCTGGGCCGAATCCTTCGCCAATGCACAATGGATTGTGGGCAATTACTAGCCAGAGTAGAGTGTGCACGGATCCACATTTCAAAAATCGACCTGAAATAGTAGACCATACGGGGGCATACTCTTTTCAACATACTATGCTTTGGGACACACTCATTATGATCTCACATACTATTTAGGATGGATAGTATGAACATTGGGACGCAGGGTGTGTCTTGTAAGGGAGATGTACAAAATGTGCAGGGCTAGGGGTCCTCCAGGACAGGTTTGGGAAGCACTGCACTAGAACATTTCACTGATCTGTAAAGTGTATGCGTAATTCTAATTTTTCTGTTCTTACTTTTAAAGAAAACAACTAAATAGTATTGCATGGTGTATTCTTTTGTTATTGAATGCTTTGCTAATTAATGGTGTGTTAGCGCTGGCTCTGATGGTTTTTAAAGTGGACTCACTGTGCATTTCTTTTTTTTGTGGGTGTTGAATCCTCAGCTATGAACGAACGATTAGAGATGTTCTCCACTGAGGAAGAATTGGAGAATGCCAGTCTCTATGAACCTGATGGCTTTGTAGGAGTGGTCTTCTTGGATGCGATGTCGTACCGTCTGCGATTCCCGTACAACCAGCTCCCTCTGCCTAGTGACTTCACCGAATCCATAAGTGAGAATCACTCAGTGCTGAAGTCATAAAGCCAGAACAGCTGTGGCACCTGATTTAGCTGCTTCTTTGGTTAATTGGCAACCTCCTTTTTAATGCAAATGACATTACCTTTGTAACCGTTTGATCTGTAATGAAAGGAATGGATATGACAGGTGTTATTTTTTTTTCTCTTATCCACAGCAAGCTGCTACACAAACTATGTCAACTGCCGTGCCGCCAACTACTGGTACTCTGGATTCATACGGCTGCAGTCTCTCATTGATGCTGCCATTATACAGGTTTGAAATGGCGTGGATGAATAATTTATTGGTATTTAAGCATTGTAGCTGTTAATATGGAGTGCATCTTCCTGCTGAAGTCTGGCATGAACATGTGTTAGCTGTTAAAAGTATAATTTTTTTAACTTTTTAAAAGAAGCCTTAACTCTAGTCTTCATATGATCCTTTAGAAATCATCCTGATATGCTGATTTACTGCCCAAGAAAGATTTCTTATTATTGATGTTGAAAACAGTTATCAATGTTAAAAACAGTTGTGATGCTTAATATTTTTGTGGAAACCATGATGCAGGTTTTTTTGCAGGATTCTTTAATGAAGAGAGAGTTCAAAAGAACACATTTATTTGAAATGTGAATCTTTTGTAAAATCTGATTTTTACAGTGGTTTGTATGGTAATGGGAAGTTGCTGAGTGGTATTATTTTTTGCTTCCATAATTACGTCTTCATTCATTTTGCAGATGAAGACCAAACGTCCCGTGTGGAACGAATTAAAAGTGCGTGCAGTGATGATGGGACATCCGGGTTCAGTGGAGGTCCAGAAGTTCCCTCATGCCCTGATCTCCATATACCTAGTGCTGGCGTTTACACCCTTTGTCTCTTTCCTCATTGTCAATGTGGCAGCAGAAAAAGAGCAGCGGCTGAAAGACACCATGGGCATGATGGGATTGTATGACTCTGCGTTTTGGTAAGTGTATTCACTGCAGGAACTATGACATTATAATTCAAAGCCAATTTAAATCATGTATAAATGGTCAGTCTGTAAACTTTTCTGCTTTCTTTAGGCTTTCATGGGGCCTCCTCTATGCTGCACTAGTGACGACCATGTCCATTCTCATGGCTGTTATAGCAACCTGCACACCCCTGTTCTCCAACAGCAACTTCTTTGTCATCTTCCTCCTCATTTTCCTCTATGGAATATCCTCTGTAAGTCCTAGCAACACCTCCAGTCACATTCTGAACAATAGTGACTCAAAGCTTTAGAGTGTGCTGAGCCATTTAAATGGCCGTGCACTCATTTGGCCTCAGGTCTCGATTTCTGCCTACATTTTAGAGTAGTCATATTAGTGACAGACTAATCTGGAGTCATATTGAATGTGTTATTAGTTTTCATTTTTGTATTCCGAGGCTAAATTGCTTTCTGCTGCATTGGTTTTCTTTTGCGACAGTGGGGTGTGACTGTACTAGTAAAATATCTGACAGAATGAAAGCTTTTTTTTTTTTTCAAGAAAGCATTAGCCACAAAGTTGTGTCAGCATTAAAGTGTGTTTTCTTCAAGATATGAAACCGCATTTGCGAGTTATTTCCATAATGTGACATTTCTGGATGGAACAGGATGTTCAACGTGAACAAAATCCTGGACAGTTCTTGGTTTTATACATTGTATTGTGAAAAGTGGTGTCTTTGTGACAGATTAAGGCTTAAAAATGTAAGGGTCTGTTTTTTTTTTTAGCATGAGATGATGAATTGAACACAATAAGAACAGTGTGTTACATTTTAGTTTCCTGACCTCAAACCTTTCTTCAAAAGTCTTAATTTTCCCACCTCTTAATCCCACAGATTTTCTTCTCCTTCATGTTGAC
Source organism: Barbus barbus (assembly GCF_936440315.1). Taxonomy (NCBI): domain Eukaryota; kingdom Metazoa; phylum Chordata; class Actinopteri; order Cypriniformes; family Cyprinidae; genus Barbus; species Barbus barbus. The sequence continues at coordinate 24,001,412 of NC_136760.1, forward strand.
CCCTTTGTTTAAGAAGCCTAAGTTTGCAAGTACAGTGGGCTCCATGCTGACTGTGGTGTTCGGGTGTCTATCTCTTTTCACTGTGCTGATGAGAGATTTCCCCCAGTCAGCCGTGTGGCTCCTCTGCCTTCTGTCTCCCAGCGCCTTCTCTATCGGCATCGCCCAGGTAACACACTTTTCCACAAGCGCACTCCATGGTCTCCATGGTTTAATGACGGTCACCTAGGTTGTGGGACCGTTAGCAAAGAAATGCATATGAGAATAGTGATGATTTGAATAACAAATTGGTAGTACTTTAGCCTAGAACGTTTTCACACAAAGTATTTTATGTACGCTTCTGTTGGGGTCTGTTTTTTTTTTTGTTTTTTTAAGGTAATATTTTTATTTAGCACGGATACATTAAAATTATCATAAGTGACAGTAACACTATTTATAATATTACAGACAATTTCTATTTCAAATATATGCTGTTGTTTAAAACTATTTTATCAAATTATTTTGAAAAAATATAAAATACTAAGCAGCACAATTGATCAGTATATTAGAATAATTTCTGAAGAATCATGTGACACTGAAATTTAAAATGTAGTAAAACTGAAACCAGTTATGTTAAATTTTAATTTTCACTACATTTTTATAGATTTTTTTCTTATCAAATTAATGAAGGCTTGGTAAGCACAAGAGACTTCTTACATTAAAATCAATGACATTAAAAACATTTTATAAAAAAAAAATCATATGCTACCATTCAAAAGTTTGGGGTCAAAATGTAGTTAATTATGGTTAATAATAAAGAAGTAAAAAATCCCATATATGAAATGGTGTGTATTTTCTGGCACTGTTTGTGTATATGTAGGTGGTGTATCTGGAAGCTCAAGGAGACGGCGCAGTGCTTTCCTCTCTGGGCAATGGTCCTCACCCCCTCTATGTTCCTATGGTCATGCTGTTCTTGGACTGCATTCTCTATCTGCTTTTAGCCATTTACCTGGACCAAGTGCTACCAGGTGACAACTACAGTCAAAGCATTTTGCATAAACAGTTTAGCACCACAGAACTTCTCTTTGTGTTTTAGTAGAGTTCCAGTTCTTAACTGTGTTTATATTCAGGCATCATATACAGATTTATACCAACGCAAATTAATTTGCTCAGCCTGGAAACAAACTGTGTTTGTTCACTGTCCATTTAATGTAGCTTCACATGATTTTGATGCTTGGGGTATACTACTTTGTTTTTTTTTTTTTTTTTTTTTTTTTTTTTTTTTTTTTTTTTTTTTAAGTAGACCACAAAATGTTAACCATTTTCTTAAAAGGAAGATTGCATCACCACACTTTTCTAGCTTAAGACTTCAAAAGTTTGTTAGGTTATACTGTAAATGCAACAGTTTGTTCTCGCATTTGCAGATACCATAGTCATTATGTGGCTGCTCTAAAGAATACACACACAAATCTGTCTTAGTTATTGCTAAACTGGGATGGAGGCGTTTGTGACCTTCCCACATAAATGACTGTTTCTTCCTTCAGGCGAATTTGGCACAAGGCGCTCAATGCTGTACTTCCTACAGCCATCCTATTGGTCGAAGCGGAGGAAGCGTTATGTGGAGGTGAGCTCGGTGTATGAGGGCGATGTCAACGGAACCCCATTGAATGATGAATCGGTGGAGGCGGTTTCTCCTGAGTTTAGAGGCAAAGAGGTTATCAGGTTTGGACTTGAAACACAAAATGACCAGCGATCCACAATCTGTCTGTCATCTGTATCTATCTATCATCTGTCTGTCATCTATCTACCGTCATATATCACAGTTGTTTGGTTCAATATTTTTATTTTATGTTTTGTACCTCCATATTCAGCCGTTTAGAAAAGGGAGTAATGTTTTTACAGCTGCTGTATGTTAAAATTCTTCAAAGCCTGGATAGATTTGGGCTTGAAGAGAGCTGGCATTCAGCCAGAGCAACCCATTTAATATCCATTTCTATGTTTATTTTTTTTTTTTTACTCCTGTTAGGATCTGCAATATTCGTAAAGTCTACAGAGAGAAAGACACCAAAGTGGAGGCTTTGAGAGGTGAGACTTCCCGCCTATGTCCAAATTGTGACACTTCCTTGTTTGTGTGATACACAAATGATGTATGCATCCTCTTGCTCGGCATTTATGGATTTGAGGACTAAATAACTTTTTGTATACTGTTGATAAAATGCTTATAGTCGGCACAAAATGGTATTTACAACACTTTTTACCTCCATAGTACTAAACAGTCCCATAATGCACATGATCTTGGTCTTAAAGGAAAACTCCACCGTTTTTCCATATTCCACTATGTTCTTCCCTCAACTTAGACGAGTTGATGCGTACCTCTCCCTTCTCAGTGCGTGCACTTAATCGCTGTAGCGTGCGGCGCCTCTATGCTAGCGTTTAGCTTAGCACCATTCATTCCTTAGGATCCAAACAGGGATGAATTTGGAAGCCACCAAACACTTCCATGTTTTCCCTATTTAAAGACAGTTACACGAGTAAGTATGGCGATACAAAATTAAATGTGGCGATTTTCTAAGCGGTTAAAATATGATAACTATAATGTATGGCGGAAGAGCACTTCGCAGCACTTCGACCTCGGCACAGTAATATCATCACTCCTGAAAATTCCCTAACTTCCGTCAATACAACCAACGTGACCTGCACGCCTGCACTATCAGTAGTGGGAGAGGGAGAGTTTTGGAGAAGCGCCTCGCTACAGCCTACAAGATCCAGGGGGCGTGGTTGGATCCAGATCCAACGCCTCCCACCTTACATATACCTAAACCTACCCATCTCCACCCCCTAGATGTGGATCCAACCACACCCCCTGGATGTTGTGGACTGCAGTGAGCCCTACTTGGGAGTTTTCAGGAGTGATGATATTACTGTGCCGAGGTCGAAGTGCTGCGAAGTGCTCTGCGAAGTACAATATAGTTATCATATTGTAACCGCTTTGTTTAAATCGCCACATTTAATTTTGTGTCGCCATACTTACTCGTGTAACTACTCATGTAGCCATCTTTAAATAGGGAAAACATGGAAGTGTTTGGTGGCTTCTAAATTCATCCCTGTTTGGATCCTAAGGAATTAATGGTGCTAAGCTAAACGTTAGCATTGTGGCACCACGTGCTAGAGCGATTTAAGTGCACGCACTTAGATGGGAGAGGTACGTATGAACTCGTCTAAATTGAGGGAAGAACATATTGGAATCTGGAAAAACGGTGGCGTTTTCCTTTTAAAGGGGTCATCGGATACGTCATGCACTTTTACAAGTTGTTTGAACTGAAATGTATGTTGGCAGTGTGTGTACACAACCACCCTATAATGATAAAGATCCACCCTGTGTTTTTTTTTTTTTTTAATCTCGTTAGATAATTTCCTCTTTCTCATATCAAGCCATTCTCAGATGTGTGTCTGTGTGATGTCTCACAGACCCAGGCCCCTCCCACTTTTGTTGACTGACACTAGGATTTTACCTTAGACCCACCCTGAGTGAGCTGTCTTCAGTCCGCCCTTGTTTCCACGCCAGAGCAGTAGACAATAATGGCTGCTAAGTGATTGAGTTGTGTTGTGTTTTCGGATGTAATAATGAACATAGCAGTCATTTACTCCCGACATCTGAGCCGCTGAAGACGCAGTGGATTACCTTTTGTTTTTGAAGGGAATGCACCCCCCGATCTACCTAAATGCGTTTGTTTGCACAAATCATTCGTGATCCAGCCTCACCTACAGAAGAAGGGAGTATAAGGTTCTTTTATGAAACTTTGCAAATCGCCGTTCCTAATGACGTGCTAGTTAGCAAGTTCCGCGGCACAGTCTCAAGAGAACAGCTCGTCACCCCACGGAAGAGAGGGGTAGGGTGAGCAGAGCTCATTAGCATTTAAAGGAACACGCACTAAAACTGGTTGCTGAAAACAGCTGATTTTTAAAAGGTAAAATGGGTTTTAAAAAAAATCGTTTTACACTACCATTGAGAAATTTTAACAAACGTATGTTAAAATTAAGACTAAAGAATCATATCAACTTGTGGAAAATGGGCATCCGATGATTCCTTTAAAAATGGTTTAAATGCTTTAAAAGCTTATGACAAGACTTCTGGCTCTGATGTGTAGATGAATGTTTTGTCTTCTGTCCATTTGTGATCTAAAGGTTTGACTTTTGACATCTATGAGGGTCAGATCACTGCCCTGCTGGGTCACAGTGGAGCAGGAAAATCCACCCTCATGAACATCCTGTGTGGCATCTGCCCCCCTACAGAAGGTCAGACATGTCATAGGTCATAGATGCTAAATTTGAATTTTTTTTTGTGAACACTTTTACCTCTTACTGGATGTTGCCAAAACTGAAGTTGTACTGCTGCTACACTCACGATTTTATTATTCTGTGCTTTATGCATAGGCACGGCAACCATCTATGGCTCTCCTGTGGCAGAGATAGCCGAGGGGTCCGAGATGAAACAGCTGGTTGGTATATGCCCCCAGTTCAACATCATCTTTGATGTGCTCACTGTAGAGGAACACCTGAGGATCTTTGCTGCCATCAAAGGGATCCTGCCATCTGATATTGATGGTGAGGTAGGAACTCCCAGTGGATCAAGAGACAACATCTGCTGACCACATGTTGACTCATTGTGCGGGAAATTACAAAACAGTTTCCCATACAATGCATTTAAAAAGCTAATTTGACATCAGCCCCAATCTGCATGTTTAATTATATCCATTATACAATGCAACAGTGACCTCACACGTAAGTGGTCATGGTTCCAGAAGGATTTTTTTTGTTTCCTTTTTTTCCTTTTATCCATAGATACACTACCAAAAAAAAGTTTGGGAACGGAAAGATTGTTATTTTTTTTAATGTTTGTTAAAGGAGTCTTATGTTCACCAAGGCTGCATGTATTTGATTATAAAGAAATAATAAATATAGTTAAAATTTACATTAACTGTTTTCTATTTTAATATATTTTAAAAATTTAATTTATTCCTGTGATGGCAAAGCTGAATTTTTATCCGCTTCAGTGTGACCATGATCTTTCAAAAATCATTCTGGTTTAAAAATCATGATACAGATCTTTTAGGATTCTTTAAAAAGAAAACAAAAACAAAACGGCATTTACTTGAAATAGAAGTCTTTTGTAATGATGTAAACATCCTTACTGTCACTTTTGATTAATTTAATGTGTCCTTGCTGAATACAATATACTCGCTCTAAACTTTTATATGGTAGTGTATTTAAAAAATAGCTTCAATAAAGCCAGAAACATCCAGTTACTTCATGCTTTTTGTTAGAATTTCAATTCTAAAATATCTCTCTTTTTAAGGTGAGAAAAGTTCTAAGGGATCTGGATTTAGAAAAGATTATGGATGCCCAGGCGAAAAATCTGAGTGGAGGCCAGAAGAGGAAGCTCTCTGTGGGCATAGCGATTCTCGGAGACCCAAAGGTAAATGTCTGATGGCTTATACCTTTGACTTCTTGATTCGTTTGCTTATTCATACCCCTCTCTCTATATCCTTTTGCTTATGAATCAGATCCTTCTTCTGGATGAGCCTACGGCTGGTATGGACCCAGTGTCTCGGCACCAGGTCTGGTCCTTACTGAAGAGCCGTAGAGCAGGCAGAGTTACTGTATTCAGCACTCATTACATGGACGAGGCAGATATACTTTCAGGTACTTCTATCATTTTTCAGTTTTCTTCAATCAGTCATTTATGCCTCAATCTCACACACCTCTGTGCGTTTTCTGTCACACAGATCGTAAAGCTGTCATCTCTCAAGGACAGCTGAAATGTGTTGGTTCCTCTTTGTACCTGAAGACCAAGTGTGGGGTTGGCTACCATCTTAGGTTAGTCTTAAGAAAAGTGCAAAAAAATGTATATATTTATATCTCCCGGTCACCCATTGCTGCTGCTACATTTAACACTGTCATTCTAAACCTCCTCTAGAATGTCTGTAACTGAAGGCTGTGAAGTGGAGAAAATCACATCACTGGTCAAGCAGCATGTTCCCAAGGCTCAGTTGTCAAGGCAGCAAGAGGCTGAGCTTAAGTTCACATTGCCTTTCGAGAGCATGGACACTTTCCCAGGTCTCGCTTCTATTTGCCCTTATGTCACCATCTGCTATGTGCCACACTGCCATATGCCCTGCAGAGCAACAGATTGCTTCATGCTTTCACCAGGACTGTGGTGGTGTTTTATTTATTTGTTTATTTAAAATTTTTTATGTAGATTTATTGTCTGTAGCCTTTTTATATGAAGTCTATGATACTGGTGCTTACTTGATGCTTACAGTTTGATTCATTCACTTTCATATCATTCCAAACCTGTATGACTTGCATATAGGTTTGGACTAACATGAATGTTATTAAATGATGAGAAGTATAAAGGAGTGCTTTTGGTGTGTGTGGTTAGTTTTCTTGTTTCTTGCAATCCAAAAATATTACCAATTTCTATGGTTACTAAACTCTTCTCGTCTCTCAATCACTTTGCACTCCAGGGCTGTTTGCGGAGCTGGACTGTCGTCCTGACCTGGGTATCATTAACTACGGTGTCTCCATGACAACGTTAGAGGACGTCTTCTTGCGTCTGGAGGCAGAGGCAGAGGTGGATCAGGCTGGTAAGATAACCACCAATCTAAACTGGTTCAAAGCATCTCAAAATTACACTTTAAGATATGTTGACATGAACTACATGAAACTGATCAGTATTACAATGACCCACTATGAAGTGATCGAGCGGTATAATGCCTACTGTGTGTTCCTTCATTGGTAGACTACAGTGTGTTTAACCAAGAAAAGGTGGAAGACGAGGGAGACGCGTCCTCTGTGGATGACACAGACCAGCGGCTGCTGATGTTTTCAGACAGCAGGCAGGATGCAGTAACTGGCCGTGCCCTCTGGAGACAGCAGTTTAGCACCATGGCCTGGCTGCACATGCTCAACCTGCAGAGAGACAGAAAACCTATCATATACAAGTGAGCAAATGCTAGCAAGCTGATCATGTTTGCCTAGCATTAAAAAAATAAATCTTACAGACCCAAAATGTTATTTGTATTGAACCAGACCCAAGCCATACTCAAAAAAACAACAAAAAAAACATTGAGTTGATGGATGCATTAACCATATAAGTATCTTAAATATCCATATGATTCATGTGCTATACAAAGCTATAAGTCATACTTTTGTCTCCTCTCTTTTAATCAGTTTGACACTCTTCCTGGTTTTCTTATCTGCAATGCTGATTCTGTCCGTGGCCACAGGAAACATTCAGATTCATTCTCCTGAAAGACTGTTTTCACCTATATACCTGCTGCACCGCAACGAGGCTCCTCACAAATACACCACCAGCCTGCTTGTGCAAAACTCCACTGGTCTGTGACAATACTTGTGTATATTATGTTGACATTTGTTGATAATTCACATTGACCTATTTGGTTAATTGACATCTCTATGTTGTGGTAGATTCTGACCTGTCAGGGTTCATCCACAATCTGGAGTCTCAGGATATTAAAGTGGAAATGATGAAAAAACCAGACTACATGTCTGCTGCACCTGTCAGCGCCGCCATCAACGTGACAGGATCCAGTAAGGTGCGAAAGAGAATTGCATGTTTTCATACCAGTGCAATTGGTTTACCTCTTTACCTTTTGGCACTCCACAGTTTGAATTTTAGGAATGTATTGTTCTGAAATGATTGTTTTTGTTGAAAATTAATTGAAACACTTGCTGTTCTTTTGAAATCTTGATTTAACCCCTCCTGTTCTCTCTTGTTGTTTCTCAATAACAGGATTTTACCTACATTTTAGCGTTTAACAGCACCACCGTGCACTCCTTGCCTATGGTTGTCAATGTGCTCAGTAACGCCCTCCTTAGGGGCTTTAATGGCACTGAACACATTAGAACATGGACTAAACCCTTTGACTATGTAAGTGTAGTGCATTAGTACACTGAACTCACTGTACATACACTTCTATTGTTGTTTCTTGTGAGTGTTTACAGCTATACTCTGTCTGCATTTTAGCAAATCCCAGATAAGACATCCTATGCACTGGTTTACATTGAGGCTGTGATTCTTGGGATGCTGGCCGCTGGGATGCCAGCCTATTTTGCAATGGACCACACAAGAGACAAAGAGGTATATTTGTGGGTTGTAACTTCATATGATGATAGTTTAAAGTTTAACTGTTTTATTTTAGCGTTAATTTGACTTATTTTACCTTCTTTGTTTTTATTTAGCCTGTATGCATTAAATTGATCAAAAATGACAGATGTTTTACATTGTTGCAATTTTTTTAAAATTTCTATTTTAAATAAATGCATTTCTTTTTAATGAAAGTCATTTTAATGCAAATCAGCATATTAGATTGATTTCTAAAGGATCATGTAAAACTGAAGACTGGAGTAATGATGCTGAAAGTTCAGCTTTGCATCACAGGAATAAATGGTTTTCTATTTTAATCATTTTTAAAATGCAGTTATTTGTAATATTGTAATATTTCACAGTGTTACTGTTTTACTTTATTTTTGATCAAATAAATGTAGCCTTGATAGAGACTTTTCAAAAACATTAAAACATCTTACCGACCCCTATCTGTAGGGCTCACCTTAAATTGATTTTATCAGAATCTTTCTACAATAATATTTCAGTGTTGCTTTAATAATGTTTTTACATTGAATGTAACCTCTCTAACTTTGCTGTTCTTTTATCAGTTGAAGTGTCGCTCGACCCTGAGGATCTCTGGTCTTGTTCCTTCAGCGTACTGGTGCGGTCAGGCAGCTATTGATGTCCCTTTCTATTATCTTATCTTAATCTGTATGACCAGCACCCTGTTTGCCTTCCATTCTACAAACCTGCTAACCTCCCATAACATCATGTCTGTGGTAAGAAAACGCTTCACCTAGCTTCCACTAGACTTTTTTTAAAATAGAAGTTATTTAAACTTAATGAGCAGAGCAGATTCATTAGCATATCTCAGCTACTGTCTTTACTCCATTTTCAGGCTCTGTGTCTGATTGGCTTCGCTCCAGCCATGGTTCTCTTCACATACTGCATATCCTTCATGTTCGTCAGAGTCCAGAGCAATAGGGACTTCTTCTCAGTGGTCTCCATGATGGTGAGTCTTCAAGAAACTTTCCCACAAATTTCAAATAATCTTAATAATAACAATAAACCCTGTTCCTGTGGAAAACCCTTGAAATATCAGGTCATTGTGAAACCAGAACTGTCATGGAAATGAATTAACTAAAAAAATAATGGGGAAAAGGTCTATATATTGTGAATTATTTTATATTTGAAGTATCTAATTGTCTTTCAAAAACAAGTGTGTCTGTAGGAAGGAATTAGAAGGAAAGCTATTTTTTTGTTTGTTTTTGTTTTTTCTTCCATAGTTGTGTGTGGTTTCTGCATCCATAGTCCAGCTGGCTCTTGTGAATGAGAGTTCTGGTGTGGGCCGTCTCCTACACAATGCACTGTGTTTCTTCAGTCCACTCTACCCTCTTATGGGCTGCCTTAACTGCATTACCATGGTAATACTTTACTTACAGGACTCCTGTTCGGTGTCTGAGGGCATGAATGAAATGCCCCTGTTGTTATTGAACCTAATACAAGTCTTGTTTTATTATTATTCTAGACCACCTTCCTTCAGTCTCCTCATGATGATGATTTCCTGTGGAAGAATCTCTTCATCTCTGTTGTGTCTGTAAGTTGCTGTAAATATCATTTTACTGTCTCAAAGTGTGTTATAATGTTTTCTTATTCACTGAATCTTTGTGTCATCCATAGCCGTATATCCAGTGTATTCTGCTGCTCTTCACCCTGAGATGGCTTGAGATTAGATATGGAGGGAAGACCATGAAAAATGACCAGCTCTGCAGGTCTGTCTTCATAAAACTAAATAAACTAAATAGTATAAAGAATGTGAATCGGGTAAAACAGGCAAAAACAATTATTTATTACCTTTTATGCAGTTTTATGCATAATATTTATTATTGACATACTTATACGATCAGGTACTATTAAATCTTACTAATTTGTTTTTTAATTACTACAGATAAAAAAAAAAAACACCGTTCAATGTTCTGGGCCAGCAGGGTTTTTTTTTTCTTTTGGAAAGTAAATGAGCAGTAAAGGTAGCAAATTAATTAAATAAGAGTTCATTTATGTGGCTTATCACATACTTCAGTTGGATTAAGAACATGACGTTCAGCCAGTTTTACCTAATGTAAGCTTTCTGTTCTAAGGTCTATTAGATTTTATGAAGAAGTAGTGAAAATTAGCCTTGATGCTGGCATGGCGTTAAAAAATGAATGAAACAAACAAACCCTACTCAGGTCACTAAGAAAGAGTCTCTGGTCTCTTGATCTCTGGTCTCTCTGTTCTCCAGGATTTCCTCCCAAGCGAACAGCAAAGCTCAGCGAAATCCAGAGGAGAACATGAGTGAGGATGAGGATGTTCAGATGGAGAAAGCTCGAGTGAAGGAGGCGTTGACTTGTCAGTGCTGTGAGGAGGTACAGCCCAACTTAACTTCTGTAGTCTTAAGAGTCTCAAATCACTTCATTGTCCAATAACTTATTAAAAATGGAAAAATAAAACTTTTACAGAAACCGGTGGTAGTGGTGAGTAACCTCAGGAAACAGTACAAAGGCAAGAGGGAGGCCTTTTCGCTCAGCAAGAGAAGGAAAGTGGCCACAAAGAACATCTCATTTTGTGTTCGCAAAGGTAGTCTGCCTCCGATGTACTGTAAGTAATGATTTTAAAGAGAGCAAGCAGATGTTAATGAAAAATGGCCTGTTCTCAGGTGAGGTTTTGGGTCTGCTGGGACCAAATGGAGCAGGAAAGAGCACTATTATGCACGTGCTGTCTGGAGACACTGAACTCACTGCTGGACAGGTTTGTGCTCAATCTCTAATAATGTTCTGGTTATGAGTTCTTTTGATCATATGAAGTGTGTTCATTGTGTTATGACTAAAGTTTGATATTTATTTTTAGATTCTGATGGGAGATTATGGAACAGACTTCCAACCAGTGGAAAACCCCTTGGATCATGTAGGGTACTGTCCTCAGGTGAACCCTCTTTGGCCTAGAATCACTCTACAGGAGCACCTGGAGATCTATGCTGCTATAAAGGGGCTACGTCAGCGTGATATCCCAAATATCATTAAGCGGTACCATATCTTTTTTTTAAAAACCTTTACATTTACACTAACATTTACACCTTAGATAATGGCAGGGGAAACACCTAATATAATACTGAATTTTCAGCAGCCATTATTCTTTGATTAAATAATAATAATAAAAAAACTGTTGTGATCTTTTATTAAAATCTTTTGTTACATTATAAATGTGTTTTCTGTCCGTTTTAATCCATTTTATGAATATCTTAAAAAAAATAAATAATAATAATTTATTTAAAAAAACAACAATTTCTTATTGAAACTTTTGAACGCTAGTGTACTCAACACAAATCAGGGTTTTAAACATGGCATATTATTTATTAACCACCACAGCTTTTTTATTATTATTTCTTTATTTTTATTATTATTTATTAAATTTATTATATTTGTACTTTACAGTGAATCAAATTAAAGGTATTTGTATCAACTGTCTATTGTAAAATTGTAAGTGACACAGTAAACTAACTTTTTTCTGCAAATATTTAATGGGGTGAAAGTTATATTGTCATGGGAACATCATTTTTTTTGATTATTCACAATATTCTTTCATAGCTAAATAAGAGTGATTTATTTCCAGCAAATGTCATTTAATCAGCCTTTGGCAAATCTGCTTGGTTTCTGTTATCAATGTGACTATTTATCCACCACATTATACAGTGTGACCACCACAGTTCAGGGTTTAAATATTGTGTCTTCACAGTGTTGTGAATGCTCTAGAGCTGAAGGATCATCTTTACAAACAGGCAAAAAACCTGTCTGCAGGGCTAAAGAGGAAGGCAAGTAAAAAAATAATTTAATTCAATATCATTATGAAAAATCTGACTTTGTCTATTTTACGCTTACTTTTTAATCTTTTTCATACTAGCTGTGCTTTGCGCTAAGCATGCTGGGAAATCCTCAGATAGTTCTGTTGGATGAACCATCTACAGGAATGGATCCCAAATCAAAACAACGCATGTGGTAAAATTTACTACGCTGATGTTACTTGATATAATCAAAGCATGTACATCTAAAACAGGTCTGCAAAAATGAACATTTCTGTTGTTCACTCAAATAGGAGGGCGATCCGTGCTGCCTTTAAGAACAAACAGCGAGGAGCCCTATTGACCACCCACTACATGGAAGAGGCCGAGGCTGTGTGTGACCGTGTGGCCATCATGGTTTCTGGTCAGCTGAGGTGGGACTTTGAGATGGATAAAAGCCTCAGTTAAAAATGGCATGGATTAACATGAACATAAAGAGAATTTCTGAGCAAGCAAGTAAAGCAGAACAGAAAGCAAGTAATATTTTCTTATGTTGCCCCCTGCAGGTGTATTGGCTCTATTCAGCACCTGAAGGGGAAGTTTGGGAGAGGCTACAGCCTAGAGATTAATCTCAGGGAGGAGCTCACAGGTCTCCAGCAGGTAGCACTGTTGCACAAAGAGATACTGAAGATATTTCCCCACGCTGCTCGTCAGGACAGGTAAGACGTGTCTGCATTGGTTTAGAAAAAAAACCTGTCAGATTAAAGCACTAAACTGCAAATGTCTGACATAGAATGTAAAACCTCTGGGAGTTAGAAAGGTAATTTTTGGGTGTGTGTCTTGGATCTTTGCAGTTTTGCCACTCTGATGGTGTATAAAATTCCAATGGAAGATGTGAAGTCACTAGCCAAGTCCTTTGCCCAGTTAGAAAGTGGTAAGAAATGGACAATGGACAACTACACAGTTTTTATGAAGAATAAATAATTTTGACCATTCTTCTAATTTCTTCACAGCTAAACAGAACTTTAACTTTGAAGAGTACAACTTCTCCCAGTCAACGCTTGAACAAGTATGTCACAATGTATTTAAAAAAAAATAAAAAATTATGCATTTATTTAAAATATAAAAATATTATATTAATATAAAATTAAATGTAATGACATTTAGTCTTAAAAATCTCAGTTGGAGTAATGCAAAGTAGACGGCATTTTTTGTTTGTAAATAAATTTTAATATCTTGTGCAATTTTTCTTCTCAAATGATTTCATCTTGTTTAGCATTAGAAAACAAAGCAAAGAAACTGATGTTAATTAGGATTTTTGCGGTACTTGTCTGTCATAGCTAATTCAATTTAATTGAAAGTGTATACCTGTTCTGCAGGTTTTCATGGAGTTCGCTAAAGAGCAAGAGAATGAAGAAGAGGAGGTCGGATCGCTTAGCACAACTTTTCAATGGCAGAGACTGAGACAGGATGGCCCTGTATCCATCAATCACGCTGACAGCATAGTACACCAGCTATGAGCCAATCCTGTCCAGCCTTCCCTGAAGTGTTGTACCCTTCTACTTTTTTTCTCTCTGTCTCTTTCTCTATCACGCTGCATGTGCCGTCCTTTGCCTTAAAGAGCCTTAATCTGATGGGACTCTCAGGCAATAGACTGTGGAGACTCCAGCGGCCACTAGCACACATACAGGACACGTGTGTGTGTGTGTGTGTGTGTGTGTGGGCTGTGAAAGTCGCTTTGGCTCTGGTATTGGCACTTGCTCAGATGGGAACTGACACATGAATTTAGTGTCAGCTGTAAACGCCGAGCTAGACTTGGCAGTTCTTTTTGTTTTTGTCATTTGTTTTTATGAAGAGATTTTATTTTTTAATTCTCACTCTCTGTAAATTCTTATATCTTCCGTTCACCTGATGTATATCAAACACACCGTTCCATTGTTTCCATATGCACTAAGTCAGTCACTGGGAAATTAATTGCATGGAGTGGGTTCCACATTATCAAATCGTTACCAAAGTCTCACTCACATCGACACCAAAACAGTGCTTTTAGGTGTCCGTAGCATGGGATATAAACTTGCGTCTCTGTGTGTATAGCTGTATTACGTTATTATCTATGTGTACTGTTGTAAGGTAAGTTTTTGGACAGCAGAGAATCTCATTACAGATGTGTGCAAACTTTAAGGCAGCATTAACACTGAGATTTACCAGCATGTATAGGGCTGCTCTCGTTTCTTGTAACCCTTTTTAGGGCAGAGCGGCCCTGCCGGTGCATGAAGCCTTTTCTGTCTCTGCTGCACCTGGGAGATCCACAAGACTCCTTTCTCAAACACCAGCATGTGTTTCAGGCTTTCACACAGAGCTCTCCAAAGAAAAACAGGGCTAAGCACTCACAGTGAGTAAGCAAGTGGGTTAATTGAGATAATGAAGAACTTCTTCCTGTCATACCTTTTCCGTCCCATCATCAGGTGGCCTTCCTTTAGGAGCAGTTTTATCATCAGTTATTTGTCAGTAGCTTAAGAATATAGTTCTCACAATCCGCACCGTACCATGTAGCACTCCAGATTAGTCGCGTACTGCTGAGTGAGGTCTTTTATTTAGTTTTTTTTTTGTTAACAAAAGTAATGAATGTAGGAACCGTGAACCTTGAATGTACAGTGGGTGACGTTTCATAGTAAAGCATTTGATGTGGGTTTAAATTATCCAGTGTAAGTCTTAAATTGAGAGATTTTGAGCACCACAATTAGACGTTTGCATTCAGCTTGGGCTCGTCTTAAGTTGGTTGATTCTCGTTCAAGAGGTTCCGCATTTTTATACCTTTTGGGATATTTTTATTTAAATGTAAAATTGATTTAAATGATCACCTCTCTTTATGTTTGCCAATAATATGTACAATCCTAAAATAGATTTCTTTGTGAGGCACATTGGAGAAGAGTCAACAATTTACAAAAAAAAAAATGAATTCTATACTACTGGCAAAGTATTACATTTTGGTTTTTTTTTTGTTAATGGGTAATACTTTTAAAATAAGGTTCTGTATATTAGTTAAAGCAATAGCTAATAACAATAAAAGACCGTTTTTAACAGCATTTTATTAATTCTACTTTATTAATCCCCATGTTTATTTTTCTTAACATTTTTCAAAGCATTTTGGTTTAATTGGTATTGTTTTATGACCAAACATGCATTAATTAATGTTAACTATTTAAACATTATTGTAAAGTGTTACCAATTAAAGGTATTCTTCATTAGTGGGAGTGAGCTGCCCTTCTGATTTCTCTTCATGTTGGCTGCAATATTGAAGCAAAACACCAATGTATTCTACTCATCAGGAAGTGTTTTCACTTCAAAATTATACAAACATGCGTTTTAATATGGTGACTTCTGATTTCCTTTGTCCAGTAGATGTTTCTTTATCCAGCTCTGAGTGATGGTGGTGCTGAACCATGTGTTGGTATGAGGAACTCTGCCCCAAGCGCTGGTTCTCTTGTTGGTAGAACTTCTAAAAAGATGTTTGCTAGGTGTTTCATGGTTACTCTTGAGCAAATCTGTTTGTAGATGGTTTTATTTTTCTGATTATACTCAGTTGAAAATTTGTTGGACATTTAAACCTAGCTGAATGTGAAAGGTTGTATATAGGGTTGTTTGGAACAGTCCTCAAAAATTGTAATCAATGCCAAGTTGGCATGTTATGTGGACTTGATGTTTTATTTTTTGACTTCATCTTACTAACAAAGTTTGATTTTACAGTTAATCAAACTCTTGTTGTCATGTATTGTCCATTTTTAGAGGCACACAATTCAACCTCTGTAGCATCTACAAAGATCTGCAAAGATTTAAAGGAACAAAAAGATGTCGTCATAATGGAGTAATTAGGGCTGACATGCAGAGCAGACACAGTGATTTTTCCATGGGATATTATTGTAATTTTTGCACATATATATAGCCTATGTCATGTCAGTAATGTATAACATTTTCTGTAACGTTTAACACTGACCAGTTTAGTCTTTGCTGAACTGGGTTGATTACATTGAACACTATCTAACATCTATTTAACCAATACCTTTATTTCCTGCAAAGTGCAATATATGAATACTTGTGTGTGTGTGTGAGAGTATTTATTGCATTATGTAGACGGTGTCATTGCGAACTGCAATATTAATGTTGTCTCTCTTGTGAACTCAGATGTGTCTTGCAGTACAATGTAGCCACAAATATATAATCTTTTAGAACGCTTTGCATTCTCTTCCCCTAGTGCCCATTTCCTGCTCTTTGTATGCAAAAATTCAGTTTGAAAATAAATTGTATTCGGGATGTTGTTAATTTTTGGACTAGTGGGTGTGAATAAGTTGCACATTTCATGTTTACTTCAAACTATCAGATGAACTGCACTGGTTTTACTGGTTTTTTTAAGAAATATAAATATATTTGTATTTGAGATTAGCTGTTCATGATACAAAGTTTAGTGTTTAAAGTAGCATGAAACCCATTTGTTCAGCACAGCATATTGTAAAAATTCATTTGTATGAGCATTATATTACAGCTATGAGTTGAGTTATGTGTTCTGTAACATTAGTCTTAATTTTAAGCAAAATATACTTTTTTTTTTTTTTTTCAAATTCTTTCTCTAATTGTTTGCAAAGTTCGAAAGGGAAGAGTATCCTGCTTAAGGGCAGCGTTAGAGGTGAATGACTACAAGCACACCATAGATTCACTCCCAGGCTACAGAAAAACGAAAGAGAAACAAAAAAAAAACAGGTAAGGATTTTGTTTCCAGTCATCCTGCAACATTAATCAATAATACATTTTTGACAAGACAATAGGATCAGGTTATTCTTGCCACAAAACCTGTTTTAGACCAACACCAGTTTCATGAACAAACACACTTGGATTTTCTTTATTGTTTTTGAAAGAAGTCTACAAAAGCTGCATTTATTTTTTTATCAAATATAACCAAAGAACTGTAATATTGTGAAATATTTCAAATAACTTTTCTATTTTAATACTTTAAAATGTAACTTATTCCTGTGATGCAAAGCTGGATTTTCAGCATTAATCCAGTCTTCAGGGCGCATGATCCTTCAGAAATCATTCTGATGTGCAGATTTGATCAAGAAGCATTTCTAATGTCAAGCAATGTTGAAAATGGTTGTGCTACTTAATATTTTTAGTGGAAATTTGATGCAGAATTAAAAAGAACAGCAATTATTTGTTAATTGCTAATCATACGTCTTTACTGTGACCATTTCTATTTAATGCATTCTTGATTTTAGTGTTTTTTTATTTTTTTTTTATAAAAATCATACCAACGTCATTTGAACATTGGTGTATTTTCTACAGCAATTAAAATCTTTAAAATGCTTACTGTTTATGATTGTTTACAGTGTATTGATGTTAACAGGTATAGCTTGCTTTTAAAATGTATTAGTAATTGTTGAATTTAATATTAACC
Organism: Barbus barbus; assembly: GCF_936440315.1. Taxonomy (NCBI): domain Eukaryota; kingdom Metazoa; phylum Chordata; class Actinopteri; order Cypriniformes; family Cyprinidae; genus Barbus; species Barbus barbus. The sequence continues at coordinate 24,018,782 of NC_136760.1, forward strand.
AAGATTAATAAATGCTGTAGATGTATTGTTCATGTTTACCATTGTTGGTAAACTTTGAAGTGTTACCAATTTCTATAATGGACTTCTGCAAAGAACTGAACTACTCTAATGATAAATGTTGTAGGAAGAAAATGCCACTTTTGCACTACTACAGTTTTTTTTTTGCTTTGCTGTCCTTTGATTTCCATCCTTTGGATTTCTCCCGGTGATTCTTTTTCTTGCTCAGATTTCATGAAACCTGTGAAAGCATCTTGCTGTGTCACTGTCAGGTGATGCTGGAGTTTCCTGCTGACATCTTACACCTCAGTAGCCCCACTTGCACGGCAACAGTCTGGAGTTCAAATTTCATCACGTACTGTAAGTCATGTGGAATCCATTCCGTACATACGAATACTGTTCTCGGTTCACTGCGGTGTTTAGTGAGTTAAGTGCAACAGGCCCTATTGTTGTCATGTTTGCTTGGTTTAAAATCTTGAAAACCTGCCAATGACTTGCAATGTTCTACATCTAAAATGCAGTCAACAGTGAAGTTTGCATTTGCATAGTGGTTGGTTTTGTTGGATGTTGATCATTCTTGCTCTCTTGGCATGAGACATGACACTGACAGAGCTGCTCTCGTTTGCCCTTTCATTTATAGAAAACCAAAACCAAAAATGACCTAAATACTAAACGTTTGTCTTTTGCTGCATTGCAAGCATTAGTTTTTATTGATGTTATATCCTCAAATAATTTCCACGATAATAGAAATAAAATACCTCAGAATACAACAGACACAATGTAAACTGTTCAGTGGGACTCGATTTTAGATGCATCCGGAATTTGAGGGATCTTTTTGTATATTAATAATCAGAGGGAATGGACCTAATTCTGCCGTACGTTATTGGGTGTTCTTTGTAATTTTAGAACGAGTTTGCAGAATTCTGTGTGTAGCAGAGGTGGGTATAGAGTACCCAAAAACTGTACTAAAGTAAAAGTACTTCTAGAAATATTTACTCAAGTAACTATTCAGACTATTACTTTTACTTTTATTTGAGTAAGAGTAAAAAAGTATCGGATAAAAAAACTACTCAAGTAGTTAGTTACTAGTTACCTTGGATCATATAGGTACTGAATATAGTCTATTTTTATTTAGATATATAGATTACATTTATGTAATGTGTGCGTGTGTGTGTATACACAGACACACACTGCCGTTTTATATATATATATATATATATATATATATATATTTTTTTTTTTTTTTTAAATGTAATTTATTTCAGTGATGCAAATCAGAATTTTCATCAGCCTTTACCCCAGTCTTCAGAGTCACATAATCCTTCAGAAATCATGTTGATTTATTATCAGTGCTGCTCTTTTTAGCTTTCTATTCATCAAAGAATACTGAACAAAATGTCACAGGTTCCAAAAAATATTAAGCAGCAAAACTGTTTCCAACACTGGTAATAAATCGATATATTATAATGATTTCTGAAGGATATGACTCCGAAAACTGGAGTAACAGCTGATGAAAATTCTGATTTGCATCACTGAATTAAATTATATTTTAAGTAAATTATGTATCCTATAACCTCTGACACTGAAACCTCTGAAAACGCCTCACATGACTGCTCTGAACATAACGAAACAAATGCATATTGACGGATCTTCTGTTCTGCAAAATGTAAACAAATGTAGCCTATATTTTTGCAAGCATAAATATTGTAAAAATATTAATATTAATTGTGTCTAGAACAGGCCGCGCGCCGCTGCACAGAGCTAACACGGGTTCCGCGGGTGTTCATTTCATACTCTGTGACAGCTTATTTAATGTATAAATGATACATTGTATTTAATGTAAGGTACATGTACAACAAACTGGTGATGTCATAGTGGTAACGTGGCCTATACCTGTGGAACAGTAGACAGCACACTGTGGGGAAGTCGTGGCCTAATGGTTAGAGAGTCGGACTTGTAATCCGAAGGTTGCGGGTTCAAGTCTCAGGTCCGGCAGGGATTGTAGGTGGGGGGAGTGAATGTCCAGCGCTCTCTCCACCCTCAATACCACGACTGTGGTGCCCTTGAGCAAGGCACCGAACCCCCAACTGCTCCCCGGGCGCTGCAGCATAAAATGGCTGCCCACTGCTCCGGGTGTGTGTTCACGGTGTGTGTGTGTTCACTGCTGTGTGTGTGCACGTTGGATGGGTTAAATGCAGAGCACGAATTCCGAGTATGGGTCACCATACTTGGCTGAATGTCACTTCACTTCACACGCGGTGTTCATCTAATAAAGCTCTTCATATAGCTCTAGCAAACAAGCCTTTGCAGATTTGCTTTCAACTGACTGTAGGTCCAAAGCCACGTCTTCATCGCTCTTGATGTTCTTAAACTCTCTGTTATCTGAGTGAGAACCGCTTCAGAGACTCAGCGCGTGTGGCAGGGAACTGAACGAATCATTCAAACTGATTCACTGGTTTGCCAACTGGTTTGATAAAGCCTTTAAACAGAATCGACTCAAAAGAATGAATGCGAATGGGCATCGTTCATTGCCCAGAGAAAAGTAGACGGCGCGTTTGGAATAAACCGAAGCATTTTAACTTGTATTGCATTAAGATATAGTAACGAGAGGAGAGTCGCCCACAGTAACGAAGTAAAAGTACAGTTTTTTCTCTAAAAATATACTTGAGTAACAGTAAAAGTACCCATTTTAAAATATACGTTACTCTAAAAGTATTAGTTACCCAAAAAATGTACTCAAGTAAATGTAACGAAGTAAATGTAACTCGTTACTACCCACCTCTGGTGTGTAGGGCTTATGTTGGATGTCTGTCCCATCTAGTGTAGCTCTGATCACTGAGTGGACCCCACACCTCACTTCCATACAGCGCTATGGACTGAATTACGCTATCAAACATTTTACATCAAATTGGAATCGGTAATTCAGTATTTTGGAATTTTTTTCTTAATGGCATATAGAGCTCTTCAGGCTTTATCTTTGAGAGCATTCACTGCCATACTGAATCTCTCTCTCTCTCTCTCTCTCAAAATTCAATATGCACTTTATTGGCATGACACTTGTTACCATAAGTATTGCCAAAGCATAGTATTTACATTTGAATCTAGAACAAATGTATTTAAAATAATAAATACATGCATTGATATATAATTCAGTAAAATAGAACAAATCGATTCTGTGAATTCGAGAATTATATGAACCAATTTAAAATTCTGTGTGTTTGTTTGTTGGCGCATCCAGTAGCCCCTCACTGCAGAACAAAGATCCACGGGGCGGGATTGGATCCACATCTAGGGAGTGGAGATGGTGTCTAGGGATATGTAAGGTGGGAGGTGATTTGTTGACTCCTCCCTCTTTTTGTGACAGGCGTCAATGTATCTTGCTGCTAGTAAGATACAATCTCGTTTTTCACCTAATATTTAAGTTGTGTTTTCTTGTTTAACATTTTGAAGTCAGGGCAAAGTGTTTCAAATTTGGGATAAAATCTGTTTCTAATTTCTTGATAGTTAGGGCAGCTGGTGAGGAAGTGTTGCTTTGTCTCCACTTCCCCATGGGTACAGTATGGGCAGCTCTCTTTGGACAGCCAGTGCTGTCGATATCTGCCCGTCTCTATAGTCAGAGTATGACTGCTCAGTCTGTCCCTTGTCATTTGTCTTCTTAATTTACAGTCTTTCACTGTACTCAGATATTCTGCAGTTGTGTAAGTGAAGTGACATACTGCCAAGTATGGTGACCCATACTCGGAATTCGTGCTCTGCATTTAACCCATCCAACGTGCACACACACAGCAGTGAACACACACACACCATGAACACACACCCGGAGCAGTGGGCAGCCATTTATGCTGCGGCGCCCGGGGAGCAGTCGGGGGTTCGGTGCCTTGCTCAAGGGCACCTCAGTCGTGGTATTGAGGGTGGAGAGAGCGCTGGACATTCACTCCCCCCCACCTACAATTCCTGCCGGCCCGAGACTCGAACTCGCAACCTTTGGATTACGAGTCCGACTCTCTAACCATTAGACTACAATGTGTAATCTTTATTTAGGGCCAAATAACATTCAAGTTTACTTTGTTTTTCTGTTGGTTCTTCCCAGTAGGTTAGATAATTTTCATTTTGTTCTCTTATAATTTGGTTGGGCCGAATTTTGTGGATGGATGTTTCATTGTCCTGATGCTAGATGTTGTTAGTCATGTTAGTTTGTGTTTGCAGCTTCAGGACCATCTGAATAAGGAGACTTTTTCAGGATTCACTTTATGGTTTTTAAGGGCTTTAAAATGGTTAGAGTTGGGGTCGCTAATTTTTAAGTGTTTCCAAAATTTGCTGGCTCGTTTCTCAATGTGCATTAGTTGAGGGTATTGGCCAAATTCTGCCCTGCATGTGTTGTTCAGTGTGTTCCTCTTTACTCTGAGGATACTCTTACAGAACTCAGCATGCAGGGCTTCAATCAGATTTTTGTCCCATTTTTCAAATTCATGATTTTTTTTCTCTTGAAAATATCCCAGATTCCATATGGGGTTCAGGTCAGGCATGTTGGGTGGCCAATCAAGCACAGTAATATCATGGTCAGCAAGGCACTTGGAAGTGTTTTTGGCACTGTGGGCAGGTGCTAAAGTCCTGCTGGAAAAGCAAATCAGCGTCTCCATAAAGCTTGTCAGTAGATGGAAGCATAAAGTGCTCCAAAATCTCCTGGTAGACGGCTGCATTGACTCTGGATTTGATAAAACACAATGGACCAACACCAGCAGACGTCACGGCACCCCAAATCATCACAGACTGTGGAAACTTCAAACTGGAGCTTGGGTGCCTCTCCAGTCTTCCTCCAGACTCCAGACATTGATTTCCAAATGAAAAGCAAAATTTAAATTTATCTGAAAAGAGGACTGTGGACCACTGAGCAACAGTCCAGTTCTTTTTCTCCTTAACCCAGGTAAGATGCTGCTGGAGCGGTCCAGAGATTCTGCCAGCTCGTTGATGTAGATGTTAAACCGGGTTTAACATCGTTGATGTAGATGTTAAACCAGGTCACTCCATGACCCTGCTGGAAGAACACACTTCTGAGATTCCCAATTTTGACCGCACATTTACTGTTTTTATACATGGATTGTATAACATCAAATGTTTTTCCACCAATGCCAATTTGTAATAATTTGTATAGTAAACCATCATCCCAAATAGAGTCGAAAGCTTTTTTTAAAAGTCAACAAAACATCTTTGTTTGCCCTTTAGAGTTTTGTTAATTAGCGTGTGGAGAGAATAGATGTGGTCGGATGTACGTTGTTTTGGTAAAAAGCCGATTTGTGATTTATTTAGGATGTTGTGTCTTGTAAGGAATGTCACTATGCGGTTGTTTATTGTATTGCTAGGTTACTGCCCACACAAATACCACTCAAATGTATCTCCTTTTTTATATATTGGAGTGATCAGTCCTTCAGACCAGGGGGCTGTTCCATAAAAGACGCTAAGAAAAGCGGGGATTAAAGTCCAAAACCTGACTTGAAATAACCTAACAAATCAATCGGGACTAAAGCGGCTCCATAAACGACAATTCAAGTTCACGCAATCTGACTAATGCTATCCAGGTTCAGTGAGTCAGGATAATGTGACGTACACGCTTATTCTGAAGCAGCCCTTAATGTCGATCATGGATCAAATCGATCCACCATAGCAAACAGCGAATATTTGTGCTGTTTAACGCATTTGAAACATTGTGTTTTCCTCAGTGCATAACTGATACGTCACAGGTATATTTTTTACATCTGTAAATGTCAGAAAGCCATATATCCATTTAGCTGTCAGGAGTGGGCGGGGCTTATGCGAGAGAACGAGCGCTGCGGCGCGCATGCGCGCTACTCAGACAGAGCAGAATAGAATTCTAGCGCAAGAATTCTGAATAAAATATACATTCTGCTAAAATATTTGTTATTGGACATTAAATGTGACACTTAGAATTTTACTACATATAAGTGTATTTTTATGATAGCAGCAACTGTTAATCACTAGCTCAAATGAGTTAAATGTGTTCCTCTTATCAGTTAAAATGTACTCTGATTTCTATTATAAATTTACATTTTTAATTCAGTGATTTTAACTTTTGATTGTGTTTTTATGCTTTAATGCTTTAAAGAGCCATTTTAGATTGTAATGTTTTAATGTTCTAATAACCATAAAAGGTACAGCTGTCATAAATTCAGAGAGAAAGGCTGCATGGCTAGAAACTTCTGATCAATTGCATGCACAAGTAGCAACTATGTTAAAATGTCATTCGCCTACATTTTGGGCACAATACATTAAATACAGTTGGTTGTAGCCTATTTTTTATTTATTTGATTATTTAAGGTGTATTTTCTGTATACTTTTATTTTTGGACCGATAATAAATTAAACTGACTGTATGTGAGAGAGTCAGTGGTAATATCGATGCGTTCCTATTGGTCAGTGTTAGAGGAGCTCAGCTTAGCCTGACAGTTAGCCTGCTCCGGACCAGGTTAGTTTGCCAGCATAAGTTGCCGGGGTAACTGAGTTTGAACTTTTTTAAGTTTGATTTATGAAACCGAATCTACCAAAAATAAGCCTGACTAACCGAAATAAGCCTGTCTTATACTCTAATCTTGGTTTATGGAACAGCCCCCAGGTCTCCGGGAAATCACCAGAGGATAAGATCAGATTGAATAATTTTTGCCAGAGCTTGAATTATGTAAGGGCTGTTGAGTTTGAGCATTTCATTACTGATGTTGTCTTGTCCACATGCCTTCTTTAATTTGAGATTTTTGATGTGCCCCGTTATTTCTGATGTTGTTATAATCCTGTCCAATGGGTTTTGGTAATTTTTTTTTAATTGTTTTCTTTAAATCTTCTAGTTTTCTCTGTTTTTGTTTGGAGCTGGTTGAGGTCTGGTTCAGGTTTTTGGTAAAGAGTTTTAAAGTAAGACCTCCAGATTGTGCCGCACTGGAGTAATGTGTTTGATTTGGGGCTTTCAATTTTTTTAAGAGATTCCAGAAACCGTTTTGGTCTGTTGATTCATCGATTTCATCAATTTTAGCTTCATAATATTGATCTCTTTTGTTGCAAATGAGCTTTTTATAATTTTTCAAACAGTTGGAGTAGGCGAGCCGGAGCGTCTGATTGGCCGGTTCTGTATGCTTTTTGTTAGCAAGTCGTCGAAGGTCTTTTCTGAGACAGTTGCATTCATTATCAAACCATATATTCTTTTTTTATTTTTTGTTTGTTTGGTTGTTTAGTGTTCGATATAGTGGCCAAAGTTTGAAACTGCTTGAGCTGCTCATGTTTTCTTTGAATTTTTCAGCATTAGATTGGTTCCAGTTTTGGTTTTAAAGGGAACTGTTTTTCATGTTTGAGGGGAGGAGTACTGACTCTGTCACATGACCGTTTCAGGTAAAGGTGGTCAGAAATGGGAAGGTGAGGTCTAACTATAAAGGCATTAATCAAATTTGGGCCAATGTCTGTAATTGAATAATCAACTACACTGGATCCTAATCTGGAGCAATAGGTGAATCTGCCTAAACGATCTCCTCTGGTTCTGCCATTAAAGATGGCCCTAAACTTTTACAAAGTTTTAACACTTGTTTTCCATTGGTGTTGACTAAACTATCATAGCTGTTTCTTGGTGTGATAATTAATGAGGAATGAAACGTGGTGTCGTTGGATTGTGATTATCTACAATATTTACATAATTTCTCTTCCGGTCCTGGCATTTAAGTCTCCACATATGAGAATATGTCCTCTTGACTGAAAGTGCAAGATGTCAGTCTGTAACTTTAGAAAGCTTTGCTCTTTGTAATAGGGAGAGTCATGAGGTGGAATGTAGACTGCACCGAGGTAAAGTTTATGCTGTGATACGACTGATTTCACTTCAAGCCAAATAATGAATTTTCAATTTGAACAATTTTTATTAAGTGTTTCAAACTGTCTTTGTGCCAAAGAAGTATTCCACCTGAGTCACGGCCGTATTTAATTTTTGAATTTTTTTTTTAATGAAGGAACAACAATTTCCTTGTATCCTATTGGACAATGTAAAGCCTCATTACTGCGACACCACGTTTCATGAAAGATACAAATGTCCATATCTGCTTCTCTCTATCTCTTTCTGTGTGTGCGTGCGTGCGTGTGTTTGTCTTTCTCTGTTCTTAAAATATAAATAAAAGAAACTTGATCAACCAGTCACAATCAGTTATGACTGCCAAGTACACCTCTATCATTTTGCTGAAAGTAGCTTTGCAACATATTTGACCAGGAGTTGTTTTGTAATACAAGATTACCCTGTATCTATCCTTGTTTCTTGTGTTTTCCATTTTATAAACGAGTTCTAGGACGTGTCAAGTTTCTTTCATTTAAGATTTCTATTTCTGTTACTTTATCATTTTTATTGGGAAGCTGCAACAACACCAAGGACTCAGCGCTCACTAGTCAACATCATGTTCACACATTTGTCCATAATGCATTCATAAGTATTATATTTTTGTACCTTTTTGAGACTTGAAGTCACACAGTAAAGGTAAGTGGTGTGTGGCCAAGTATGGTGACCCATACTCAGAATTTGTGCTCTGCATTTAACCCATCCAAGTGCACACACAGTAGTGAACATACACCCAGAGCAGTGGGCAGCCAATGCTGCGGCGCCCGGGGAGCAGTTGGGGGTTAGGTGCCTTGCTCAAGGGTCTCACCTCAGTCGTTGTATTGAGGGTGGAGAGAGTGTTGGTTATTCATTCCCCCCACCTACAATCCCTGCTGGACCTGAGACTCGAACCCACAACCTTCAGGTTACAAGTCCAACTCTCTATCCATTAGGCCACGACTGCCCTTTATATATACATTACATCATTTTGCACTGTTCAACACTTAAAAAACATTTTGGAACCTTTATTTTTGAGTTTATTTGTAAATAGCTATAGAATATACAGGAGGATAATTCAAAGTGCTACAGGGTCCATTTGAGTAAGGCACGGTTGGCTGGAATGTTACATTTACATTTATTAATTTAGCTGACGCTTTTATCCAAAGCGACTTACAATTGCTATATACGTCAGAGGTCGCACGCCTCTGGAGCAACTAGGGGTTAAGTGTCTTGCTCAGGGACACATTGGTGTCTCACAGTGGATTCGAACCCGGGTCTCTCACACCAAAGGCATGCGTCTTATCCACTGCGCCATCACCACCCTCATGTTAGATGCATGTTAGATGCAGCCTGTGATAGATGCTCTTTTTTTTTTCTCCAGCTAATTTGACATTTATGCTTTGGTCTTGCTCTACTTTAGATCCTGGGTTGTTACAGTAAAAATGCAAAGAAGGAAAATGTAATGTTCGCCATTTTATTGTATGTTGCGGTTATTCCTTCAATTAAAAAAAAAAAAGAAGAATATACAGGATATCTTTTTTTTTATTTGAGCAAAGACATTTCTAATGCTGCTCTTCCTGTGCATGATGATTGATTCAGTGTCAGCATGTACATTTTAGCTTAAACTAATAACAACTTGTACAATAGGACACTTTAAACATTCAGGGGGTAGTATACTGTGAGTTTATAGTGAATGGTATTTGGAACACATGTCTAAAGCAAAGCTATACTGCATACAAGGAAGTAAAAGCATTCAATGGCAGATCCATGACACGTACCATGTATTGAACAAATGGACAAACTGGTTTAAGGCTGTTTTTGAGAAAGTACATTGGTTGAAGTCATGGCCTGCCCACATTTATCAATAATATGTAAGATTGAGATGTGCAGTTCAGCATCACTGTGTTCTGGTTGAACTGTTGAAGAGAGAATCATCCGTGACTTGCTCTGCAGCAGCATTTCATCTCAGGTGAAATTACTACTTCATTCATCCTGTCAGACTCTAAACTTACTCTTTCAATCAAATGCTTTTTTATGCATATCAACTGAATGTTCAACTTGTTCTCTTTTTGAATATATGTATTGCTTCATATTTTGAACACTGCCAAATTTGATTATGCTTATGCTGTTTTTGCTTTTTTTTTTTTTTAAATGCAAAGACATTTACAGAATGTATTCATCTTAAATGTTCAAATACTATTTATGATGCATATATTGTTTGTTTATTTTTTTATATATCTTATGTAGTTATGAATGCACATTTTATGTGCATAGTTATGTATTTGCTCATAAATAAATACATAATTATGCATGTTTATTTACTTTTTTCTTTTTTTTTAACAGGTCACTTTGACACTTTGGTGTCTCCAGGAGCAGTCTGCCGCAATGAGGTTTCTAATCTCTTTGTGTGTGTCACTACTCCTTTTCATTAATGGTAAGAGTTTTATTAAACTAGGGTCCACCTCTGATTTATAATGATTCTTAATTTCTTCCTCTTTCAGTTCCGTACTTTTATTAATAATGTAAAATACATGTTCCTAAAATCTTCCCATAATTTAGTACTTTTTAGCAATCTGCATTTGCCCTGCAACAAACAAATGTGTATGTCAAAATTAGTATATACACATTGGCCTCTCTGCCAAAATGTGATTGGAACTTGAAACATTAATGTACTGCACACTTCAAGGAAATTACAAAAGATCATTTGTTTCCAGAATATAATGCTGTCATATGTCACTCATCACATAGAATTATGCATGGAATTTTTTTCCTGCAAGTATGCGATAAACTGATCAGATCGTATAAATTTTTAATAATAAAAATAACTTTAAATTCTACTTGTCTATTTGTCAATATTGTACTCATTTGTAAATGTTTTTTCATCAGTGTTTTTTTTAATCCACATTTACTTAAATTAAAACAACAAAATTGCTGAACATTTTTTCATAACTTAATTTCGATTATGTTCATTATGTAAAACTGAAGTTTATTGAAGTAACTGAACTTTCAGTAGTGTGAAAACAAATGATTTAATTACAACTGCATGGTAAATCTTTTTTGTTTATTGCAAAATGCTTTGCATAGGACCAGTGCCGTATCTACCATTGAGGACACCGAGGTCATGTCCTCGGTATTTTTTCCCGAAATTTCAAATTAGTCAATCCAGCAGTGATGATCAATGCCAAACACAGAACCCGGTCCGTGTCCGAATCCATATATGTCGTCTGTATTTTCTCCCAATTAAATTCACATTCTCCGTCTAATCTCTCAGGTGAAATCTCCGTTAGAAAAAATGACCTCGGTATTTGAAAAATCCTGGCTATGGCCCTGCATAGGACTGAATCAGGAGAGTAAATGTTGAAACTAAGTGTTATTTTATGTGTTTTAATGTTATGTTTGAGATTAAATTATGTTTGACCAAAATAAAAAGAGAAAGTGTATGTAGATAACACATTTTGTATGACATATGTGTGTAATTATATATGTACACTACCATTCAAAAATGTGAGGTCAGTAATATTTTTGAATGTTTTTAAAAGAAGTCTCTTATTCTCATCAAAGCTGCAGTTATTTGCTCAAAACTACAGTGATACTGTGAAATATTATTTTTAATGAACCGTTTTCAATTTTAATATTTTAAAATGTAATTTTTCTTGTGACAGCTGAATTTTCAGAAGTCATTACTGAAAAATCATTCTAATATACTAATTTGGTGCTCAAGAAACATTTTAAAAAAATTGTCAGTGTTAAACTGTTGTGCTGCTTAATATTTTTGTGGAACTGATTATGCATTTTTTAGGACTGATGAATAGAAAGTAAAAAATAACAGCATTTATGTGAAATGGAAATCTTTTGTATCATAGGACTGTAAAATAAAGTTTTTTTACTGTCTTTTTCCCATATTATTATAATTATTATTATTATTATTATATTTTTACTGTTTTTTTTTACTTTACTGTCTTTACTGTCACTTTTGATAAATTGAATCCATCCTTGCTGAGTAAAGTATCAATTTCTTTAAAAAACTGTCAGTATTGAATGAACACTGCTCTCACACATTGTTCTTTCACTAACAAGCCTTTTCTTCATGACAGTTGCTTTCAGCAGCAATGATCCTTGTAACAACTATGAATCTCTGGATCGTCCCTGGAGAGCCACAGATGAAACTGGATTTTACATTTGTGATGAATCCTTTTCCTGGAATGGCTGGTACAGATTTTTCAACAGTGGAGCGAACATCCGAATGCCAGAGAGCTGTGTTAATGCAGGCAGCTGTAACACACAGAACAGTCTGTGGCTCAGTGGTTCTCACCCTCAGATAGAGGATGGAGAGGTGATCATGGGGGTCTGTGCAAGCACATTGTATGACTGCTGCTCTTTCGAATCAAAACCCATCAGAGTCAAAGCTTGCTCGGGCGATTACTATGTCTATGAACTTGTGGATCCACAGTATGGGTGTTCAGGATACTGCACAGGTACTGTTTTTCTAGCTTTTCAATATATGTTATTTATTTCTTTAAAATGATGTGTACTTTTGTGTGTGTGTATTGTGTTATGTGTACTGTTGTGAGTTAATGTTAGACAGTAAACACTATGGGACGCGAGACAATTTGTGGAAGAACTTCCAACAATAAAGTGAAATTTGAATTGATTTTTTTTCCCCTTTTTAGATATCAACACAATATCCCAGACAACTTCCACTTCAAGTCCATCTACAATCAGTGGATCCAGCCTTTCCATGTGTAGGTTGCTAAAATATTAAATATGAATCACAGACATTTAAATTTTAGCCGTTTATTTTATCATTTTTTTTTAACTGTCATTATTTACTCATCCCCATATCATTCTAAAACACATTTCTTTATTCTGTGGAACACCAAAGAAATTTAGAAAAATGTTGTTAACCAAACTGTTTTACTTTTTCTTTTTTTATGGACAAGAACACTGACATGTATCTAAAAATATTGTTCATGTTCTACAGAATTAGAAACTTTATGGTATTTAAATCTAAGTAAATATTGTTCTAACTCTTAACAGGTTAGAGAAGTCTGATGACATCGGCAGCCCATCAAAATCCGTTCAACTTAATTTTGTGCCTCAGTTATGTTTACAGTTGTATTTTAGTTTAGTTGATTAAAGTTAATAATGTTATTGTCCATATATAGACGTAAGAGTTTAATTGTTTTTGTAGCATCGCTTTCTTTGCTATTTGTGATTGAACACACCCTACAACAGCCCACTAGTCTGTACATGTACTGAAATGACAACTTCTTTATTTTGGTCTCATCAGCTGCCATTGACACAGATTATGACCCATGCCACAATTACCACATTCTTGATGATTACTGGAGAAGCACACTCAATTACTGGTATCAACATGGATATATGTCTGGATATGATGACGCTCGTGTTGAATGGGATGGTTGGTATCGACTCTTCATTGATGGATCAAGTGCTCAGATGCCAGAGTGGTGTATCAGTTATATGTCATGTGGAGGTTTTAGTTCTCTGTGGCTTGGTGGACCTCATCCTCAGCCAGAAGATGGAGTTGTTACTCGTGAAGTCTACGGCTCTGTTAATGACCAGTGCAGTTCTTACACATCCAACCCCATCCAAGTCAAAGCTTGTCCTGGAAATTACTATGTCTACAAGCTTAAAAGTCCAAAGCCATCGATCCCAGTGCCTGTATATTGTGCAGGTACAGTCATTCTCCTTTATGACTTTAACTTTCATATGAAAACTCTACAGAACCTTTAATGCTAAATAGTATTATTAATGTAGTCTTCAACATATTCAGCCCACAATACATATAAAACACGGTTTATATTTTCACAAATAGTTCCATTTGACACTCCAAATACTGATCCCTGCTATGACTACACCACTGTGGATGACCCTTGGAGAGCCACTGACAATTATTACAACAATTACATGTGTGATTATAATGTCAACTGGAACGGCTGGTACAGGCTGTTCTACAATGGTCAGGGTGTCCAGATGCCAGATTCATGTGTTGGTTCTGACATGTGTGGTACTCCTCACCCACTGTGGCTCAACGGCCCTCACCCACAGCCGGAGGATGGAGTGGTCACTCGGCAAGTGTGCGTTTCCACATGGAATGACTGCTGTGGTTACAAATCTCATCCCATACAAGTCAAAGCTTGTCCAGGAGACTATTATGTGTATAAATTTGTCAAGCCACTATTGTGTTCATCTTACTGTGCAGGTAAACATGTTTTCATTATGTACACACTTTGGTTTGGCGTTTTAATTCTTTTAGGTTGTGTTTGAAAATGATGGATTTTAATGTAAAGAAATATTCCCGATACCAGATGTCTCAAGCCTCAGCAGTCCAACATCTACAACGTCACCTACAACAACAGTGGCAGTCATACCCCCAGAATCCATTACTCCATCTGTCACAGACACCGGTAAGTCTAGTGAACTTATAGCTAAAGAACGTTATATAATTAAGCTTTATTTTTTACTTATATTATTTTAGGTTTTCAAAACCTCAATCATGAAATATTGTTATATCCATACCTATGTATGCGTAGGCTCATTGGCTGTCAGCTGTTTTTTTCTTCTAATTTAACAAGCTTTACAATTCAGATATCATTTATAGGGGACTCTGCAAATTCTTTTTAAACTCCATATCTAGGTTGATTCCACATCACAAGAGTAAAATATTTTTTATATGAATTAATATGTATATTTTTAAATATGTTTTCACAGCCCTCCACTTTGACCCCTGCTATAGCTACACTGTGCTGGACGATCCTTGGAGAGCCACAGACAATCGATATACCTTCAATTTAAAGTGTGACACTGATGTCAGCTGGGTGGGCTGGTATCGTCTCTTCATTCATGGCCAAAGCGTTCAGATGCCAGACACATGTGTTGATCGGCTAAGCTGTGGAACTCATGCCCCACTGTGGCTTAATGGTCCACACCCAAGAATTGAGGATGGAGTGGTGACCCGAGATGTGTGTGGTAACTGGTGGAATAACTGCTGTGGTTTCCAGTCAAATCCCATTCAAGTGAAAGCCTGCCCAGGCAATTACTACGTCTATGAATTTGTTAGTCCAAGTTTCTGCTATGGGACCTACTGTGCAGGTAAACATCTGCATTCACCCATGTATATGTTAATGTAATGCATTATGAGTTTGATTTTTGGCATGCTGTTGAGGTAAATACAGCAACATGTGCCTTTTGTACATATGTAGTTAATATTTTTTAGCTGTTTATTAATTAATGGTCTTTTTTTTTTTTACAGATGTTAGGAACAATAGCATCAGCATTCCTACTTTCACTCCAGAGACAACTGTGGCTGGTAATGTAGTATGCTATGCCCTCTACTGACTGTTGACGTTTTGACAGGAAATGTCATGAAAAAAATCAGTACAGTCTGTCAACACACCATGTGTTTGTGTTAAGACACTAGATAAAACAATGTTTGAAATTTGCAAATCCAGTACTAGTTTCTTTGCTGACAGTCATTTCATTTTACTGAATTAACATGTACTGTACTGAAATGTGTTGTAGGTTTACAAAATCTTTACACTTTTGTGTATGTGTTGTTATTTATAACAGAGGCTTTCCGCATTGACCCCTGCTACAACTACACACCCCTGGATGATCCTTGGAGAGCAACAGACAATCACAATTCATACAATTGTGATGCTAGTGTTAATTGGGATGGCTGGTATCGTCTCTTCATTGCAGGCCAAGATGCTCAAATGCCAGAAACATGTGTTGATCAGTTTAGCTGTGGCACTGTTGCCCCACTGTGGCTGAATGGTCAGCATCCACGAGTCGAGGATGGAGTGGTCACCCGTCATGTCTGCGGCCACTGGAACAATGACTGCTGCAATTTTGTGTTTAATCCTATGAAAGTGAAAGCCTGCCCAGGAAATTATTATGTGTATGAGTTCATGAACCCAGTTTTCTGTTCTGTGGCATACTGTGCAGGTAAATATATTTACATTCAAATTTGTATAAGTGTGTTTTTGTATTTAACTAGAACTCATCCAAAATTTTACAGAAGTGACGAACATCAGCTTTACAGATGTCACGCCACACACCACCCCAACTGGTAATTTAATGCTCTGTGTCCTCTGACATATTTTTTAAACTAACAATAACAAAGAATACTTATACAACTAAACAATTTGTAAACTAATAATAATAATAACCTTATATATTTTAATAAGGTTTCACTTTCAAAAGATTTCCTGTTGTCACAGAAAAATATGTTATATGTATATGTGTGTATGCATTTATGTATGTATATATGTATGTTTAAGCCAAAACCCCTCCCTTCACTATCACCTCTTTCATATGTTGTCTCTCAAAAGTCACAACTCCCAGCTCTGACCCATGCTCTGATTATAATATTCTTGATGACGATTGGAGAGACTTGCGCCAAAACAGCCAGTCCAACGACCATGATGACACTGCTGTTGAATGGAATGGCTGGTATCGGCTGTATTTGAATGGAGAAAGTGCTCAGCTGTCTGAGTGGTGTGTGACACACACAAGTTGTGGTGGTGAAGTTGGACTTTATCTTGATGGTTCTCATCCACAACTTGAGGATGGGGTGGTGACCCGTGGAGTCTTGGGATCTTCAAGTTGGTGGTGGAACTCCAACCACTGTGGCTATTTTAGATCTACCTCCGTTCAACTCAAAGCCTGTCCAGGAGATTATTATGTCTATAAACTTGACAAACCTGATGTGTCAATCTCTAGGCCTACATACTGTGCAGGTACTTGTGTGCTGCTTGTATAGATTACTGTTCATATTTATTCTCCGTGTAAAAAAAAAAAAAAAGTATATTTTGGTATAGTTCTGCTTTGAATTTCCCTGAATTTCGTATATACTAAGAAACAGCAATGAGGCTTAAAGTCTTATTTTAATAAGCTGACACTTTTAACATTTAAACAGTGATTTCACAAACAGCCTTTTTTTCCATATCAGTTGCATTCAACAGCATTAGTAATGACCCATGTTACAACTATGAATCTCTGGATCGTCCCTGGAGAGCTTCAAATGAAACTGGATTTTACATTTGTGATGAATCCTCCTCCTGGAATGGCTGGTACAGACTTTTTTACAATGGAGCGAACATCCGAATGCCAGAGAGCTGTGTTAATGCAGGCAGCTGTAACACACAGAACAGTCTGTCGCTAGCTGGTCCTCACCCTCAGGTAGAGGATGGAGTGGTGACCATGGAGGTCTGTACAAGAACATGGACATGGTATTCCAGCTATGATTTGAAGAAAACACCCATCAGAGTTAAAGCTTGCCCAGGAGATTACTATGTTTATGAACTTGTGAAGCAACCAGCAAATGGGTGTTCAGGGTATTGTACAGGTAATATGTTTTCATATTATTTAATAGCTTCTTTTAACACTTTTATATTTATTTCAGTAATATGTTTAATTTCCTCTTTTTAGATGTCAGCACAATATCTCTGGTTTCCACTACAAGTCCAGCTACCAGTCCTGGATTCAGCATGACTTTGAGTACGTCTCAATAGTGAAAACTCAAAATAGTCTTTAGTCCACTGGGGCTGGTTTACAAGTAGTCATGGAAAGCATGTTCTTCAAGGCGTTAAGTGATATTTGTGACACTGACATATTCAGTTGAAATATTAAGGGGATAGTACAAAATTTAGGAGAGTTTGGATCAGTGTCATGTTCTAGATTATAGTTTTCTAGTTTTGTTAGTTAGTTTTGTGTCCAGATGTTTAGATGTCCTGGTTCTAGGCCAAAATCTGCCCACTCAAAAGTAGGGATGTTTAACTAATAAATAGAACAATGAAACACAGCTTGCACTTTCCTAATTTTTTTCTCTCTGTGTCTCTCTCTCTGCGATCAACATAGATTATGACCCATGCTATAACTACAACATTCTTGACAATTACTGGAGAAGCACACTCTGGTATATGTCTGGATATGATGACGCTCGTGTTGAATGGGATGGATGGTATCGATTTTTCATTAATGGATCGAGTGCTCAGATGCCTGAGTGGTGTTTCTATTACATGTCATGTGGAGGTTTTAGTTCTCTGTGGCTTGGTGGCCCTCATCCTCAGCCAGAAGATGGAGTTGTTACTCGTGAAGTCTATGGATCTGTTAATGACCAGTGCACTTCCTACACATCCAACCCCATCCAAGTCAAAGCTTGTCCTGGAAATTTCTATGTCTACAGACTTTTAAGGCCAAAACCATCAATCCCAGTCCCTGTATATTGTGCAGGTACAGTCATATCATGAATTGTATTGTCACCTTTCATTGAAAAACTACACTTATAGATTTGTTGATTTTTAAATTAATTTTAACATCTTAAATGCATTTTCACTATAGTTTTATTTGACACTCCAAATACTGATCCCTGCTACGACTACACCAGTCTGGATGACCCTTGGAGAGCCTCTGACAATTATTACAACAATTACATGTGTGATTATAATGTCAACTGGAACGGTTGGTACAGGCTCTTCTACTATGGTCAGAGTGTCCAGATGCCAGAGTCAAGTGTTGGTTATGGCATGTGTGGAACTCCTCACCCACTGTGGCTCAATGGCCCTCACCCACAGATAGAAGATGGAGTTGTCACACGGCAAGTCTGTGGTTCAACATGGAATGACGGCTGTGGTTACAAATCTCATCCAATACAAGTCAAAGCTTGTCCAGGGAACTATTATGTGTATGAGTTTGTCAGGCCAACATTCTGTGCATCTTATTGTGCAGGTAGTTAACATGCTTTGGTCATTCATATTTCAGGTTAAAAATGACTGACAGTTAGTTAAAAGTATTATTTTTACTTTACAGATGTTACAAAACTTGCATCTACAACAACAACAGAGACAATTCCACCCACAGAATCCAGTACTTTGTCTGTTACAACCCCAGGTAATATATACAGTGTATATATATATTTGTTTTTTACACTGTTTCACTCATGTTCTAGAAATCTTTTTTCTAGATATCTTTTTCATGAAATGTAGTTTTTGCTATTTTATATTGAATGAATTAGTAGTCCAAATTTATGCTCTTGGGTAATACAATTAATTAGCTATGTACACTATGCTCCAGTCATTTAAAAGACATGCTCTAATTTACAATTTTTTTTTAAGCTATGTATAAATTCAAAAAAGTTAAGTAGAGAAAGTTTTAATGAAGCTCCATTTGTAGGTAAATTAAAATGAAACGCATATTGACCTAAAAAGAAATATTTAGTAATTTGGTTTATTTAGCAAATGATCCATTTATATTGCTAATGTTTCCACAGCAGAAGCTAATCCTTTTGACCCCTGCTATAACTACACTGTGCTTGATGATTCTTGGCGATCCATTAGCAATCAGCATTCCTCCTCCATAATGTGTGATGCTTATGTCAACTGGGTGGGCTGGTATCGTCTCTTCATTGGTGGCCAGAGCGGTCAGATGTCAGACACATGTGTTGATCAGTATAGCTGTAGCACTCACGCCCCACTGTGGCTAAACGGTCAACATCCACAAGTCGAGGATGGAGTGGTCACCCGAAATATCTGTGGCCACTGGGGCAATGACTGCTGCTATTTCCAATCCAATCCCATTAAAGTGAAAGCCTGCCCAGGAAATTACTATGTCTATGAGTTTGTTCAACCAAATTTCTGCCATGGGACCTACTGTGCAGGTAAGCACATTTGCATTTGCTCTTAAATTGTATGTTTATTTTTTTAACTATAATTAATATTTGTTAGTTTATTAATATTAATATACTAACATTAATACATGCCACATTCCATTGCGGAATGTAATTTGCTTTGTCTTGTATAGATCTATTTTTAGGCTGAATGAATAGCCAGATCTTGATAATGCAATAGGGTTTTGAATCAATTTGCGTCTAGGGAAAATTGATGGATAAAATAATTTAAAATATACAAACCACCATCCCCAGATTTAATGACCAATCTGGAACATTATGGAAGCTTTTTTTTTTTTTAAAAACTCCCTTTGTTGTAATTTTTTTTTTTTCCTCTTGACCCTCTTCTTGTGAAGCCCCTACTCCCAGCTCTGACCCATGCTCTGGTTACAATGTTCTTGATGACGACTGGAGAGACTTGCGCACAAACGTCTACCAATCATATTACAATGATGACCGATTTGTTGAATGGAATGGTTGGTATCGGCTGTATTTGAATGGAGAGAGTGCTCAGCTGTCTGAGTGGTGTGCGAGTTTCACAGGATGTGGTGGTGAAGTTGGACTTTATCTCAATGGCTCTCATCCAAAACCTGAGGATGGGGTGGTGACCCGTGAAGTCTTGGGGTCGTCGTCTTGGGCATGGTGGTGGTGGTGGTGGAACGCCCACCATTGTGGCTATTATAAATCCTCCTCCATTGAAATCAAAGCCTGTCCAGGAGATTACTACGTCTATAAACTTGTCAAACCTGACATGTCAATCCCTACGCCTACATACTGTGCAGGTGCAGTTTTAACTTGTGTGTTCTTTATGAATGATTTTATTAATCCCCTATAAGATTTACACTTTGTTACAGCTTAACATGTATATACCAATACATTTGTATAATAGGTAGTAACAATGTTAAACTTTTATATGGTCGTGGATGTTTTAATCAGTTCGACTAGACACACACAGTTATGAGATGTCGTTATTATGCATTAAATTATATAAATGACCCTGTAATACAGCATATAAACTGAAAATTCTAATTTCACTAACAACCTTTTTTCCTCCATATCAGTTGCTTTCAAAAACATCAGTAATGATCCTTGTAACAACTATGAAACTCTGGATCGTCCCTGGCGAGCCACAAATGAAACTGGACTTTACGTTTGTGATGAAAATTTCTCCTGGAACGGCTGGTATCGACTTTTTTACAATGGAATAAACATTCGAATGCAAGAGAGCTGTGTTGCTGGTGGCAGCTGTAACGCATATAGCGGTCTGTGGCTCAACGGTCCTCACCCTCAGATTGAGGATGGAGTGGTGACAGTGGAGGTCTGTGGAGGCAGCCATTATGGCTGCTGTGATTTCAAATCAACACCCATCAGAGTCAAAGCCTGCCCAGGCGATTACTATGTCTATGAACTTGTAAAGCCACATTCATTTTATTGTTCAGGATACTGTACAGGTAATATTATTCTGTAGCACTTTAAAAAAAAAAAACCTTTATATTGTTTGATCAATCTCTTAAAATTCCCTGTTTCAGATGCCAGCACTATATCAACAACTTTTTCCTCTACAAGTCCAGCTACATTTATGGGGTCCAGCATGAGTAGGTTTATTACAGTCAAAATAATATTTCATCTTAGTTCAAAGGATAATACAATACATTTAGTAAAATGTTTGAAAAATAATTAATTACAGCATTTGTTAGATATACTGTTAGGAGGATATTGGTTATTAAAAAAAATTGTTCTTCTCTGTTTATAATAAAGAGCTAATGGCATGCAGTACAAAGTAGCTTAGACTTTTGGCTGTTGCCATGAACATTGCCTTACTAATTCATTTATTTATTTTTCAATTTGTCTCATCAGCTGCTGTTAACACAGATTTTGATCCGTGCTATGACTACAACATTCTTGATAACTCATGGAGAAACACATTCAATATGTGGTATCAATATGCACATGATGACGCTCGTGTTGAATGGGATGGTTGGTATCGACTCTTCATTGATGGATCGAGTGCTCAGATGCCTGAGTGGTGTTTCTATTACATGTCATGTGGAGGTTTTAGTTCTCTGTGGCTTGGTGGCCCTCATCCTCAGCCAGAAGATGGAGTTGTTACTCGTGAAGTCTACGGTTCTTATTACGACCAGTGCAGTTACTACAGATCTGACCCAATCCAAGTCAAAGCCTGTCCTGGAAATTATTATGTCTATAAAATGAAAAGGCCAAAGGCATTGATCCCAGCCCCTGCATATTGTGCAGGTACAGTAATTCTCCTACATCTTTTACATACTTATTATTTATAAAATTTTGAGCTTTGATTATAAAGACTGCATTTATAGACTTGCTAAAGAATAATGTATTTACAGTGAAAAGGATGTGTGTTTGAAGAAATCTTAGCACCTCTTTTACTTTTCCTAAAACAGTTGCTTTCACCACTCCGAGTGCTGACCCTTGCTACAACTACAACAGCCTAGATGAACCCCGGAGAGCCACCATCAGCCCACACGACTATAAATATTATTACTATGGAATATGTGATTATAATGTCAACTGGAACG
Organism: Barbus barbus; assembly: GCF_936440315.1. NCBI lineage: Eukaryota > Metazoa > Chordata > Actinopteri > Cypriniformes > Cyprinidae > Barbus > Barbus barbus. The sequence continues at coordinate 24,040,871 of NC_136760.1, forward strand.
GCTGGTACAGGCTGTTCTACAATGGTCAGAGTGTCCAGATGCCAGATTCATGTGTTGGTTATGGCATGTGTGGCACTTCTCACCCACTGTGGCTCAACGGCCCTCACCCACAGCCGGAGGATGGAGTGGTCACTCGGCAAGTGTGTGGTTCAACATGGAATGACTGCTGTGGTTACAAATCTCATCCCATACAAGTCAAAGCTTGTCCAGGAAACTATTTTGTGTATGAATTTCTCAGACCAACATTCTGCTCAGCTTATTGTGCAGGTAGAGCATTGCTGTAGTCATGTTTTTGTTTTTGAAATTTAAATTTTGTAGTGAAATATAATGTCATGTGGAGGTTTTAGAATCAATAATTGATTCTTTCATTTAGTGATCTTTGGGGGGTAATGAGAGTTATTGGATATTCCTGTGCTAAAATGTCAGTGATCAGCCACATTTCCAGAAACCTCTTTTTCAAATCTGTTGACCTACAGAAGAAGAATGTTCCGTACAGCTGTTATGTCCTTCAGAACATGCAAATCTATTAATAGTAGTTGTTATAGCAGGAGCAGGAGAAGTAGTAGAAGTAAATAGCAGTAATAATAGTAGTAAACATCCTCAATAATGGTATGCTTTAAAATGACGGTAGTCTTTGGTCCAATATAAATATTACAGTTTTCATGTATTTTTTTCTTTACAGAAATTATCATCACAAATACAACAACAAGCTCAAATATTTCCTCAGGTATTTTAACACAATTAATGTACAAAAAATAATACAAATGTGAAATCACATGTTAATAGAACAGTTATTAAGAGCTGTTTACATGTTAAGAGTGTTATATGATGTTTATAACTCTAAAACGGTGTACCATACAGTACATCATATGTCTGATATATTATGTTACTGTTGCAGGACCATTTTATCCATTTGGAGCTGGAGACACAGAGAGCGATCGTTCTGATGATGGGAGTTCACCATTGATCTACCTTTTGCAATCATTTATATTTTTTGGACAGACATACAACCAACTATATGTAAGTGAATATGATCTCATAAATCAGAAAGGTATCCACAGAGTTATAAAAAAAAAGAGTTTCTGAAAGAGTTTTGCTCCGTTATTGTTATGGTAAACGTTAACGCTCGCATTTAGTCTATTTCTAACTCTTATTAAACTTTACCTTGGAAAACTTTGGAACAGTTTAAAATATTATGTAAATCTTAACATTATCCTTTATTTCAGATCAACAACAATGGATACTTGGCATTTGATTGGTCATGGTACAGCTACTACCCATACCAGTTCCCAGGATATGGTGGAATAGACCTCATCGCTCCATTCTGGACAGATATTGATAACCGTGGCAATGGTGCTATATCATATCGTCAGTACATGTCTGGCAGTGTTCTTACAGAGGCCACACAAGACATTAACCAGTACTTCCCTGACCTGAGCTTTTCAGCAACTTGGGTCTTTGTTGCAACGTGGGACAGAGTTGCATATTATCCATATTCAAGAACTGTAAGAAATCCAATCTGGTTATGTCAAATATTCTTGTTCTTTTTTAATAGAATATTAAAAAAAAGTCAAAATTAATGTAACCCACCATAGAGTTAAATAATCCTCATTGTATGATTACTGTTGTTGTGACTTTCAGCAAACTGTTGGCTAGCACATGATTTTTAAATTGGTCTTTTTCAGGAAACATCTTTCCAGGTGGTTTTGATTTCAGATGGGCATTTCTCTTTTGTTTTGTTTAATTATGGAACAATTGCTCCAACTCAAAGATATGTACAGGTGTGCTTTCACAATATATAGTTGAAACTATTCCAATTTACTAACTGAAGAAGAAACTAACAAGGATTTTCTTTTGTTCAATTATTGTAGGCTGGTTATGACACAATCAGCTCTAGATACCACTTCTCAGTTACAGAATCGCAACAGAGTAACATCACAAGCTTAACATACAGCAGCAATGTCAATGTGCCAGGCAGATGGGCTTTCAGAACAGATCATGGATCACGGGGTTGTCAGTTTAATGGTAATGTCCAATGTCCTCTTATACTAATTAAGTTATTTGCTATTTTCAGTGACCCTCAACAAACCTCAAATAACTTTTCATTTAACTTTATCTTATTGGTAAACCTTTTAAAAATAAATATACTTAAAAATAGTTTTAGGTGTTTGATCTCCTAACATACAACAACACTGAGTTCTAAGCCATGTGAAACTACTAGGTGTTCCAGTACAGCTCGGAGACTCTTTCTGGAGCGATGAAACATGCCAGCAGAGATGCACCTGCACCAGCAGCGGCCTCCAGTGTAGCCACGAGCCCTGCAGTTACTCCCAAGTCTGCCGTACAGCTGCCTTCCAGTACTCTTGCCAGAACATTCAGCGGCAAACCTGTACCATCTCTGGTGATCCTCACTACTACACCTTTGACTATCAGGTTTTTCACTTTCAAGGGACCTGCACTTATGTTCTGTCTGAGGTTAGTCTTCCTCTGTAAATTAAATGGGTTTCTATTCATTTTGTTAGTATGAATCAACTGGTAATCCTTGAATTTTTATTTAGGTTTGTGGCAATGGTTTGCAATATTATCGAATTGAGGGCAAAAATGAGCATCGGGGCAGCACGCATGTGTCATGGACACGGATGGTCAGAGTGTTTGTCTATGATGAAGTAATTGAACTGGTCAAGGATCACTATTATGAAGCGAGGGTTAGTATGACTATACTGCTTTAATTCTCTCTTGAATGCTGTTCATTTTCCTAATTTCCTCTTTTTCTAACACTCTCCAGGTTAATGGAAGCTTTGTAGCAACACCATTCTCCCTTCACAATGGCTCCATCCAGGTTTATCAGTCAGGTTTTTCCTTGGCCATCAGCACAGACTTTGGTCTGGTTGTTACATATGATGCATACAGCTACGTCAGCATATCTGTACCGTATGACTATTTTAATTCCACCTGTGGTCTGTGCGGAAACTTTAACCTGCATCCCGAAGATGACTTCCGTTCACCCAGTGGTGAAGTCTTGAGCTCAGATGTGGACTTTGCAAACAGTTGGAAAGTACACAGTGACACAGATCCTGAATGCCATAATGTCAGGTGCACAGGTCTGGCTTGTGCTGTTTGTACCACAGATGAAATGACTCTATACAGTGACAGCAACCACTGTGGAATCCTAGAAGATGTTGTTGGCCCTTTTTCCGATTGCCACTCTGTGCATGCACCACAGACCTACATTGAGAACTGTGTATATGACCTTTGCTTGGGAGGAGGGTACCAGCCCATTCTGTGCCAGGCTCTCAATGTGTATGCTACTCAGTGCCAACAGCAGGGTGTACATCTTGGTCAGTGGAGACAGCAGGGCTTTTGTGGTAGGTATCTTGTTGAGCTGGATGATCAGTAAAAATTTAATCTTTGTCTGTGTATATTCTTGATGCATGTTCTTTATTTTCTTCCTCCATTACTAGAGATTCAATGCCCTGAACACAGTCATTTTGAGCCCCAAGGAACAGGTTGTCCTGCGACGTGCAGTAATCCATCTGCGCCAATGAACTGTCCCTTGCCCAGTCAGGAAAGCTGTATCTGTGATCCTGGGTACATCCTGAGCGCTGGAGAGTGTGTGCCTGAAGCAAACTGTGGCTGCATCTTTGAGGGCTTCTATTACGCAGAAGGACAGTCGGTGGTGTTGGATGGTGACTGTGGGAGACAGTGTGTGTGCAGCAGCATGTTGATGACCTGCCATCAGCACCAGTGTGGTCCAGCAGAGGTGTGTGGAGTCCATGATGGTGTGAGAGGCTGCAGACCCACTGGCTATGCTACCTGCTCGGTTGAGGACCTTGGATCATATCACACCTTCGATGGACTAAGTTTCAGATATCAGGGAGCATGCGGACTGACCCTTGCTAGGGTGATGGGGCTATCCCCACTACCACACTTTGTATTGACGGTGGAGAAAGTACCCAGAGGCCTTCAAGACTTTTCCAGGTTCCTGAAGTTTGAGACAGAAGGAATTCAGGTCTCCATTGAAATGGGAGAGGGCAGCAATGTAAAGGTTAGACAAAATATGAAATCACTATTCTTTTAGTGCATCCAAGAGCATAATTGCATTATTCAAAATTATATGCTAGATGGAAAATTCTCCTGACACTGTTTATCACTCTTTTCAGGTGGATGGACAGATGGTCGGTCTGCCTGTCAGTGTTGGCTCTGGTCAAATCCGCATTTATCACAGCAGTGTGAGGGGTTTTGTTTTGGAAACAAACTTTGGGGTGACTCTAAGAGCTGACTGGCCACACATTGTTCGAATTACGGCACCAAGCACATATAGTGGCACACTTGGAGGTCTGTGTGGGAACTTCAATGGAGATATTGCCGATGAGTTTTACACTCCAGATGCTGTCCTGTTGAATGACGTTCAGCTGTTTGCGGACAGCTGGCGGGATGGTTCCCTATCAACCCACTGTGAGGACCCAAATGACAGTTGGGAACCAGGACATTATCAGAACAGCAGCCAGTTCACTGAACATTGTAGCATCATGGCCAAGCATGATGGACCATTTGCTGAGTGCAGCAGAGCAATAGATCCTCAGCAACGGATAGCAGATTGCGTTCAGCTGCTGGAGCAGACACAAGGTGCCAGAGAGGCTCTATGCGAGGCTTTGCGAGGTTACACACTACTTTGTCAACTGAATGGCATTGCAGTAGAAGAGTGGAGGAGTGTCACCCACTGTAGTAAGCATCAAGTGCTGGATCTGCTGACTTAAAACTTGATTTTATGAAGCTGAAATATGCTTATATTTCCTACCATTGTCATTATGCTTTTGTCATTCCAGATCCCACCTGTCCAGCAAATTCCCATTATGAAGTATGCAGCACATCCTGTCCTGCTTCCTGCCCCAGCCTCTCGTTTCCATTTCAGTGCACATTGCAGTGCCAGGAGGGATGCCAGTGTAATGATGGAAATGTGTTGAATGGAGATCGTTGTGTTCCCCCCGTGGGTTGTGGTTGTTACCACTCTGGGCGTTATCGGCAGGCTGGAGAAAGGTTCTGGCATGGTGAAGAGTGCCAGTTCTTGTGTGTGTGTGATGGAATCACTGGAAATGTTCATTGCACACCATCTTCTTGCAGTGAGGAGGAGGTCTGCCATGTGTTGGATGGCGAGTATGGTTGCCATCCTCGGCCGCACGCTCGTTGCTCTGCTTCGGGAGACCCCCATTACATGTCTTTTGATAAATCCTACTTTGACTTCCAGGGAACATGCCGCTATGTGCTAGCCACCGTATGTAATGACACTACTGGGCTTCCGCACTTCCAGGTAGATGCAAGGAACGAGGCATGGCATGGACTCCAAGTGTCGATTACTGTTGAAATTTTTGTCAATGTCTCTGGGCATCTTGTGCACATGTCACGGGACATGAACCGTCGCTTTACTGTTGAGGTAATCAAGCATTATAGGGGATAGATAAAAACATAAATATTAATGATAATTTGTGTGATTATGATGCCATAATCTACAACAAATCAACCCTTCAAACAATTTCACTTTGATATTACTCTGGAGAACACACCCAGAAGCACACTTGTTTTCAAGCCTTATTGTATTTAGTCATCAATATTGCCTGCTTGGCTTTAAAACACGGTATTGGTTTTATTCTCTTTTCAATCAGGTTGATGGAGAGACCAGAAACCTCCCCATCCTGCTTGACTCTGGACGGGTGTCTGTGTACTCCAGCGCACAGTACATATTCGTATCAACTGACTTTGGTTTGAGCGTTGGTTATAGTGGCTCCTGGGCAGTGAACATCATCGTACCAGCGGACTACAGTGGGGTTACGTGTGGCATCTGTGGCAACTTCAACGGCCAGAGTAATGATGACTTCATGACTCCTTCAGGTGCTCTGTTGCGCTCAGCAGACCAGTTTGGGGCAAGTTGGAAGGTTGAGGACGAGCTGCCATGCAATGATGGATGTGGAAACAATTGCCCTTTGTGCGAGGATCAGACAACCTCCCGTTCCCTGTGTGACATCATCAGGTCCAGTGAGGGCCCCTTTAGTTTCTGCCATGTTTATGTCGATCCTCAGGCCTACTTTGATGACTGTGTGTTCGATGTGTGCCTTTCTGGAAACCGTAATGATGTCCTGTGTCGCTCGATCCAAACCTATGCGAGTGCCTGTCAGTCTAACAATGCCGTTATCTATCCCTGGAGAGAAAGCACATCCTGTGGTGAGTGAGATCATTTTTTTGTTATTTTTATTGGTGTGTAATTTTCTTGAAAATGGAATACATTTTTAAGACATGCTTGACATAAATACAACTGTTAATTTTCCAGACATAACCTGCCCAGAGAACAGCCACTATGAGTTGTGTGGCACAGACTGTGGTCATACTTGCGCCAGCAACGTTGATGCTAGTTGTGAACACACATGCTCAGAGGGATGTTTCTGTGATGATGGGTTGGTGAGGAGTGGAGGACTCTGTGTCCCAGTGGAGCAATGTGGCTGCTTGCATAACGGATTCTACTTTAATGTAAGGACTGAAACTCTGTTTTGACAAAGCTTTATTAGATTTCACAAGATCGGAGTCTTGTATGTAGTATATCAATACTAAAACAACTCATACGTACTCTGTTCTGGAAATGTAACGTTTATTGTTTTGTGATATGATTTCTTAGGTTGGTGAGCAATTCTGGGATGAAGAATGTTCCCAAATCTGTGAATGTTTTGCTCCACATGATTTACGCTGCTCTGAATCATCATGCCCATCAACGATGGAGTGTACGGTCAGAAATGGACTTCGTGGCTGCTATGGTCAGTACATGTGTTTGATATCTCCTATATTAACTTTTCTTAATTGCATTAGCTAAACATTCACCTTAGAGTGGATGATCAATGTTGCACTCTATAGGGATATCAGAATTGCCAATTAATGTAACTAATGTAAGTAATGTCTTTTTCATGCTATTTTCTCTGTGCAGAAGAGAGCACCACATACATCACCACCACCAGATCAAGCCTTCCCTCAGGTATTTTTATTTATTTTTTTAATGCAGAGAAAACAAAACATCATAAATGAAAAGAAGTCATGTGATATCAATGATGGCATAAATTTGTTTACTAATAAAATGTTACAAGCCTTTTTTTTCATCATGTTGTCTCAGAGGATGTTAGCTTGGTTCAGATTTATTTTTTTAATTTAAGAACTCCTTCAAATCTTTATGGAGAAAATTAATAGGAAAAATACTTACAGAATCCGAGTTGGTGAAAAAGCAGACATTGTTGCACACTACAATGATATCAGATTTGGCATGTAATGTGAAAAAAAGTATATATATTTTTCTCTCTTGTAGAGCAGAGCACCATTAACATGACCACCACCAGACCAATCCCCCCAGGTATTTTTTAAATAATTTGAAAAAATAAACTAATTAATAATAATAATAATAATGATCAATGAATGTAAATTCATGAATTCCCACAGCTGTGTTTTATCCATTTGGAGCTGGAGACACAGAAAGTTATCGTTCTGATGATGGGAGTTCATCTGTGATCTACCTTCTGCACCATTTCATATTTTTTGGACAAACATATAGTCAAATATATGTAAGTCTCTGTACATTAATTAGATAAATCAGAAAAAAACTATTACTCGCAATTATTATTTAGGTTAATTATGTTCCGAATGCTCAAAACTTATTTTTTTAAATAGTTATTTTGATTACATATAAAAATATAATTTAATTAATAGTCTTGTAGTCTATTTCATAGTAAATGATGGCCCTGTTCCCACATGACTGAATCTTGCATATTTTAAAAGAAGGTGTATGTGATAAGACATCTTTAACTATTTCAGGTCAACAACAATGGAGACTTGACTTTTAATGAACCATTTCACAGCTGGAGTCCATACCAGTTCCCAGGTTATGGTGGAATAGACCTCATTGCTCCATTCTGGGCAGATATTGATAACCGTGGCAATGGTGTTATTTCATATCGTCAGTACACATCTGGCAGTGTTCTTACAGAGGCTACACAAGATATTAACCAATACTTCCCTGACCTGAGCTTTTCTGCAACTTGGGTCTTTGTAGCAACATGGGACAGAGTTGCATATTTCCCTGTGTCAGGAACAGTAAGAATCCCAGCTTGATTTTGTTCAGTGTTCTTGTCCTTGAAATACAGTATATGATTATTGTGACATCTGGAAAACTTGTAGTGACTAGCACTTTTACAATGGTCTTTTTCAGGAAACATCTTTCCAAGTGGTTTTGATTTCAGATGGCCATTACACATTTGTTTTGATGAATTATGGAACAATTGCTCCAAAACATTATGTACAGGTGTGCACAACATGGTAAATAAAATATAGAGATTTAGAAGACTATATAAATAAGGTGCTGAACATGTTTTATCATAATTTATCACAGGCTGGTTATGACACCATCAACTCCAGATACCATTTTTCAATTCCTGGATCATTCTCAAATGACATCACAAACTTGACATACAGCAGCAATGTCAATGTGCCAGGCAGATGGGCTTTCAGAACAGATCATGGATCACGGGGTTGTCAGTTTAATGGTAACATTTTTCTATTCTCCTGAAATGCTTTTAGTTATTCCCTTAATATCCAGTAATTCTGAATTGAAATCTATGTGAAACTGCTGTTTTGTAGGTATTCCAGTGCAGCTCGGAGACTCTTTCTGGAGTGATGAAACCTGCCAGCAGAGATGCACCTGCACCAGCAGCGGCCTCCTATGTAGCCACGAGCCCTGCAGTTACTCCCAAGCCTGCCGTCCAGCTGCCTTCCAGTACTCTTGCCAGAACATTCAGCGGCAAACCTGTACCATCTCTGGTGATCCTCACTACTACACTTTTGACTATCAGGTTTTTCACTTTCAAGGGACCTGCACTTATGTTCTGTCTGAGGTTAGTCGTTCTCCAATGCAGGATTAAGCAACTTTGCTCCTGGAGAGCTACCATCCTGCAGACTTCAGTTCCAACCCTGCTTCAACACACTTGCCTGTGCTGTAATTTTCTAGTAAACCTGAACATCTTGATTAGCTGGTTCAGGTGTGCTTGACTGGGTTGGAGCTCAACTCTACAAGATTTAGCTCTCCAACGGCAAGGTTGGCTACCCCTACTCTATCATTTCTATGGCATTCTGTTTATTATATAATACGTAGAAATCAGTTGGAAATCCTTGACACTTTTAGGCCTGTGGCAGCGGATTTCCATACTATCGCATTGAGGGAAAAAATGAGCATCGGGGCAGCACACATGTGTCATGGACGCGGATGGTCAGAGTGTTTGTCTATGATGAAGTAATTGAACTGGTCAAGGATCACTATTATGACGCAAGGGTTAGTATGACTATATTGCTGTAATTCTCACTTAAATGCTGTTCTTTTTCCTAATCGCTCTTTCTTCAACACTCTCCAGGTTAATGGAAGTTTTGCAGCAACGCCATTCTCCCTTCGCAATGGCTCCATCCAGGTCTATCGGTCAGGTTTTTCCTTGGCCATCAGCACAGACTTTGGTCTGGTTGTTACATATGATGCATACAGCTACGTCAGCATATCTGTACCGTATGACTATTTTAACGCCACCTGTGGTCTGTGCGGAAACTTTAACCTGCATCCTGAAGATGACTTCCGTTCACCCAGTGGTGAGATCTTGAGCTCAGATGTGGACTTTGCCAACAGTTGGAAAGTGCAAAGTGACACAGATCCTGAATGCCATAATGTCAGGTGCACAGGTCTGGCTTGTGCTGTTTGTACAACAGATGAAATGACTCTATACAGTGACAGCAACCACTGTGGAATCCTAGAAGATGTCTTCGGCCCTTTTGGCACTTGCCACTCTGTGCATGTACCGCAGACCTACATAGAGAACTGTGTATATGACCTTTGCTTGGGAGGAGGGTACCAGCCCATTCTGTGCCAGGCTCTCAATGTGTATGCTACTCAGTGCCAACAGCAGGGTGTACAACTTGGTCAGTGGAGACAGCAGGGCTTCTGTGGTAGGCAATCATTTTGTGATTAATTAGTTCAATAGAGCAAATTAGATTTCTTTCCAAATTGAAAGATTACATGAATTAATGAATATTCTTTATTTTCTTCCTCCATTACTAGAGATTCAATGCCCTGAATACAGTCATTTTGAGCCTCAAGGAACAGGTTGCCCTGCGACGTGCAGTAATCCATCTTCCCCAATGAACTGTCCCTTGCCCAGTCAGGAAAGCTGTATCTGTGATCCTGGGTATATCCTGAGCGCTGGAGAGTGTGTGCCTGAAGCGAACTGTGGCTGCATCTTTGAGGGCTTCTATTATGCAGAAGGACAGTCGGTGGTGTTGGATGGTGACTGTGGAAGACAGTGTGTGTGCAGCAGCATGTCGATGACCTGCCATCAGCACCAGTGTGGTCCAGCAGAGGTGTGTGGAGTCCATGATGGTGTGAGAGGCTGCAGACCCACTGGCTATGCTACCTGCTCGGTTGAAGACCTCGGATCATATCACACCTTCGATGGACTAAGTTTCAGATATCAGGGAGCATGCGGACTGACCCTTGCTAGGGTGATGGGGCCATCCCCACTACCACACTTTGTGTTGACGGTGGAGAAAGTACCCAGAGGCCTTCAAGACTTTTCCAGGTTCCTGAAGTTTGAGACAGAAGGAATTCAGGTCTCCATCGAAATGGGAGAGGGCAGCAATGTAAAGGTTAGACAAAATATGAAATCACTATGCTTTTACTCCATCCAAGAGTATAATTTTATTATTTTTCAAATTAATGCGCTAGATGGAAAATTCTCCTGACACTGTTTATCACTCTTTTCAGGTGGATGGACAGATGGTCGGTCTGCCTGTCAGTGTTGGCTCTGGTCAAATCCGCATTTATCACAGCAGTGTGAGGGGTTTTGTATTGGAAACAAACTTTGGGGTGACTGTAAGAGCTGACTGGCCACACATTGTCCGAATTACGGCACCAAGCACATATAGTGGCACACTTGGAGGTCTGTGTGGGAACTTCAATAGAAACATTGCTGATGAATTTTACACTCCAGATGCTGTCCTTTTGAATGACACTCAGTTGTTTGCGGACAGCTGGCGGGATGGTTCCCTATCAACCCACTGTGAGGACCCAAATGACAGTTGGGAACCAGGACATTATCAGAACAGCAGTCAATTCATTGAACATTGTAGCATCATGGCCAATCATGATGGACCATTTGCTGAGTGCAGCAGAGCAATAGATCCTCAGCAACGGATTGCAGATTGCGTTCAGCTGCTGGAGCAGACACAAGGTGCCAGAGAGGCTCTATGCGAGGCTTTACGAGGTTACACACTACTTTGCCAACATAATGGCATTGCAGTAGAAGAGTGGAGGAGTGCCACCCACTGCAGTAAGCATCAAGTGCTGGATCTGCTGACTTAAAACTTGATTTCATGAAGCTGAAATATGTTTATTTTCTACCATTGTCATTATGCTTTTGTCATTCCAGATCCCACCTGTCCAGCAAATTCCCATTATGAAGTATGCAGCACATCCTGTCCTGCTTCCTGCCCCAGCCTTTCATTTCCATTTCAGTGCACATTGCAGTGCCAGGAGGGATGCCAGTGTAATGACGGAAATGTGTTGAATGGAGATCGCTGTGTTCCCCCCGTGGGTTGTGGTTGTTACCACTCTGGGCGTTATCGGCAGGCTGGAGAAAGGTTCTGGCATGGTGAAGAGTGCCAGTTCTTGTGTGTGTGTGATGGAATCACTGGAAATGTTCATTGCACACCAACTTCTTGCAGTGAGGAGGAGGTCTGCCATGTGTTGGATGGCGAGTACGGTTGCCATCCTAGGCCGCACGCTCGTTGCGCTGCTTCGGGAGACCCCCATTACATGTCTTTTGATAAATCCTACTTTGACTTCCAGGGCACATGCCGCTATGTGCTAGCCACCGTATGTAATGACACTACTGGGCTTCCGCACTTCCAGGTAGATGCAAGGAACGAGGCATGGCATGGACTCCCAGTGTCGATTACTGTTGAAATTTTTGTCAATGTCTCTGGGCATCTTGTGCACATGTCACGGGACATGAACCGTCGCTTTACTGTTGAGGTAATCAAGCATTATAGGGGATAGATAAAAACATAAATATTAATGATAATTTTGTGTGATTGTGATGCCATAATCTACAACAAATCAACTCTTCAAACAATTTCACTTTGATATTACTCTGGAGAACACACCCAGAAGTGCACTTGTTTTCAAGCCTTATTGTATTTAGTCATCAATATTGCCTGCTTGGCTTTAAAACAAGGTATTGGTTTTATTCTCTTTTCAATCAGGTTGATGGAGAGACCAGAAACCTCCCCATCCTGCTTGACTCTGGACGGGTGTCTGTGTACTCCAGCGCACAGTACATATTTGTATCAACTGACTTTGGTTTGAGCGTTGGTTATAGTGGCTCCTGGGCAGTGAATATCATCGTACCAGCGGACTACAGTGGGGTTACGTGTGGCATCTGTGGCAACTTCAACGGCCAGAGTAATGATGACTTCATGACTCCTTCAGGTGCTCTGTTGCGCTCAGCAGACCAGTTTGGGGCAAGTTGGAAGGTTGAGGACGAGCTGCCATGCAATGATGGGTGTGGAAACAATTGCCCTTTGTGCGAGGATCAGACAACCTCCCGTTCCCTGTGTGACATCATCAGGTCCAGTGAGGGCCCCTTTAGTTTCTGCCATGTTTATGTCGATCCTCAGGCCTACTTTGATGACTGTGTGTTCGATGTGTGCCTTTCTGGAAACCGTAATGATGTCCTGTGTCGCTCGATCCAAACCTATGCGAGTGCCTGTCAGTCTAACAATGCCGTTATCTATCCCTGGAGAGAAAGCACATCCTGTGGTGAGTGAGATCATTTTTTTATTTTTATTAGTGTGTCATTTTCTTGAAAATGGAATACATTTTTAAGACATGCTTGACATAAATACAACTGTTAATTTTCCAGACATAACCTGCCCAGAGAACAGCCACTATGAGTTGTGTGGCACAGACTGTGGTCATACTTGCGCCAGCAACGTTGATGCTAGTTGTGAACACACATGCTCAGAGGGATGTTTCTGTGATGATGGGTTGGTGAGGAGTGGAGGACTCTGTGTCCCAGTGGAGCAATGTGGCTGCTTGCATAACGGATTCTACTTTAATGTAAGGACTGAAACTCTGTTTTGACAAAGCTTTATTAGATTTCACAAGATCGGAGTCTTGTATGTAGTATATCAATACTAAAACAACTCATACGTACTCTGTTCTGGAATGTAAAGTTTATTGTTTTTTGGTATGATTTCTTAGGTTGGTGAGCAATTCTGGGATGAAGAATGTTCCCAAATCTGTGAATGTTTTGCTCCACATGATTTACGCTGCTCTGAATCATCATGCCCATCAACGATGGAGTGTATGGTCAGAAATGGACTTCGTGGCTGCTATGGTCAGTAAATGTGTTTGATATCTCCTATATTAACTTTTCTTAATTGCATTAGCTAAACATTCACCTTAGAGTGGATGATCAATGTTGCACTCTATAGGGATATCAGAATTGCCAATTAATGTAACTAATGTAAGTAATGTCTTTTTCATGCTATTTTCTCTGTGCAGAAGAGAGCACCACATACATCACCACCACCAGATCAAGCCTTCCCTCAGGTATTTTTATTTTTTTTTTAATGCAGAGAAAACAAAACATCATAAATGAAAAGAAGTCATGTGATATCAATGATGGCATAAATTTGTTTACTAATAAAATGTTACAAGCCTTTTTTTTCATCATGTTGTCTCAGAGGATGTTAGCTTGGTTCAGATTTATTTTTTTAATTTAAGAACTCCTTCAAATCTTTATGGAGAAAATTAATAGGAAAAATACTTACAGAATCCGAGTTGGTGAAAAAGCAGACATTGTTGCACACTACAATGATATCAGATTTGGCATGTAATGTGAAAAAAAGTATATATATTTTTCTCTCTTGTAGAGCAGAGCACCATTAACATGACCACCACCAGACCAATCCCCCCAGGTATTTTTTAAATAATTTGAAAAAATAAACGAATTAATAATAATAATAATAATAATGAACAATGAATGTAAATTCATGAATTCCCACAGCTGTGTTTTATCCATTTGGAGCTGGAGACACAGAAAATTATCGTTCTGATGATGGGAGTTCATCTGTGATCTACCTTCTGCACCATTTCATATTTTTTGGACAAACATATAGTCAAATATATGTAAGTCTCTGTACATTAATTAGATAAATCAGAAAAAAACTATTACTCGCAATTAATATTTGGGTTAATTATGTTCCGGATACTCAAAACGTTTTTTTTTTAAATAGTTATTTTGATTACGTATAAAAATATAATTTAATTAATAGTCTTGTAGTCTATTTCATAGTAAATGATGGCCCTGTTCCCACATGACTGAATCTTGCATATTTTAAAAGAAGGTGTATGTGATAAGACATCTTTAACTATTTCAGGTCAACAACAATGGAGACTTGACTTTTAATGAACCATTTCACAGCTGGAGTCCATACCAGTTCCCAGGTTATGGTGGAATAGACCTCATTGCTCCATTCTGGACAGATATTGATAACCGTGGCAATGGTGTTATTTCATATCGTCAGTACACATCTGGCAGTGTTCTTACAGAGGCTACACAAGATATTAACCAATACTTCCCTGACCTGAGCTTTTCTGCAACTTGGGTCTTTGTAGCAACATGGGACAGAGTTGCATATTTCCCTGTGTCAGGAACAGTAAGAATCCCAGCTTGATTTTGTTCAGTGTTCTTGTCCTTGAAATACAGTATATGATTATTGTGACATCTGGAAAACTTGTAGTGACTAGCACTTTTACAATGGTCTTTTTCAGGAAACATCTTTCCAAGTGGTTTTGATTTCAGATGGCCATTACACATTTGTTTTGATGAATTATGGAACAATTGCTCCAAAACATTATGTACAGGTGTGCACAACATGGTAAATAAAATATAGAGATTTAGAAGACTATATAAATAAGGTGCTGAACATGTTTTATCATAATTTATCACAGGCTGGTTATGACACCATCAACTCCAGATACCATTTTTCAATTCCTGGATCATTCTCAAATGACATCACAAACTTGACATACAGCAGCAATGTCAATGTGCCAGGCAGATGGGCTTTCAGAACAGATCATGGATCACGGGGTTGTCAGTTTAATGGTAACATTTTTCTATTCTCCTGAAATGCTTTTAGTTATTCCCTTAATATCCAGTAATTCTGAATTGAAATCTATGTGAAACTGCTGTTTTGTAGGTATTCCAGTGCAGCTCGGAGACTCTTTCTGGAGTGATGAAACCTGCCAGCAGAGATGCACCTGCACCAGCAGCGGCCTCCTATGTAGCCACGAGCCCTGCAGTTACTCCCAAGCCTGCCGTCCAGCTGCCTTCCAGTACTCTTGCCAGAACATTCAGCGGCAAACCTGTACCATCTCTGGTGATCCTCACTACTACACCTTTGACTATCAGGTTTTTCACTTTCAAGGGACCTGCACTTATGTTCTATCTGAGGTTAGTCGTTCTCCAATGCAGGATTAAGCAATGTTGCTCCTGGAGAGCTACCATCCTGCAGACTTCAGTTCCAACCCTGCCTCAACACACTTGCCTGTGCTGTAATTTTCTAGTAAACCTGAACATCTTGATTAGCTGGTTCAGGTGTGTTTGACTGGGTTGGAGCTCAACTCTACAAGATTTAGCTCTCCAACGGCAAGGTTGGCTACCCCTACTCTATCATTTCTATGGCATTCTGTTTATTATATAATACGTAGAAATCAGTTGGAAATCCTTGACACTTTTAGGCCTGTGGCAGCGGTTTTCCATACTATCGCATTGAGGGAAAAAATGAGCATCGGGGCAGCACACATGTGTCATGGACGCGGATGGTCAGAGTGTTTGTCTATGATGAAGTTATTGAACTGGTCAAGGATCACTATTATGACGCAAGGGTTAGTATGACTATATTGCTGTAATTCTCACTTAAATGCTGTTCTTTTTCCTAATCTCTCTTTCTTCAACACTCTCCAGGTTAATGGAAGTTTTGCAGCAACGCCATTCTCCCTTCGCAATGGCTCCGTCCAGGTCTATCGGTCAGGTTTTTCCTTGGCCATCAGCACAGACTTTGGTCTGGTTGTTACATATGATGCATACAGCTACGTCAGCATATCTGTACCGTATGACTATTTTAATTCCACCTGTGGTCTGTGCGGAAACTTTAACCTGCATCCCGAAGATGACTTCCGTTCACCCAGTGGTGAGATCTTGAGCTCAGATGTGGACTTTGCCAACAGTTGGAAAGTGCAAAGTGACACAGATCCTGAATGCCATAATGTCAGGTGCACAGGTCTGGCTTGTGCTGTTTGTACAACAGATGAAATGACTCTATACAGTGACAGCAACCACTGTGGAATCCTAGAAGATATCTTCGGCCCTTTTGGCACTTGCCACTCTGTGCATGCACCACAGACCTACATTGAGAACTGTGTATATGACCTTTGCTTGGGAGGAGGGTACCAGCCCATTCTGTGCCAGGCTCTCAATGTGTATGCTACTCAGTGCCAACAGCAGGGTGTACAACTTGGTCAGTGGAGACAGCAGGGCTTCTGTGGTAGGCAATCATTTTGTGATTAATTAGTTCA
The DNA here is from genome assembly GCF_936440315.1 of Barbus barbus. Classification (NCBI taxonomy): domain Eukaryota; kingdom Metazoa; phylum Chordata; class Actinopteri; order Cypriniformes; family Cyprinidae; genus Barbus; species Barbus barbus. The sequence continues at coordinate 24,057,576 of NC_136760.1, forward strand.
ATAGAGCAAATTAGATTTCTTTCCAAATTGAAAGATTACATGAATTAATGAATATTCTTTATTTTCTTCCTCCATTTCCAGAAATTCAATGCCCTGAACACAGTCATTTTGAGCCTCAAGGAACAGGTTGCCCTGCGACGTGCAGTAATCCATCTGCCCCAATGAACTGTCCCTTGCCCAGTCAGGAAAGCTGTATCTGTGATCCTGGGTATATCCTGAGCGCTGGAGAGTGTGTGCCTGAAGCAAACTGTGGCTGCATCTTTGAGGGCTTCTATTACGCAGAAGGACAGTCGGTGGTGTTGGATGGTGACTGTGGGAGACAGTGTGTGTGCAGCAGCATGTCGATGACCTGCCATCAGCACCAGTGTGGTCCAGCAGAGGTGTGTGGAGTCCATGATGGTGTGAGAGGCTGCAGACCCACTGGCTATGCTACCTGCTCTGTTGAAGACCTCGGATCATATCACACCTTCGATGGACTAAGTTTCAGATATCAGGGAGCATGCGGACTGACCCTTGCTAGGGTGATGGGGCCATCCCCACTACCACACTTTGTATTGACGGTGGAGAAAGTACCCAGAGGCCTTCAAGACTTTTCCAGGTTCCTGAAGTTTGAGACAGAAGGAATTCAGATCTCCATTGAAATGGGAGAGGGCAGCAATGTAAAGGTTAGACAAAATATGAAATCACTATTCTTTTACTCCATCCAAGAGCATAATTGCATTATTCAAAATGATACGCTAGATGGAACATTCTCATGATGTAAACAGACACTGTTTATCACTCTTTCCAGGTGGATGGACAGATGGTTGGTCTGCCTGTCAGTGTTGGCTCTGGTCAAATCCGCATTTATCACAGCAGTGTGAGGGGTTTTGTATTGGAAACAAACTTTGGGGTGACTGTAAGAGCTGACTGGCCACACATTGTCCGAATTACGGCACCAAGCACATATAGTGGCACACTTGGAGGTCTGTGTGGGAACTTCAATGGAAACATTGCTGATGAATTTTACACTCCAGATGCTGTCCTTTTGAATGACACGCAGCTGTTTGCGGACAGCTGGCGTGATGGTTCCCTATCAGCCCACTGTGAGGACGCAAATGACAGTTGGGAACCAGGACATTATCAGAACAGCAGCCAGTTCACTGAACATTGTAGCATCATGGCCAAGCATGATGGACCATTTGCTGAGTGCAGCAGAGCAATAGATCCTCAGCAACGGATTGCAGATTGCGTTCAGCTGCTGGAGCAGACACAAGGTGCCAGAGAGGCTCTATGCGAGGCTTTGCGAGGTTACACACTCCTTTGTCAACAGAATGGCATTGCTGTAGAAGAGTGGAGGAGTGCCACCCACTGCAGTAAGCATCAAGTGCTGGATCTGCTGACTTAAAACTTGATTTCATGAAGCTGAAATATGCTTATATTTTCTACAATTGTCATTATGCTTTTGTCATTCCAGATCCCACCTGTCCAGCAAATTCCCATTATGAAGTATGCGGCACATCCTGTCCTGCTTCCTGCCCCAGCCTCTCGTTTCCATTTCAGTGCACATTGCAGTGCCAGGAGGGATGCCAGTGTAATGACGGAAATGTGTTGAATGGAGATCGCTGTGTTCCCCCCGTGGGTTGTGGTTGTTACCACTCTGGACGTTATCGGCAGGCTGGAGAAAGGTTCTGGCATGGTGAAGAGTGCCAGTTCTTGTGTGCGTGTGATGGAATCACTGGAAATGTTCATTGCACACCATCTTCTTGCAGTGAGGAGGAGGTCTGCCATGTGTTGGACGGCGAGTACGGTTGCCATCCTCGGCCGCACGCTCGTTGCTCTGCTTCGGGAGACCCCCATTACATGTCTTTTGATCAATCCTACTTTGACTTCCAGGGAACATGCCGCTATGTGCTAGCCACAGTATGTAATGACACTACAGACCTTCCGCACTTCCAGGTAGATGCAAGGAACGAGGCATGGCATGGACTCCCAGTGTCGATTACTGTTGAAATTTTTGTCAATGTCTCTGGGCATCTTGTGCACATGTCACGGGACATGAACCGTCATTTTACTGTTGAGGTAATCAAGCATTATAGGTGATAGATAAAAACATAAATATCAATGATAATTTTGTGTGATTTTTATGATGCCATGATCTTCAATAAATCAACTCTTCAAACAATTATACTTTGATATTACTCTGGAGAACACACCCAGAAGTGCACTTGTTTTCAAGCCTTATTGTATTTAGTCATCAATATTGGCTGCTTGGCTTTAAAACAAGCTATTGGTTTTATTCTCTTTTCAATCAGGTTGATGGAGAGACCAGAAACCTCCCCATCCTGCTTGACTCTGGACGGGTGTCTGTGTACTCCAGCGCACAGTACATATTTGTATCAACTGACTTTGGTTTGAGCGTTGGTTATAGTGGCTCCTGGGCAGTGAATATCATCGTACCAGCGGACTACAGTGGGGTTACGTGTGGTATCTGTGGCAACTTCAACGGCCAGAGTAATGATGACTTCATGACTCCTTCAGGTGCTCTGTTGCGCTCAGCAGACCAGTTTGGGGCAAGTTGGAAGGTTGAGGACGAGCTGCCATGCAATGATGGGTGTGGAAACAATTGCCCTTTGTGCGAGGATCAGACAACGTCCCGTTCCCTGTGTTACATCATCAGGTCCAGTGAGGGTCCCTTTAGTTTCTGCCATGTTTATGTCGATCCTCAGGCCTACTTTGATGACTGTGTGTTCGATGTGTGCCTTTCTGGAAACCGTAATGATGTCCTGTGTCGCTCGATCCAAACCTATGCGAGTGCCTGTCAGTCTAACAATGCCGTTATCTATCCCTGGAGAGAAAGCACATCCTGTGGTGAGTGAGATCATTTTTTTTGTTATTTTTATTAGTGTGTAATTTTCTTGAAAATGGAATACATTAAGACATGCTTGACATAAATACAACTGTTAATTTTCCAGACATAACCTGCCCAGAGAACAGCCACTATGAGTTGTGTGGCACAGATTGTGGTCATACTTGCGCCAGCAACGTTGATGCTAGTTGTGAACACACATGCTCAGAGGGATGTTTCTGTGATGATGGGTTGGTGAGGAGTGGAGGACTCTGTGTCCCAGTGGAGCAATGTGGCTGCTTGCATAACGGATTCTACTTTAATGTAAGGACTGAAACTCTGTTTTGACAAAGCTTTATTAGATTTCACAAGATCAGAGTCTTGTATGTAGTATATCAATACTAAAACAACTCATACGTACTCTGTTCTGGAATGTAAAGTTTATTGTTTTTTGGTATGATTTCTTAGGTTGGTGAGCAATTCCGGGATGAAGAATGTTCCCAAATCTGTGAATGTTTTGCTCCACATGATTTGCGCTGCTCTGATTTGTCATGCCCATCGACAATGGAGTGTACGGTCAGAAATGGACTTCGTGGCTGCTATGGTCAGTACATGTGATTAATATCTCTTATATTAACTTTTCTGAATTGCATTAGCTAAATATTCACCTTTGAGTGGATGTTCACTGTTGCTCTCTTTAGGGATATAAGAATTGCCAAGTAATGTAATAGACTTTTTCATGTTATTTTCCCTATGCAGAAGAGAGCATTACAGACATCACCACCACCAGATCAAGCCTTCCCTCAGGTATTTTGGGAAACAATTCAGAAAAAAATACACAATAAATGCAAAGCCATGTAAAGTCATTTGATATCAGTGATTGATATTTTAGATTTTTTTTTACTCATAAATGTTTGTTTGTGATTTAATTGACTTTATAATTCTGTATAAACTGACAGATATACTATGAGCCTCTGAGGCCTATTTTAATCTAGTGGTATACTTATATGCTTAATTTGAAGCCATCAGTCACAGTAATGTCAACTTGTATTTAGTGTCAGCTCATATTTAACAGCCAAATTTCAGATGAAGAACTACGCTACCCATAATTTTTAAAAGGAAAGTCCACCAGAGGTGTTTGACTTGGTTCAGAACCATTTATTGAAGAACTCTTTCAAATATTTTTTGAGAAAATATATATATGAAAGAATACTTTGGGAAGGGCAAGGGTGCTTGAAAAGTGGATGATCATTGTTGCTTCCTGTAGAGATATCAGAGTTGACATCTCTCTCTCTCTCTTTACAGAACAGAACACCACATACATGACCACCACCAGATCAAGCCTTTTTTCAGGTATTTCTAAAAGAGCTTGTTAAAAAAAAAATACAGTGAAGATGATATAAGCAAAAATGTCAATGATGTTTTTTTTTTCTTTTTTTTTAAATCATAAATTCCCCACAGCCGTTTTTTATCCATTTGGAGCTGGAGACATAGAAAATGAACGTTCTGATGATGGAGGTTCATCTGTAATTTATCTTCTGCAACAGTTCATATTTTTTGGACAAGCATACAGCCAAATATATGTAAGTCAGTATAGGATGTAAACTTTTCTCATTTATGAGTACAGTCTCAATTTGGAGGTGACTTGTGTTAATTACTGAATTAGGAAATGGCCATTCATTACATTTTCTCTTTCTGTTACTAATATCTTCCTAATGCTCAGTTTTATTATTTTATTTTTACTATTATTATTTCTAATCTTAGTCTATTTGTAATTTTTAATTAACCTGTGTATTTTATATATCTATTTCAGTTGAACAACAATGGACACTTGACTTTTGATAGACCATTTCACAGCTACACTCCATACCAGTTCCCAGGTTATGGTGGAATAGACCTCATCGCTCCATTCTGGACAGATATTGATAACCGTGGCAATGGTGCTATATCATATCATCAGTACACATCTGGCAGTGTTCTTACAGAGGCCACACAAGACATTAACCAGTACTTCCCTGAACTGAGCTTCTCTGCTACTTGGGTCTTTGTTGCAACATGGGACAGAGTTGCATATTATCCATATTCAGGAACTGTAAGAAAATTCAGTCTGTTTTTTTGTAAAATCTTCTTGTTCTTTTTTTTAATAGCATATTTGAAAAATCTAAATTATTGAATCTCTTGAAGTTGATATACATTACTGTTTTTGTCACATTTAGAAAACTTTTGTCAGCATTTCCCTTTTACTATTTTATTTTTCAGGAAACATCTTTCCAAGTGGTTTTGATTTCAGATGGACACTTCTCATTTGTTTTAATGAATTATGGAACAATTTCTCCAACTCAACAATATGTACAGGTGTGCTCAACATAACAAATTGAACCTATTCCAACTAAAGAGACTAATTTACAATCACACTTTATTATTATTATTTTACAGGCTGGTTATGACACAATTGGCTCTAGATACCACTTCTCAATTACTGGATCACTACAGAGTAACATAACAAGCTTAACATACAGCAGCAATGTCGATGTGTCAGGCAGATGGGCTTTCAGAACAGATCATGGATCACGAGGCTGTCAGTTCAATGGTAATAACAAATCTGGCTGTTCCACAGACTGCACTATTTTTTGAGAAAATAAGTGTTTTTATTTTTATTATAATTTTACTTTCTGGTGTTTGCCTTTTTATTAGATAGCTATAGTTACAGGACATTATTGGGTAGAGACGAGAATGGAATTGTGACATGTTGCAGGATGAATATGGCTATTTGTCACCCAAACATGCACCATTGATCAACCTGTGCTAACAGCTGTGTCTCAGCTCTGACCAATGAAGCCCAGTAAAAAGAATAATATATATTTTTTTAATACTATAAAGTGTCTATTTTAAACCCAAATTCCCCTGCATTAATTTAGGTGCTGTGGTACAGCTTGGAGACTCTTTCTGGAGCGATGAAACATGCCAGCAGAGATGCACCTGCACCAGCAGCGGCCTTCAGTGTAGCCACGAGCCCTGCAGTTACTCCCAAGCCTGCCGTCCAGCTGCCTTCCAGTACTCTTGCCAGAACATTCAGCGGCAAACCTGTACCATCTCTGGTGATCCTCACTACTACACCTTTGACTATCAGGTTTTTCACTTTCAAGGGACCTGCACTTATGTTTTATCTGAGGTTAGTCGTTCTCCATTGCCGGGCTCGCCAATTGTGCTCCTGGAGATCCATCCTGCAGACTTCAACACACTTGCTTATAATTTTCTAGTAATCCTGAACATCTCGATTAGCTGGTTCAGGTGTGTTTGATTGGGTTGGAGATGAACTTTCCAAGACGATAGCTCACCAGCAGCAGAATTGGCTACCCCTACTCTATACGTTCCATGGCTTTCTGTTTATTGTATAAGTTTAAATCTATCGGTAATCCTTGAATCCTTTAGGCTTGTGGCATCGGTTTGCCATACTATCGCATTGAGGGAAAAAATGAGCATCGGGGCAGCACACATGTGTCATGGACACGGATGGTTAGAGTATTTGTCTATGATGAAGTAATTGAACTGGTCAAGGATCACTATTATGATGCGAGGGTTAGTATGACTATATTGATGTAATACTCACTTAAATGTAGCCTTTTGTTCATTTTCCTAATTTCTACTTTTTCTAACACTCTCCAGGTTAATGGAAGCTTTGCTGCAACACCATTCTCCCTTCGCAATGGCTCCATCCAGGTCTATCAGTCAGGTTTTTCCGTAGCCATCAGCACAGACTTTGGTCTGGTTGTCACATATGATGCATACAGCTACGTCAGCATCTCTGTACCGTATGACTATTTTAATTCCACCTGTGGTCTGTGCGGAAACTTTAACCTGCATCCCGAAGATGACTTCCGTTCACCCAGTGGTGAGATCTTGAGCTCAGATGTGGACTTTGCTAACAGCTGGAAGGTACAAAGAGACACAGATCCTGAATGCCATAATGTCAGGTGCACAGGTCTGGCTTGTGCTGTTTGTACCACAGATGAAATGACTCTGTACAGTGACAGCAACCACTGTGGAATCCTAGAAGATGTTTTCGGCCATTTTGGCGCTTGCCACTCTGTGCATGCACCACAGACCTACATAGAGAACTGTGTATATGACCTTTGCTTGGGAGGAGGGTACCAGCCCATTCTGTGCCAAGCTCTCAATGTGTATGCTACTCAGTGCCAACAGCAGGGTGTACAACTTGGTCAGTGGAGACAGCAGGGCTTCTGTGGTAGGCTTCGTTTTGTGATTAATGATTTCAATAGAGCAAATTAGATCTCAGTCCAAATTAAAAGATTACAATTTATGCATATTCTTTGTTATTTCTCTAATTTCAGAAATTCAATGCCCTGTACACAGTCATTTTGAGCCCCAAGGAACAGGTTGTCCAGCGACGTGCAGTAATCCATCTGCCCCAATGAACTGTCCCTTGCCCAGTCAGGAAAGCTGTATCTGTGATCCTGGGTACATCCTGAGCGCTGGAGAGTGTGTGCCTGAAGCAAACTGTGGCTGCATCTTTGAGGGCTTCTATTACGCAGAAGGACAGTCGGTGGTGTTGGATGGTGACTGTGGGAGACAGTGTGTGTGCAGCAGCATGTCGATGACCTGCCATCAGCACCAGTGTGGTCCAGCAGAGGTGTGTGGAGTCCATGATGGTGTGAGAGGCTGCAGACCCACCGGCTATGCAACCTGCTCGGTTGAAGACCTCGGATCATATCACACCTTCGATGGACTAAGTTTCAGATATCAGGGAGCATGCGGAATGACCCTTGCTAGGGTGATGGGGCCATCCCCACTACCACACTTTGTGTTGACAGTGGAGAAAGTACCCAGAGTCCTTCAAGACTTTTCCAGGTTCCTGAAGTTTGAGACAGAAGGAATTCAGGTCTCCATCGAAATGGGAGAGGGCAGCAATGTAAAGGTTAGACAAAATATGAAATCACTATTCTTTTAGTGCATCCAAGAGCATAATTGCATTATTCAAAATTATATGCTAGATGGAAAATTCTCCTGAAACTGTTTATCACTCTTTTCAGGTGGATGGACAGATGGTCGGTCTGCCTGTCAGTGTCGGCTCTGGTCAAATCCGCATTTATCACAGCAGTGTGAGGGGTTTTGTTTTGGAAACAAGCTTTGGGGTGACTGTAAGAGCCGACTGGCCGCACATTGTCAGAGTCACAGTGCCGAGTACATACAGCGGTACACTTGGAGGTCTGTGTGGGAACTTCAATGGAGACATTTCTGATGAATTTTACACTCCAGATGCTGTCCTGTTGAATGACGTTCAGCTGTTTGCGGACAGCTGGCGTGATGGTTCCCTATCAGCTCACTGTGAGGACCCAAATGACAGCTGGGAACCAGGACATTATCAGAACAGCAGCCAGTTCACTGAACATTGTAGCATCATGGCCAAGCATGATGGACCATTTGCTGAGTGCAGCAGAGCAATAGATCCTCAGCAACGGATTGCAGATTGCGTTCAGCTGCTGGAGCAGACACAAGGTGCCAGAGAGGCTCTATGCGAGGCTTTGCGAGGTTACACACTACTTTGTCAACAGAATGGCATTGCAGTAGAAGAGTGGAGGAGTGCCATCCACTGCGGTAAGCATCAAGTGCTGGATCTGCTATCCTTAACTTGATTTCATGAAGCTGAAATATGCTTATATTTTCTACAATTGTCATTATGCTTTTGTCATTCCAGATCCCACCTGTCCAGCAAATTCCCATTATGAAGTATGCGGCACATCCTGTCCTGCTTCCTGCCCCAGCCTCTCGTTTCCATTTCAGTGCACATTGCAGTGCCAGGAGGGATGCCAGTGTAATGACGGAAATGTGTTGAATGGAGATCGCTGTGTTCCCCCCGTGGGTTGTGGTTGTTACCACTCTGGGCGTTATCGGCAGGCTGGAGAAAGGTTCTGGCATGGTGAAGAGTGCCAGTTCTTGTGTGTGTGTGATGGAATCACTGGAAATGTTCATTGCACACCAACTTCTTGCAGTGAGGAGGAGGTCTGCCATGTGTTGGATGGCGAGTATGGTTGCCATCCTCGGCCGCACGCTCGTTGCTCTGCTTCGGGAGACCCCCATTACATGTCTTTTGATCAATCCTACTTTGACTTCCAGGGCACATGCCGTTATGTGCTAGCCACCGTATGTAATGACACTAAAGACCTTCCGCACTTCCAGGTAGATGCAAGGAACGAAGCATGGCATGGACTCCCAGTGTCGATTACTGTTGAAATTTTTGTCAATGTCTCTGGGCATCTTGTGCACATGTCACGGGACATGAACCGTCGCTTTACTGTTGAGGTAATCAAGCATTATAGGTGATAGATAAAAACATAAATATTAATGATAATTTTGTGTGATTGTTATGATGCCATAATCTACAACAAATCAACTCTTCAAACAATTTCACTTTGATATTACTCTGGAGAACACACTCAGAAGTGCACTTGTTGAAGCCTTATTGTATTTAGTCATCAATATTGCCTGCTTGGCTTTAAAACAAGGTATCGGTTTTATTCTCTTTTCAATCAGGTTGATGGAGAGACCAGAAACCTCCCCATCCTGCTTGACTCTGGACGGGTGTCTGTGTACTCCAGCGCACAGTACATATTCGTATCAACTGACTTTGGTTTGAGCGTTGGTTATAGTGGCTCCTGGGCAGTGAACATCATCGTACCAGCGGACTACAGTGGGGTTACGTGTGGCATCTGTGGCAACTTCAACGGCCAGAGTAATGATGACTTCATGACTCCTTCAGGTGCTCTGTTGCGCTCAGCAGACCAGTTTGGGGCAAGTTGGAAGGTTGAGGACGAGCTGCCATGCAATGATGGGTGTGGAAACAATTGCCCTTTGTGCGAGGATCAGACAACCTCCCGTTCCCTGTGTGACATCATCAGGTCCAGTGAGGGCCCCTTTAGTTTCTGCCATGTTTATGTCGATCCTCAGGCCTACTTTGATGACTGTGTGTTCGATGTGTGCCTTTCTGGAAACCGTAATGATGTCCTGTGTCGCTCGATCCAAACCTATGCGAGTGCCTGTCAGTCTAACAATGCCGTTATCTATCCCTGGAGAGAAAGCACATCCTGTGGTGAGCGAGATCATTTTTTTGTTATTTTTATTAGTGTGTAATTTTCTTGAAAATGGAATACATTTTTAAGACATGCTTGACATAAATACAACTGTTAATTTCCCAGACATAACCTGCCCAGAGAACAGCCACTATGAGTTGTGTGGCACAGACTGTGGTCATACTTGCGCCAGCAACGTTGATGCTAGTTGTGAACACACATGCTCAGAGGGATGTTTCTGTGATGATGGGTTGGTGAGGAGTGGAGGACTCTGTGTCCCAGTGGAGCAATGTGGCTGCTTGCATAACGGATTCTACTTTAATGTAAGGACTGAAACTCTTTTTTGACAAAGCTTTATTAGATATCACAAGATCGGAGTCTTTTATGTAGTATATCAATACTAAAACAACTCTGGAAATGTAAAGTTTGTTTTGTGGTATGATTTCTTAGGTTGGTGAGCAATTCCAGGATGAAGAATGTTCTCAAATCTGTGAATGTTTTGCTCCACATGATTTGCGCTGCTCTGATTCGTCATGCCCATCGACAATGGAGTGTACGGTCAGAAATGGACTTCGTGGCTGCTATGGTCAGTAAATGTGTTTGATATTTCTTACATTAAGTTTTCTGAGTTGCATCACCTAAATGTTTACGTTTACACACCAAGAGAATATTGTTGCAAGTTCCTGTGGAGAAAATGAATAGGAAAAACACCACCAGAACCAAGACCGCTGAACGAGTTGATAACTGCTGTGCTCTACAGGCATATAAGTGTTGGCATGTAATAAGGAAACAATTTTTTTGTATCTTTCTATCTTAACAGAAGACAGCACCACATACATGACCACCACCAAATCAATCATTCACTCAGGTATTTTGTAATGTTTTTTTGATTGGTCTTTTTCAAATCCTTATGTAGGCAATGAATAGCAAAGGTACTTCCAGGATTAAGGCTGCTGAAAATGTGGATGATGACTGCTGCGATCGGCATGTCTGAGTTGGTATATGGTAAAAATTATTTTGAATCTATTTTTCTCTTTATAGAAGAGATCACTACACTCATTACCACCACATCAAGCCTTCCCTCAGGTATTTTTTAAAAACAAAAAGATGAAGTCATGTGAACTGATATCAGTAATGGTGGTTTTCAGTGTTTTTACTTATACAATTCCATAGGTCTGTTTTAACCACTTTTTTTTGTCAATTAAAAACAAAAAGTCTTAAAGCACAATCTTTTATTGAAAAGATTAATACACAGTTCTGGCATGAAACTCTAGATGGCGCAGTCTGATAGGTCTAACTCAATTTGACCTAATGACATCATTATCACATGGCACAGCTGATTGGTTCTCTCCTGTATCGGTAGCCAATGAGCTCGCTGCCCAACATTGTGTGATTCATGTGTGCTATATGGGGATTATTTCATGTATGTTATATGTGCAGCAGCAGTATTTCTTACATGCTCACAGCAGCATGTTGTGGATATATTGGCTGTAGCAAGTCTCGGTACTTACTCTGCCACAGCAGCAGCACCGTAGCAGATCTATTCCGCCAAGACCAAATACATTAACATTGTCATGTACATTACCATGTCAACCCGTCCGAGAGTCGTCATGACAGAATTGTATTTAATAAAGGAAGCCAAGACATTATCTTCAGTCCAGATGTTATGTAATATTATTAATACGTGTTTTATATATGCTCCAGCTTTTGTCATTAATCCTGTTGTTCTCCTCTTATGTGAAGGAGACCCCTGTCAAAAGCTAAACTGCACTGACAATGAACGGTGCGAAGAGAGACATGGTGTTTACGGCTGTTCCTGCGAGGAAAACCATCACAGATCTCAGCATGACTCCTTTGGTTAGACTCATTCCACAATATTTCAATGTTGTTTCAATGTTCATCAATGATTATATTTTTGTTTTTGACATTCTCTTTGATGTTTTTCTCTCTCAGATTTTATTGAAAACTGTGAAAGCAGCTCTGGCTCCATTTCTCTCTCTCGCTGTCAGCTTTTTGAGGCTGGTTTTCCTTCTGGCATCTTACACCTCAATGACCCCAACTGCAGAGGAACAGTCCAGAATGGCAGAGTGGAGTTCTATTTTGACAACAATGACCACATCTGTGGCACAAATCTGATGGTAAGATTCATTATCTACATCCTTGAATGGTCAAAAGAACAACAAATACTTTTTTTTTTTTTTTATATAGTTCTTTAAAAAGTCCCTCAAAGTAAAAAATATTCAAATATGTCCATACAGGCTAATGGCACCCACTTCATCTATGAGAACTTTATTACTGGGGAGCCAAACTTTGTTGGGTATCTCATCAGCAGGAAGAAAATTCTAAAGCTTCCTTTCAGCTGTGTTTACTCACAGACCCAAACACTCTCCATGGACATCAATCCTCTAGAGAGGTTAGACACACTGGCAACTTACTGAGTATAACTATTAGTTATGCTTATTTGTAGTTGACACACATCATGTAAAATTATTTCAACAGCACTGTGCACATGAACCTTCCTGCTGGTCAAGGGACATATCGGGTCAGGATGATTCCATATCAGGATGCTGAATTCTCCCATCCCTTCGCTGGTAGTGTGAATGCAGAGCTGAGCAAGCGGATTTTTGTGGAAGTTCGTGTTGATGGAGTTGACAGCCATCAGTTTGCCTCATTGATTGACAGATGTTGGGCTACACCTGTGAATGATCCTCATCACCCTCTCCGCTGGGACCTCATCATTGACAGGCAAGTCCATGTTTTTGATTGATTGTTTGTCTTCACTTAGTGCTATCCAAAAAAAGAAACGTGTTTATTTATTTACCCTGATACCTTTCCAAACCTTAAATTGTACAACCATTTGTTTTTTGTTATTTTTATAATATCTTTATTATACTGTTCAAAAATGCTCAGGTGTCCCAATCCAAATGATGATACAGTGGAGTTGCTGCAAAATGGTATTTCTACATCCAACCGCTTCTCCTTTGAGATGTTTATCTTCACTGCAGACTCCACCAAGGTTTACCTGCACTGCGCTATTCACCTTTGCCTTCTGACAGACAATAACTGCTCAGTGGTGAGTGTACAAATTAATAAGTAATAAAACCTTTCAGATTTTTCTTATGGACATGGACATAATTTGTGTTTTTAGTAAATGTTGTCACTTTTCTTTAAGTAAAAGATACTTTTAAGTGACTGTCAATGGAAAAAGATGCTATTTGTTTCCAATTGCTATAAACCACCAGTAGTGGCTGATGGGGCCATGCTGACTAGCAAAACCTCACTCCTTTGGCTGACATGACTGACAACAACTTAAACTGACACAAATTGGTTGTCTTTTTATCTGTCTTTTAGCACTGTGACTCTCAGCACCACCATAGAGTGGGCAGATCTGTGGATTTCCATGACAGTAATTCCATATCCCTTGGTCCATTGATGTGGTCTGACAGTAACACAGGTAACTAATGAAACAAAACAACAACAACAAAAAGAGATATAAGCAATATCACATAAAAAAGAGTGTTGTAGTAACACATCCTTCACATACTCTGGTCTGGAACACTGTGTATCATTCCTATGCATCCACTAAGTAAAAAGTGCTGTTAAATAAAAATTAGCACTCTTGAAGTGCTGCTTGCACAATCAACTGCCTGCTGTGTAATTTCTGTTCACAGATACGTCGATGCCACGCCAAGTGCTAGTATCCAGGTCTCCATGTCTGTTGGGTTCTCTGACTATATCACTGATTTCTCTGATGAGTGTCCTGATATTCTTCTAGAATATTTCCACTGAGAATCAACCTAATATTTTACACATCTAGTCTTATCTCTTTCTTATCTCTTTTTAATGTATCACTGATGCCAAACTGTCACAAGCTTTCTATAAATGTTATTTTAATTGATTATGTAGAAAATCACAACCTTTAAAATATAGTGTAATTCAAAGTCTTATTACTATTGTGAGTGTAAAGCTTATTAAATAATCAAAATAAACCAATCTCAAACTGATTTGCTCTTTGTTTTTGCTGACATATTTGTCATTGCTGTGTAAGAGAGATTTTTTGTTGTTTGATTTATTTGGTTTATGATAGAAACAAAATTCAGTTATATGCACTCACACAGACATTGTATATGTCAAAAGATGTTTTGCAGCATTTTTTTTCCTGACAGTTATTACTTGAATAGAAACTTTGCTTGGTGTTCTTGTATTTGTTACAACAAAGAATTAACAGAGATGACCGGTTTTGCTTCATTCTTTACTGATTCAAATATGATTTTGCTGATTTGTTGAATATTTATGCTTTTTCTGAAGTAGTTTTTACTACTACTACAAAAAAAAAACAAAAAAAAAAAACATGGTTACTAGTTAATAAACCATGGTAGCCACAAGTTAACCAGTTTTACCACACTAAATACACTTTTACTATAATAAAGCCATGGTCATAAGGTACATAAGAAAACGTAACATAAAATTTCTGAATTAATCAACATAATGATTTAATCTTTTAGCACACTCATTTGTTAATAGTAACAAAGTATTCTTTACACATTTGCCAGTTTGAATTTACTAGGCAAAGGCAGGAAACAAATGCAAGGGGACAGATATCAAAAGGGACTATTTACATTTAAAACTTTAGTCTTTATATTAATCTGGCATACACGTTAATGTTACTTATTAATGTTGCCATTATACAATGAAAACTGTTAGCTCCTAATACAAGTTAGATTGCTTGTGATTTTCTTTATTTGTAAGTTTCTTTGAAAAAAGTTTGCTCAATGAATAAATATCAAACTAAACCGCAGCAGTGCCATAAAAAATATCAACTGCTGTAAACACACTTGTTATACGAGATAAATAGGTCTCACTGTACAAACAATACATGCCTATTGTTAGGATAAAAGAAAAACAGCAGCTAGATTGTGAAATTAAGTGTCCTACCAGCATTGCATGCTTGAGAAGAAAAAAAAAACCTTTTTCACAAACAAAGCGTTCATGCGTCATCTTGAAGAGCACCAACCTCATTAAGCACAGGGTACATATGCGTCATCCTACTTTAAAATGTCAAAAGTCCCCATTTTCTAAGGTCAGAAAGGTTAATTAGTAGACTGAAGAATCTGTCAAAACACATACCCCATACAATAGCATGCTGTTGGGTGACGACAATATATGGTATGTCCAAAATATAGAGTAAAAAAAAAAAAAAAACTTGAAGTATTGCTGAAAAATAACTCCTAGGTCCAACCATGGTCCGCCTACCATTTAAATATAAGAATCTAAAACCTGCAGTTCAAAATCAAGGTATTTAGTTTGAACTGTTGAAGAGAGAATCACCCTATAATATACTCTGCAGCAGCATTTCATCTCAGGTAAAGTTCATCTCATCTGGCTCCACTCATTCTTTCAGTCAACTTTTGATATAAATTATTAAACAGCAATGATTTTGCGATATTGTTTGTTTTTTGTTTCCCTTTAATCTTTGTATATTGATGAACTGTTTGGCAAATTCTGTTATTGTTGCAGTGATGTAGATTTTATTAATATGTACCAAACAGAAGGATACAATAATATCTGTGTTTAGAAATAATTTCCTAAATAGCACAAAGTTTGGCAAAATAGCAAAATTATGCAGAGTTTACATATTGGCACATTTTATATTATAAGTTCGGTGTAGCTCTGCAGTAATAAAATCAGATACTATTATTCGATACTATTAATTTTATCGATACTATCAGTATTACTTTTTATTGCCACTGAGAGTGATAAGTTTGATAAGTTCAAACATTCATATGTTCTGCATGCAATAGATCACACTGATTTGTAATATATGATTATTTTATGATAGAGATATTATATGTAAGCTTTTGCAGATATGCACATCTTTTGATTGACAGGATTAGACGAAAGCTCCTCCCAAAGTTTAGTTCGTAGACATAGAATATCTTGTGTTCAACCCTGATAGTGTTATGTTATCAAGAATATTGTTTTTACAGATCAGTTTTATGGCTTCATGAGCAGTTTGCAACAATGAGGTTTCTAATCTTGTTTCGTGTGACACTACTGCTGCTGAATAATGGTAAGTTTCACACTTATAAAAAATGCCAAGCATCTGTCACGCTATTAAGTGCGTGCTTGACTTTAAAGAGAACTGACAAGAAGCTTTTGTATTTAACAGGTGAAAGAATCAAAGGACAAACATCAGGTAGGCTAATCGTTATACTTATGGTCGGCTTCGTCATGAATTACAATCCTTCAGTTCTTCCCCGTTAAGTAAAATATATTCTTTCAAAACAATTTGCTGCTCAAGGTACTGTATCAGGGTTTTGGATTCATAAAATGCTCAACATAACCTCTAATCAGTTTTGATGTCTTTATGTATAACATTCAATTTATTTAAATGCATGTATTTCGTCTTAATGCATTCGACACTTTCTTGTCAAAGTCAAGATGCTCAGTAATCTCAAAAATATTGAATCAAAATTATATCATCACTATGCTTCTTGGCCATTCATCTATCGGCAAGTCAAGCTGCAAAACAATTTTCCAGTTGAGGAAAGAAATGATAATTAACAGTTAAATTTATGCCGCTCTATCAACAGTCACCTTTTGTCTCGTGACACTATTCTCTTAGATACCACAGCATCCAGCACTGACCCATGCTCTGAATATACGGTTCTGGATAACCCATGGAGAGACATACGTTATGAACCAAACAGCGACCATGACGACAGTCTTGTTGAATGGAATGGCTGGTATCGGCTGTATTTGAATGGAGAAAGTGCTCAGATGTCCGAGTGGTGTGTGAGCACCAAAAGCTGTGGTGGTAGTTCTGCACTGTATCTCAATGGCTCTCATCCACATCTCGAGGATGGAGTGGTGACCATTGATGTCCTGGGATATGATCCATGGGGCGAGTGTGGCACCTATAAATCCACCCCCATTCAAATCAAAGCCTGTCCAGGAGATTATTATGTCTATAAACTTGTCAGACCCGATGAGTTACTCAGCAGGCCTTCATACTGCGCAGGTGCTGTTTGTATTTTTTTTCATTGTGAAATACTATTACAATTTTAAATAACTATTTTCTGAGTTATATTTTGAAAATGCAATTTATTCCTGTGATCAAAGCAAAATTTTCAGCTGTCATTACTTCTGTGTCACATGCTCCTACAGAAATTATTTTAATATGCTGATTTGCTCAATAAATATTTATTAATAATTATTATTATTATTGTTAAAAATACATTTTTTTGTATTTTTAACTATACATCATAAAAATACATAGTAATTTTCCTGGAAATTACTATGTCTACAAACTTATAAGGCCAGATCGAATCATCCCACCCCCTGCATATTGTGCAGGTACAGTCATTCTCCTTCATATATGTACACTGCCTATAAAAAGTCTTCATACCCATTCATTTTTTTCACATTTTGTAATGTTGCTGCCTTATGCTAAACTGTTTTAAATGAATTTCCCCCCCCACATCAATCTACACTCTTATACACCATAATGGCAAAGCAAAAAACTGTTTTTTAACATCTTTGCAAATTTATTACAAATAAAAAACTTAAATGATTCCATTGCATAAGTAATCATACCCTTATCTGGGACAGTTGAAATTTAGCTCCGGAGCATTCATATTGCTTGTAGATGTTACAATACTTCGAGTGATGTTAACCTGTGGCAAATTCAATTGAATGGGTATGATTTGGAAAGGCACACAGAGGTCTAACAGCTGAAAAGAAGAAAAATCAGAGCAAAAACCAAGCCCTGGGGTCAAACAAACTGCCTATATAGCTCAGAGACAGGATTGCATCAAGCCACACATCTGGGGAAGAGTTCAGAAAAACATTATGCTGCATTGAAGTTTCACAGAAGAATGAAGTCTCCGTTACCCTTAATGGAGGAAGTCTGGAACAACCAGGACTCTTCCTAGAGCTGGCCTCCTGGCCAAACTGAGCAATTGATGGAGAGAGACTTTGGTTAGAGTGGTGACCAAGAACCTGATGGTCACTCTAGTTGAAGTCCATGATCATATGTGGAGATAGGAGAAACCTACAGAAGGACACACATCACTGCAACACTCCACCTATCTGGGCGTTATGCTGGTGTGGCCAGATGCAATCCTTTCCTCAGTGAAGACACATGAAAACACACTTGGAATTAGCAAAAAAGCATTTAAAGGACAATCAGACTGTGAGAAACGAGATTCCCTGGTTTGATGAACCTCAATTCTAATCATCATGTTTGAAGGAAACCAGCTCTGCTCATCACCTGCAGAGTATCATCCCAAAAGTAAAGTGTGCTGGTAGTAGCCTCATGCTGTGGGGCTGTTTTTCAGCAGCAGGGACTGAGGGACTCATCAGAGTAGAAGAAAAGCTCAATGCACCAAAATGTTGAGAGAGCCTTAATGAAAACCTAGTTCAGAGCATTCAGAACCTCAGACTGGGCAGAAGGTTCACCTTCCAACAGGACAGTGGCCCTAAGCCACACAGCAAGAGTGGCTTATAGACAACTCTGTGAATGTCCTTGAGTGGCCCAGCCACAGCCTGCACTTGAATACAAACAAATATTTCTGGAGAAACCTGAAAATGTGCATCTGCACCCATCCAACCTGACAGAGCTTGAGAGGTGAAGAGATGAGAAGAATTACAGATAATTGCCAAATTCTGATGTGCAAAGCTTGTCGTATCATACCCCAAAAGACTTGAGGCTGTAAAGGTGCTTCAGCGAAGTACTGATTTAAGGGTATGCAATGTACTTATTTCCGTTTTTTTTTTTTTTATTATTATTAATTTAAGAAGTTGTGACAATTCTGTTTTTAATGTGGAAAAAAAGTAATTCAAAGCAGTTTAACATGAGGCTGCAACATAACAAAACTTGAAAATGCTGTGTGTTTGTGTGTGTGTGTGTGTGTGTGTGTATATATATATATATATATATATATATATATATATATATATATATATATATATACAGACCTACTTGCATATGCAGGTAGGTCTCTTGAAGCATCTTGGAGACGTTACCACGGTTCATCTGGATTTAGTCTGTCTCAGTTTGTTCTGTTTCTTCATGTCATTCCAGACAGACTGGGTGATGATCAGATCAGCTCTCGGTGTGGAGCACTGGCTGTTGTCAGACTCCTTGTGGAAACAAAAATCTTACTGGATTATTACAATTAATGGCAAAAATAACGTTTGTAAATGTAAACTGTTATTTCCTACTGATAACTGACTTAAAACCAATTTTTTGCTGGTGAAAATACCAGTGGCCTAAGACTTTTGCACAGAACAGTGTATATATATATTAGGGCCGGGACTCGATTAAAAAAATTAATCTAATTAATTAGAGGCTTTGTAATTAATTAATCTAAATTAATCGCATTTTAATCGCATATAAATATTTGACCTGAGAACAGTGAGAAGTAAGTTTTTTTTATATGGATTTTTAAATTTCCCATCCACAGGGCCAACCAAAGCGGTCTCATCAGCTTCTTTGTCCATGTTCACTGTGGTTTGTTTTTGGCTGTTTCTCAGTATGCGTTCTTCAGCGATCTTGCGTCCTTGTGTTCTCGTTCTACGTCATCTTTAACCGTCGAAGTTCAGTTCCAATTCTCAAGAACGCAAGTACAGAGGATGCATGAAAGTGCCCGGATATGTTCTTGAAACTGAGGATGCATCGAGTGCAGACTTGAGAGAATCGAGCTGTTAGAAATCCCAGAAAACGCTGTGGGTGGCTGGTGTACGGAAGCCTGTAAGCTTTAAAGTCGCTCTCACAAATACTTAACGGCTCTTCAAGTTGAAAGTAAACATTTATCGTTTTGTTTTGGTTAATTTTAATAAAGTTATAAGACCCGGAGAAAGTCTGCATTTTTATTGGCATATTAAAATGAATCTTAACAGTAAAACATATAACGCTGTAAAATAAAACAATACAATTATATGAAAGTAATATCTATAATAGTATGAAATGTTTTAATAAGTTATGACATTTTGTAATATTGATTGTTCATTGGCCGTTTCTTATGCTGAGACTATGCGGTCAGTTAAGCAGGAATGCAGTACATCTCAATTCGTTGTGCGTTCTGTGTTCTCGCGTCCTTCCGAGTTCGTTCTTCCAAGGAAGCTTGGCAAGACCGGTCTCCACGAGAACGCAAGTCCGTTCTTTGCGTTCTTGGAATTCTGAACGCTAGTTGGTGCGCCAGTATAATCGGTCCGCCGAAACTCATCCAGTGAGAAACGTTCCGCGGTGCAAAAATAAGTGCGATTAAAATGCGTTAAAAAATTTTAACGCGTTATTTTTGTGTAATTAATTAATCGAAATTAACGCGTTAAAGTCCCGGCCCTAATATATATATATATATATATATATATTCTGTAATGTTAGTACTTCAACTTATTTCATTTATGTTATTCCATTTCATTTCAGTTAATGAAAGTAACAATTAGTCAACAATAAAAACAGTGATTTGAACAGTAAAACAATTATTAAACACACAACAATTCAGGAAACACCAAAATATAAACAGTGAATACCAGTATATTGTTTTGACCAATACTTATAGTAAATTATGAAGTGTATAAAACTAGTGTGCATGTTATCATTTCTGGCTTATGTATATTTGATCCTGCTTTCTCAATTGTATAATTTTTTGTAGGCATGTAAAAATGCATTGAGTATACGCAAAAGTCTTGGTGTTTGAAAACAATTTACAAAACCACTGCTGAAGCAAACACACCACTGATACATAGACCGTGTAACAACTAGCGACTTGCTGTGAATAACAAATAATGTACTCGCTTTCATTTTCCTTAACAGTTGTTCTCACCAGTCCACCAAGTTTTGACCCCTGCTACAGTTATAACAGTCTGGATGAGCCATGGAGGGCAAATGTGATTGGTGATCCCTCTAATTCAAGATGTGATTATGATGTCGACTGGAACGGCTGGTACAGAATGTTCTACAATGGTCAGAGTGTCCAGATGCCAGAGTCATGTGTTAGTAGAGACATGTGTGGCACTTTTTACCCACTTTGGCTCAACGGCCCTCACCCACAGCTAGAAGATGGAGTGGTCACACAACAAGTCTGTGGTTTCGCATGGAATGGCTGCTGTGGTTACAGATCTCCTCCCATACGAGTCAAAGCTTGTCCAGGAAACTATTATGTGTATGAGTTTGTCAAGCCGATATTCTGTGCAGCTTACTGTGCAGGTAGACACATTGTGTTGTGTTCCTTTTAATATATAATATAAAAAAGTAATTTAAAAAGATTGACAGTATTGTATACTTATTTGTCCCAGACCTTACCCAGACATCAGTGTACACAACATCAACAGAGGCAATCCCACTCACAGAATCCACTGGTAAAGTATTTCATGTCATATGTTCATATGATTTTAGCTTAGAAACATTCGTCTGATGCAGGTCTATTTCAGTTGCTGCAGAACATGTGTGTGGCTGCATGACACGTTCTCACAAAAGTATAGCTAAATTATGGAGACATACCATCAAACACATCTAAACAAGCTTGAAGTTTGCTCCAGCGTTTGTCATTAATCCTGTTGTTCTCCTCTTAGGTGAAGGAGACCCTTGTCTTGAGCTCAACTGCACTGAGAATGAACGGTGCGAAGAGATATATGGTGTTTACGGCTGTTCCTGCGAGGAAAACCATTACAGATCTCAGCATGACTCCTTTGGTTAGACTCATTCCACAATATTTCAGTGTTGTTTCAATGATTATACGGTATTTTTGTTTTTGACATTCTCTTGGATGTTTTCTCTCTCAGATTTCATTGAAACCTGTGAAAGCAGCTCTGGCTACTTGTCTCTGTCTCGCTGTCAGCTTTTTGAGGCTGGTTTTCCTTCTGACATCTTACACCTCAATGACCCCAACTGCAGAGGAACAGTCCAGAATGGCAGAGTGGAGTTCTATTTTGACAACAATGACCACATCTGTGGCACAAATCTTGTGGTAGGATTCATTATGTACATCTCTGAATGGTCAAAAGAACAACAAATCATTTTATTTGATTTGTTTATTTTGTAAATCATACTTTAAAAAGTCCCTTAAAGGGATATTCAAACGATATGTCCCTCCAGGCCAATGGCACCCACTTCATCTATGAGAACGTTATTGTGGGGGAGCCAAACTCAGCTGGACATCTCATCAACAGGGAAATAATTCTGAAACTTCCTTTCAGCTGTGTTTACTCGCAAATCCAAACACTCTCCATGGACATCAATCCTCTAGAGAGGTGGGACTCACCTATGAAGAATAAATCAATTCTAAATACATCTCTGAATAGTCTCTAAATTGCTGATTATTTCAACAGCACTGTGCACATGAACCTTCCTGCTGGTCAAGGGACATATCAGGTCAGAATGATTCCATATCAGGATGCTGAATTCTCCCACCCCTTCGCAGGTAGTGTGAACGTAGAGCTGAATGAGCAGATTTTTGTGGAAGTTAGTGTTGGAGTTGACAGCCATCAGTTTGCCTCAGTGATTGACACATGTTGGGCTACACCTGTGAATGATCCGTATTACCCTCTTCGCTGGGACCTCATTACTGACATGTAAGCTGTGTGTTAATTGAATTGTTTATATTTAATTAATTTCTATTTAATTTATTTATTTGTAAATGCATCTTTTATTTATTGTACATGAATTAATTTTTTTAATTTTAATTCAAATTTATATTTAAAGGAACAACTTATATTTGGTTTATATAAATTAACCAAAATAAAAGTTAATTTGTTTTAAATTTAAAACAAATGTAAAAAAAACCAAAAAATCATTGTTATTATTATTATATAAATGATTAAAAATTAAAATATGAGGAATAAAATATGAGGAATAAAACCTGAATCAAAACAACTCTGCAGTGCATATAAAACAAAAGAGGCAATCCCTGCATTGTTATGGTTTTAGGATATATATATATTTTTAGATATCTCAGATTTCTTTTTTGACCTAATGATTATCATTATGAATATTCTCAGGTGTCCCAGTCCAAATGACAAAGTGGAGCTTCTGCAGAATGGTGTTTCCACATCCAGCCGTTTCTCCTTCAGCATGTTTATCTTCATTTCAAACTCCACAAAGATTTACCTGCACTGCGCTATTCACCTTTGCCTTCTGACAGACAATGATTGCTCAGTGGTGAGTGTACAAATCCTGTCACAACATCAAATGTTTCAGATACTTCTTATGGGTGTATAAGGAGTACGCCTAATGGATACTTGTGGTAGTCTTCTGCTGATGATGTTTGTGACAAAGATGCTAATTATTTGATGACATAAATTGACCTGAAAGTCCTGTTGTTGTCACTTTTAGCACTGTGACTCTGAACAGCACCACAGAGAGGTCAGATCTCTGGACTTCCTTGACAGTACTTCCATATCTGTGGGTCCTTTGATGCTGTCTGATGGTAAAAAAGGTGATTTATGGAATTCAAATAACAAAACAGTTGTGTTGTGTGCTGCTCATGCATATCTGACATGTTTTATGTTTGCAACTGATCACAAATCATACTTTGCATTTCCTCTTCATAGGTGTGCAGGTCTCAAACCAAGTGCGGGTGTCCAGGGCTCCAAGTCTGTGTGCTTCTCTGATTATATTATTCATTTTCATGATAAGTGTTCTGATATTCTTCTAGAATGTTCCCACTAATAACCATTTTAAGGATTCTCTCTGTAATCTATGTTTGATGAATTTATTCACTTTACTGGATGTAATTTAACCTCCTTATTTTAATAATATCAGTTTTCAGACATTGCTGAACTGATTTTATTTTGATAAATGTAACTCTTTACTCATATGGAATATACAAAATTATATGAATAAATAAAGTGATTAAACAGCTTTCTGTTTGGTATGTGTGAGTTCAAAACTTAGTGTTTTTATGCATGAGCCAGTGATAACTAAACATGTCAAGTTTAAAAATAAACCAAATATTGTAACATATTTTATCAGCTAGTTGCCAAGACAACTTTTTTGTTTTTTCATTTAGTTAATTTTAATGCACTAAAAAAAAAAAAAATCTGAGATAAACGTTAAGGAAAACTATATTAAAAAAATGAAAACATTTATGCAGAAATGCATTTCTTTTGCAGTGCAGTTTTGGTGAATTTTTTATTTTATTTTTTTTAAATAGGAACATACTGTATTTTATCCTGAATTTAAATCCTTATACACTATAAATAGTAAAACAAACATCTCCTATCAACATTGTGTTCAACTCACTCATGCCATTATTTCCTCACATTTGTCCTTATACTGAAGATTGTGTGTATTTTTTTTCATATACACAACAGCACATTATTACTCTACACATAAAACCTTAAATATGAACCTATACAGAACACAAAATAATAATCAATTTAATCAACAGTTTATCATAATTAAGCAAAGTCATTCTTTTGCTGGTCTGGATTTACAGGAAAACTTACATTTATGACAGACATGGGTCGTTTGAGAAGCACGTTTTTCCAGCGCCTGAAGGGCATTTCTTATGATTGTCAAGCAGCTGCAGAATGTGCTCAGACCACCAACTGTTGCTGAACATGTTTATAGAATGAACCTGAGAATCATAATAGAAATAAGATGTGCAACATTCGTGCATTGTCTTTGTTCATTAAATATCTAGAACCAAAGTCTGAACCTGTGGTTATCAGTTTTTATGCCCAGATCATTATTTAGCATATTAATCCAAGCTTACAGTATACTCGGAGCAAGCCTGGGTGAAGTGTCTTGCTCAAGGGCTCAGTGGTGATTGATCATGCCCATGACTTGCTCCTCAGTGGACGTGGATTTGCAAACTTCAGGTTATCAGTGAGACATTTTGCCT
This sequence comes from Barbus barbus, assembly GCF_936440315.1. NCBI lineage: Eukaryota > Metazoa > Chordata > Actinopteri > Cypriniformes > Cyprinidae > Barbus > Barbus barbus. The sequence continues at coordinate 24,082,340 of NC_136760.1, forward strand.
GAGGATCTGGTAAAACAAACAAAATCTAAACCCAGCAGTAAACACAACACAACCAAAAAACTACAAATAAAACTAAAATATAATACACAGAATATAAAACTTGAAAATGTTGCATCGATGCGTCAACCTCATGCCTCTTGAAAATCACAAAACTTGTTAGTCCTTGCTTCTAAATATCACTTAACTTCAGTTTCAGGTTTGCTAGCTCTTTGACACATTTATCAGAATGATATATCTCTTATTAATTCTTCTCTTTTTAATTTTTAATTCAGGTTTAGAATATTCAGGCACTAAATGATCTATTCTCATTAAAAGGGTTATTAAATGCAACAGATACGCATGATGCATAACCTAAAGCAAGCTTGAATTTTTCAGCAGGAGTAGGAAAGTGTTCCACCTTGTGGTTCTTTGGATAAATGCAATCTGTTTATACTTGAGGTAGAGCCCTGCACGGGCCTAAAATATAGGCCCTAGCCCGGCCCTGGCCCGAGTCGCTCAGGCCCTAGCCCGGCCCGTGTCCGACAGCTTATCAGAATTACCAGCCCGAGCCCGTCTTTTTTTCCCCCTTCTCCCAAAACAGCTTATACTGTTTCAGCTATTAAAATACTTCAGTTTTGTATGAAATGGCAAAGTGATTGTATTTCGTTTCGTTATTTTATTAAGTTAATTTAGAAAAACGTTTGGAGCATTTTTTATTGTTAAAATGTAAGTTTTTTGTTTTTTAAAGGAACGACCAAGCGGCCAGCGGCAGACGGTGAGTTGATCATAGCCTATGTTTGATATATTTAGCCTTCTTAAATTATCACGACTTGTCTAAAATTAAATCTATAGTTATAAAACAGCTCCACAATATTAGTTTAAAGGCTTAACCTAGGTTAATGTGCACTGATGCATATCCAGTCGTCTCTGTGGAGAGTGCAAGCTGAAGCGCGCTTTACAGGACATGGACGCGCCAGAGCGATCACTCGCATTGGAAACATTTCAAATACGCTGTCATTTTTGCTCATAAAGATAAGAGTATTAGGCTTCATTGTTCGGAACTGTAAAGGGCCTACTTTTATTTGTGTGCATTCAAAATATCAACAAAGCATGCAATAAAGACATTAAAACACATGGTTTCCGACCGTTTGAATCTTTTGTATCGATTCTTTTCAGTGAATCGGTCGAAACGACCTGAAATCAAATCGATCTGGGATGCGTTTCTCAAAAGATTCGTAACTTCGATCTAAAGGCCTAGATCGTAGAGACTATTGGCATAAAGTAGTTGATAGACTATGAGTAGATTTATCAAATACTTTTAAAACTTATGACCATTTCTAACTTCTGAGCCTTTGGTGGAATTATCTGAGCCTGAAGACCCAAAAAGGTGAGGTACAGTGCTTCCTTGTTTCCAGCAGTGATAAATATTCAGTTTTAGGCCCAGTTCTCTTGTTTTCACAGATGATAGAACATTTTCAGATATACTTATTTTTGTTCATTTCTTTAGGCTATACTTGAAGCCATGTCCTGCCGCCACAGATATTTGGGCTCCAACAGAAGTGAGTGTGTCTAGTGCTCCAGGTCAATGTATTTCCTTTATTTATACCTATAGATAGATATATAGATAGATGTAGTCCAGGGGTGTCAAACTCAGTTCCTGGAGGGATGTAGCCCTTCAGAGTTTAGTTCCAAACCTGCTCCAATACACATACCATGTAGCTTTCAAATAAGCCTGAGGGACTTGATTAGTTGGATCAGGTGTATTTAATTACCGTTGAACCTAAACTCTGCAGGGCAGAGTTTGACACCCCTGATGTAGTCCCTAAAATATCTATATCAGGGGTGGGGAACGTTGATCCTGGAGGGCCGGTGTCCCTGCAGAGTTTAGCTTTTTTCATGGTTGGAGCTAAACTCCTCCAGGATCAATGTTCCTCACCCCTGATCTATATGTTTAATCTGCAGTCTGGGCAGTAAACATTAGATGGCACTGCATGCAAACAGTTGCGTGCTGAGCCTGTAGTCACTTAGAGGCAGGGAGTTACATTTGTATCAGCATAATTTTCTCAGTTCTCTGCAGAGCGGACATTTATATCTTAATGGTGCATTGTGTAACTGTGTGTCTCTGGCACTGAAAGAATCATGTTTGTCTTACATGATCGATATGCATCTCACCTCGTCAAGCTGGGGATGAAATTGAAATAGATTTGTGAACAGTGTTATTCAAAAGATCCACCCTGTGATGCAGCTCCTTTGTCTGCAATGACACAAGTCTGTGGGATATTAAAGGGTCATGAAGATTTCTTTGAGACTTCTTGACGTTTCAATGTTTGTTGTACACTAACAAGGATTACTACTATCAAACCACACCTTCTCTTACATACATTTTTCAACAGCAGATATTATTCCATCTGTGGTTCCATTACTTTGAGTAATGTCCTAATTAGCTATCTATAAAGATGAAACACTTTCATTTATTATGCATTGTGATTTCTGCATTTTGAAAATGTGAGGTGCACCTCACTCCATTAGGAAAACGAGAGCCCACGTTGTTCTTTTGACACAGAATCACATGTTAAAAGGATGCCAACAACAAGCCCAACATTTGCTCTATGGTAAAATATCTGGCACACTGATGCACAAATGCTCGCCAAGGCTTTCAAATAGCATGTAATTACATTCATGCATCCAGTATCCTCATATGAATTCATTAACGTTTTTGGTGCTTTAAAGGAATAGTTGACCAAAAAAGAAAGAAAGAAAATTCCAAAGTAAAGAAAATGTTAGGCAGGATGTTAATGCTGCTCGAATGAAAGTGAATGGTGACCAGAAAATAATCCATCAAATTTTCTTCTTAATCCATACTGTATGTTAGCAGATATGTAAATTGTTGTTTACTGTTAAATTTCCCCTTGCGCTTTCAAATCTCATTTATGCAAACTGAATGTGCATATTTAAAATCAGTGCTTTGAGATACACAAAGTCTGATTTAACATTGTGTATCATAATAGTGTCATCATTGTCTTGATGCATCATATAGATAGATAGATAGATAGATAGATAGATAGATAGATAGATAGATAGATAGATAGATAGATAGATAGATAGATATAAGAGGCTGCATATTATAGCAAAGATTTAACCCTTCAGGAGCACAACTTCTTGGAGTGCGCTTTGCCCTTTTAGAGAATAGTCACCAAAAATGAACATTTGCTGAACATTTACTCACTCTCAGGTTATCCAAGATGTATATTAGGTTGATGAGTTTTTGTTCATCAAAACAGATTTAGAGTAATTAAGCATTACATCTTGCACAATGGATCCTTTACAGTGAATGGGTGCCGTCAGAATGAGAGTCCTGATAAAAACAGCTGATAAATACATCACAATAATCCACATGACTCCAGTCCATCAATTAACATTTTGTGAAGTGAAGAACTGTGTATTTGTAAGAAACACATCCATCATTAAGACATTTTTAACTTTAAACTTTTGCTTCCGGTTATAATATGAGTCCTCCATCCAAAATATTTCCCCAGTGAAAAAGTAATTCATCTGAATCAGGAGCGAAATATGCACAGATGTTTACAAACGAAAACTATCCAAAACAGTTCTAAACAAATATGTCAGTGGATTTTGATGTGATGAACTTTTCACTGGAGGAAGCGTTATTATTGATTTTGTTCCAGGAATGATGGTTTTAAGTTAAACTGCCTTAATGATGGATGTGTTTTTACAAACAAATGATTTTTTTTTTTTCACTTCACAAGACATTAATTGATGTACTGGAGTCATGTGGATTACTTGTGGATTATTGCAATGTTTTTATCAGCTGTTTGGACTCTCATTCTGACGGCACCCATTCACAGTAGAGGATCCATTAGTGATTAAGTGATGTACTGCTACATTTCTCAAAACCTGTTCTGATGACGAAACAAAATCATCTATATCTTGAAAGACCTGAGGGGGAGTTTTCACTCCCTAAATTTTTTCATGCAGGATTGGTAAAATTAGGTAAGTAAATTATGACAGCATTTTCTTTTCTGAGCAAACTGTTCTATGAATGCAAATGAACATATGGGTACGTATATATCCAGCTTGACTGGGCCTGCCAAAGCCTGAACTGGGTGAATTATTATTTAAAGGCCAGAGAGATGAACTAATCAAACAGAGGACAAGGACCATTACCCAGCCATGAGAGAGAAAAAAAGAGGGGGGGAGAAAGATTAATAACAAGCGTCTGTAATTCTACCAAAGCCTATTAGTCTGCAACTCGCTGACGCTTTGGAAATTTCAACATATGATGTTACTCAGTTGTTAACACGGATAATGAACAGACAAAAAAAGTTCAGCTCGAGTTCAGTTTTTCATTTCGTTGTTTACTTATTCTGCCAGGAATGAAGATGCTGTGAAAGTCTCATCACAGATGATGCCCTCTCAGAATATACGTCTCTCACCAAAGATACTGATTTATGAATGATAATTAAATGTTCTGTGGAAGAACGAGTGGGAGAAGTCACCGTGTCACAGGTGTACACACACACACACGCTCACAGCTCACGACATTTGCTGATTACTTTTGGCCTGGCCATTCATTCATATGTCTGTGTGGATTTTCTATCTGCATTTTCTCCATAATGAAATGCTGACTTTGTGGCATGTTTGATTTAAATGATTTTGGCATCATTGATATCACTGGCTCAGAAATGTGATCTACGCCAAACTCATTAAAATAGCAGAAACTAATATCAGGGAGCCCAATAGGACATTACCTGTACCTGTCTCCTCTGGAGAGCAGAATTATCTAGGAAACACAGTGTCGTAAACAGGAATCCAAGTTAATGATGCTTTAATGATTCATGAAATAATGGCCTGTGCTGCTGTATTTAACCATCCCAGTGCAGATACAACCCTTTTTGAATTAACTCTGATTCTCTCTTGTTTGACAGTGATTCATAGACACAAAACCAGGGCTGTTTTCTCTGAGGATGCAAAATAAAACTGAGTGTAGTTGATTAACTTAATGTAGGTGTAGTATCCAGATTTCTCTGATCATGTACGGTGACAATATGTATGTTTCTGAGATCTTATGTTGCGTATATCACAATTAATTTTGTGTGCTGCAATGGTAAACAGTCTCGTTCATGTTTGCATTATGCACTGTTGCAATTTATGTCAAACATTTTTCCTTCCAGAATTGCAATTTTTACTGGAATTAAAACTTTGATTCAGTGTCAACATGGAATGACATAAACAACATATAGTATTAACAACTAAAAGACCAACTAAGAGTAATGTAATTTAAGTCTATAAGTGTTATTTAAACTAACATTAATTTAGCTACAGTAATTTAACTAACAGTAAACTCATACTGTACTATTTTTGAAAGACAGGTATATATATATGTGTGTCTGTGTGTGTATGTATATATACAGTATATGTATGTATGAGTGTGTATAGTGGTGGGCTGTCAGGGGCAACAGGGCCTTCTCTGCTGGCCCTATAAAAAATAAAATTGTGTGAAAAATGTTTGTATTGTTTATTTAGGTATCATTTCCATTTGTTTAATGTCCACAAAATTGCCTATGATTAGTTTAGTTGAGACTGAAATGGAATATTTTATATAAAAAAAGTCTTGTGCTACCCTTTAGTTGAAAGACGTCACATCTGATTCGTTACCAGCATTACTGACAGAATCATCAGCCAATCAAATTTTTACGTTCAATGACAGCCCGCCCTCTGGGTCTAGCTACGTGTCCAGTGCTAACCCCAGTGTTAGACTGCCCCTTTAATCAGGGATTTCCAAGGAACAAAAGTGAAATTCAACGAAAAGAAAATAACAGCTGCAGTCATCGGCGCCTACACCAGATCTTGTTGCAGATCTACTAAAAACGCCCTTTTCAAGTCGCTCTGTTGCAGACAAAAGATAATTCACCCAAACTGAACTCGCTAACAAAGGCCAGCAAAGTTTTTATGCGCCATTTCAAAGATTGCAACTAGGAGTGCTTGCTATGAGTGGCTAACAGTTAGCACCGAGCACAAGTTATTTTGTTGGCCGTGTTTACTTTTTAATACGAGTAAAGGGACATGGACAGACCCATGGACTTTATTTATAAGTGACAGGTGAGTGCTTTATTATTCGATGAGTATTGTATCATGCGCATTAGGTCTACGTGGTGCGTGGATAATACTGTGGTGCGGTGTGTGGATATCCAGCATTTGTACAGTTTTGCTGCTTTGGGCGCGTCGTCAATTTAGAGTGACGTGAACGTGCATGGCGGATTACTTTTACTGATCCATGTAGGGAAATTTATTCTGCATTTAACCCACACTAATCTAGCCTACTGTTGAAATTGTTGATCAGCTGTTATTGTTGTTGAGAGCCTGTGTGCAGCATAATATGTGCATTATATGCATATGGCTGCGTTAGCTGTAACAGAGATGTGTACATGTAGTTTTCAGTTTTCAGGCCCTGATTGAAACCCACGGTACGCCATAGACCATTTCAAGGACGTAGCTAAACAATAACAAAGGCTTTGGAACGCTACTGAGCATAGGAATCAAAACGCTAGGTGCAATGGCGCATATGTAAACAATGACAAAAACACAATGCTGCATCATACTTGAAGTGCTAACGTAAATAAATACAAAGAATCAAATGGAAAAAAACAAGAACTTTTCCTTAACTGAAATGTGCGCTGGATATCCTAGAGCTGCTAGTGTCTATTCTGCTTCACTGCTGCAATCCAGGCACGTTTCTTGGACATCTAACCCTTTAATTTCCGATTATTTATAATTAATGTTAGTTCGAGCCCAGAGGGATCACCCAACCACCGAGGATCTAACATATATCCGAAGATCTGAATATATGGTATATGCAGAAATTTACATTAGCCTAGTCTAATAAATGTTGTTGGTTATTGTAAGTCCATAAGCAATGCATAAATGCATTATACCAGAGTACAGTAGTAAAACAGTATTGGTTGCGTAAGGTAAATTGTTTTTCAAAAGCCATGCAATCTCAGTTTTACTGCTATAACTTGTTCTCAGTGTCTGCTTTGATGTATGAACTCTCAGTTTGGAAAACTGGATGTCCTGATATGGACACTCACAGTTGCAAGTGTGCTCATCGTTCACTTGTCTTTGTGCGACAGAAAAGTTGTCCTTCACCATCAGCTGTCTTTCTTCCAGTTTACAGCACATAGGTGAAGTTCTGTTCTGCGTCTCCATCTCTTTCTGATGTGACACGGCTCACTAGCCTGACTCTCCCATTAAGGCTGCACATATACCCTGCTCTTCGCTATCAGTCGTTCTTCTTTCCTGCTCCCTCTCATCCTCCTCCTCTTTCGTGTTTTCTTTGCATTGTGTCATAAATTGACGGCTACTGGGTTTTGTTCTGTCTGTTCTGACAACTGAAGCAAGCAAGAAGACATGCAAGGCAAGAGTGGGCAGGCATATGTCAGACTATGCTATACTATCCGTCGAGAGGCAACGGTTTATGAAAATACAGAGAGTAGCATATAGTATTGTCATCATAAATATAGCCTGTGACTTCCTGTATAGGCAGCGATTTACAAAAATAATCCTTTATGATGAATTTGCGTTATATCAAATACAAATATAACAGATTACCATGAAGAAAAAAATATTTTCTGGCATGATTCATCACCTCATTCTTATAATAGCTATGCTTTATTTAGCTCTGAGTCTAATTACTCCATTCCTTAGTGAATGAGGTGTTGTGCTTCAAGACTTCTGCTAGTTTAACAGAGGGAATTGTTGGCTTCAGAACAATATAAGCTTATGACTGATCACAGACCGGTCCAGATGCTAAGCTTATCCTTGGAAAGCCCCAGTTGGCATGGCAATAGGCCCTAAAGCACACCCTCCATCTTTGTTGGCTGCTGGGAGAGTTATTTTTGGGCTAACTCAACAGATGCTTCTCGTAGTGTGAACTGCTCCAAGGGGGTTGTGGAAATGGGAATGAGCTCTGGATTACATTGAGGTAAAATCAAATGTTTTGAGCTTTATGACCCACTGTGTGAGGACCGTATGGAAGGTGGCTAGTTTGAGAGATCTCTGGGACCGAGCTCGATGTCTGTGGTGTTTGTTGTTGTTTCATAATGACCGAACCCAACTGCTTTCTTCTCACAGTCTTGATTTGTCCTCTTCAGAGTGCGACTGAAACAACTTAAAGGACTACAGGTGTTCACCCAACAATGAAAATGTGTCTTTATTTACTCACCATCATTCATTTATTCATTTCATGTTGTCAAGCTTCAAAAATGACAAAAAAATGCACCATAAAAATATTCCATTTGACTTCTCTTCTAAAATTCATATAATAGATTTGTGTGATAAAATCAAGGGTTGTTTTTCAATGTAAATCTTCTAGTCCACAAATCTCATTCTCATTCCAACTTCATACTAGCTCATCATGTTTGATTCCGTGTTATTTCAGTATTATTTTTATCTTATCATTTTCTTATAAAATACTTATTTATCTTAAGTAGTTTTTACTTTAGTATTTATACTTTTTGAATTAGTTTTTTTTTCTATTTTTTATTATTTAATTTTAGTTTGAGTAATTTTATGTACTTGTTCTCATTATTACCATTATTATTTTAAATAATTGTACTACTAGATTTAGTACTTCTAGAATTAAACTTTACATTTTTTTTATCTTTAATTTTAGTTCAGCTTTAAATTAACAGAAATTAATTTTAATAGTGTAAGTTTTAGTTTGATTAGAGCATACATGGGGAAACGATGACTATTTGTTGTCAACCAGTGTCATTTTTAAAGTTGTGGTTGATTGCGATTTCACTTTTTTAACATTAGAAAGTGTGTAATGTTGCTGTTTTAGCATAAACAATATCTGCAAAGTTTACGCCTCTGAAAGTTCAGTGCAAACGCTGATATTGTCTCTGATAATTATGGCAGTTTAATGCCTACAAAAATGGCTCATAGGGACTACAAGAAGTTACTTCCTGGGTTTGTGACGTCACAAACCCTGATAAACCCCACCCCCAGGAACATGCAGCAAAGGGGGTGTGGTCATGTTGCTGCTTTAGAGAAGAAGAAGAGAAAACTAGGGGTGAACGTAAAAATCTATTCATAAATGAATCGCAATTTTGCCTTCTAACGATTCTAATGGATTCACAAATCAATGTTCTAAAGCAGCGGTTCTTAATCCTGTTCCTCACGTCGCCCTGCTCTGCATCTCTCTCTCTCTCTCATTCAGATCATCGGCTCATCAGCTGAGCTCCGACAATGAACTGTTCCGATTACAGACAGACAGATATTTTTCACAGCTATGAGAAGCGTTAAACATGGACACGCATGCGGTTGCCGTGCTGTATTAAAGCTTATAATCAAGATAAAACTGTATATTAAAAGCTAACATAAGCAGTAGCATTTACAAATAAAAGTGTATCTAAAAGTATGAGACAACAACAAACACAAAAAACATACCATTAAGAGCCGTGCTTGCACAGGTTCTTCACGATCCTCTTCATTAATATTCTCTGGGTCTCAATCGCAATATTGTCGATGTCATTGTTTACAATACAACACTGGAGCACATGCTGCTGAGGCGAGCGGCGTGATGTTTAGATGCACACTCGGCGGTTTAGCGATTCACAACACACTGAGGCAGCTAACCAGTCTGAGCCCATTGTATTTCTGAGGGAGGGGCTTCATAAAAGCAGGAAATCATCAACTCGTTTATAGGAGAAGGGACAGAGTGGTGTGGAATAAGGGTAAATTATGTGAAAAATAATGCGTTTTTTAAATATGAAGCACATGTTAGACTGCACCCCATAAACACAATCAAGCCTAGAAAAAAAACAACCACTCCTTTAATAAATGTTCATAAATGTAAATGTAATCATCATCAGTGAATAACAACTTCAATTTCTTTGTTCTCCCACACAAATTTCATATATCTATTCAGTTTTTGGGGCAACATGAGGGTGAGTAAATAATGAGAGCTTTTTCAATTTCATTTTTTTGGACATTCTCATTCTCATTGTTGGATGTAATATTTCCAAATATTCAGTAGAAGAGTCAGAGAGACTCTTTTAATCACTCAGGCTGTCAGTTATAGGGGGAGAATCGGGCCCTCTCATGGAGATTATGCTGACTAATGGCTGCTCTCCTCAAGTTTTGCAGGAGAAAACATTAGGACAAGCGCTGCTGGAATAATGAATGGCGCTCTGGTGTCGCTGCATGTTTCTCCTCACCTCTCATCTCCAGCACCATCAGCCGCAGTGAGGCGTGTTTCATTTCAACCTTCCTTCAGCTGTCAATTCATATTCATGTGAGGACAATGACTGAAAGGGGACGCCACACACCTACCTTGACTTTTAATTAGTTTTGACTGTCTAATTAAATAGGCCAGCAATGGAATATTTATATAGTACATTTGGAATACACTCTGAAGTTTGTAAGTGTGTATCCATGATTAAACAGACACAAACTCGTATTGCAGATAAAGATAAGGGCTATAACTGAGCTTGTGATCATTATTAACCAGGGCTATTTTCGTAAAAATGAAAATTGTCATGTTCTATTCACCGTCATTTCATTCCAAACCCATAAGACTGTGGTTAATTTTTGAAGCACACATTTTTTTTTTTTTTTTTTTATGTTTCTATTCGTCTATTAAAAGCCCAGGAAACCAAATTATTTTAAATTAGTTATTATTTATAAGTTAATTTAAAGACTGCATTATGTGCAATTTACATGTTTGCATACTATTGTTTTTTTTTTTAAGTTGAGTGTTGATCATCTATTTAAAAATAAATAGTAATTAAATTTAAGTTTGAGTCAAGCTGTTAGGACTAATTGTAACCTTATAATGTCAAAGGGATCCCTCTAGTTTTAACCATAAGCATTTTTCTCACTAAGAAATTTTAAACTATAACAATGTATTTAAAGAAAGAGCAACTTGTTCAGTAAACCACTGTTTATTTAAAAAAAAAAAAAAAAGTTTAGTTTTCCCCCTGCTGTACCGAAATCATACCGAACCGTGACATTAAAGGGGTCATATGATGCAATTTCATGTTTTCCTTTGTCTTCGGAGTGTTGCAAGCTGTTTGTGCATATATAAGATCTGTAAAGATGAACAGATTAAAGTCTCAAACCCAAAGAGATATTCTTTATAAAAGTAAAGACTCTGCCATGCCTTCCTAAATCAGCTCATTCAAACACATCCCCCAAATGTCTACGTCATGGTGTAGGAAGATTTGCATAACACCGCCCAAATATATAGACTGTTTCAGCGGCAACAACATAAACAAATGTTACTTCGCATGCACACTTTTGTGGCCCTAACTTAACTGCCGGTAGACATGCAAATAGAATCAATAACAACAGCTAAGTCCCTGTAAACTAGATTATTTTTTGATAACAAGCTAAATATGTTTGCTGCATAAATCAGACGGATTTATTAAAAATGCTAATTCATTCTCTGCCAGCAGGAGGCGCTTTAAAGCGGGAGAACTAGAGGTAACGGCTGTTGGGCTGGACACAAAGCAGCGCTGCGCTTACAAACACTGCTTTATCAGGCATATAACATGCAAGATTAAATGAAATGACAATGTAATATTTTCTAAAGACAGTGTTCTTTCAGAAATACAGTGATAAAAAACACCCTCGTTTTGATTTTTAAACATTACATGCTCACGATTATTCAACGAAGCCTTTTAGAAAATCGGTCAGTTTTGATATCGTGGCGGGTCGCCACAAATAAATAAATGCATGGGAAACACATCCCACAGCACAACAACCTGAGCCCAACTTCACTTTTACTCATCACTTTAACTGCGTTTGTAGCCGGCGCCACTAACCAGACAGATAAACAAACACAAACCGGAAGCTAACTTCGGGCCAGGCGCGTGCGCCCGATGAAACCGTCTATACACAATCAAAGAAGGTGTAACTTTTATACTCACTGTAGTATTGTTGCTGCCGCTGCCATGTCATGGAGACGCTGTGTTTCGTTGTTAAAGCGAAAGTACTTTGTTTGGCCTTCCAAATGAGTACACAACTAGAAATCAGTGGTTAAGTTATATTTACAACACTGTTCCAGAACAGTATAATGCAAATATTCAAGTGTGTGCAGCGCATTTTACAGAGGACTGCTTGCTGATCCTAGGAGAGAGTAGCCTACGATGTGAACATTATGAATGGCTGTGAACACTTTAAAGTGGGACAATTCCAACGTCGCTTGGACAGTCTGGTGCTTCTGACTCACAGCCTGCAAGTACGTTTCGATATTTAAAGAATTTGCTACTGACTATTCAAACGCAAGTTTTGAGCAGTGTAGAGTAGTGCCTGTTTGGCGTTTCTACGATCACAAATGCAGACATGGTGTTGTGTTTACCCGGTGTGGCGCAATACGTAAAAAGACCATATGAGTCATTATAATCAGTAATTATGTCCTCACTGAATGCAACAAATGCCTCGTTTATACTGGGTTTTATTGTTTTAGTCTCGTCGCGCCGGGACACAGCATTACAACATGGTGAGGAGCGCAACATTTCCGTCACACGCTTGAGGTATTCGGCCAATCACAATGCACCAGATAGCTAGCCAATCAGAGCACACCTTGCTTCTCAGAACGATGAGCTTTGTAAAAATCGGCGCGTTTCAGAAAGGGGTAGCATAGAGGAACATCAATAATGTACAGTATGTGGAAAATGATGTGCTTTTTGAACCTCAAACCGCGTAAACACATTGCATTACACCAAATAATATTCTTTTTAGCAACAACATATGATGGTTAAAACTGAGGTACGTACCGAACCATCATATTTGTGTACCATTACTCCCCTAATATATACATGCATACATATACATTTAATTTGGAGAAAAGCATATCAAACCCTAAAAAAACAACCAACCAAACAAAAACAAACTTATACTAAGAATATAAAAAAGAATATAACTTAATATTTTAAATTTAAATGTTTTGTATCATTATAAATGTCTTCACTTTCATGTCACTTTTGATCAATTTAACATATCCTTGATGGTTAAAATTATTAGTTTAAAAAAAATGAAGAAAGTTAATCATGACACAATATTCATTTTTGGGGGAAATTTTACTTATACTTTATATTAATTATACCTTATAACCCCCAATATTCAGATTAGTTGTCAGTAGCCAGTGTCGTTTTAATCACAAAATAGGTGTGTACTTTTTTAGAAAGGCGAGTGATATCTAATATACCATATATATATATTTATTTTTACCCTGATTGGGGATAACATGAAGAGTAAATGCATTGGTTAAGTTTTCCCAGAACACACATGATTTCAGCCGGTTTGTGCAGATTGCAGTGGTTTTCAGGTGTGGGAGTTTATTTCACCACTGAGGGACAGCGAGTACATCCTGCTTTCACTTGACACAGAAGGAGAGAGAAGGGACAAAAGTAGGACATCCCTGGAGCAGACAGATGGGCACATGAGCAGTGCTTAAAGGCAATTTTCCAAGCAAGATTAGAACCTGAGGTTTTCTGTTCATGGGAAAGAACCATTTTCTCTTAGCCATCACCATTCACCGGACCAATGAGGCAGCTTCCATTCAACTGACACCTGCTGTAAAGACATTTGACTTTCTAACATTCTAGTTAACGACTTGCTGTAGTGAATGATACATATTTAACACTTATGATTAATTTTTTATGTTATTTGATGAATATTTTCCAAATCCTGTTTATCACCACAAAGGTTCACTTCTAAGGGGATCATGGCTAGAAATAACTTGTTTTTGAAGTCTACCACATAGGAACAATGCATAAGCAGAGGTGAGGATGGTAACAGCTGTTTGTGATTGCACCTAACGTTACTCTGTTTATAATATGGAGCGGCAGTATACTACCACACATTTTACAAGATTAGATGTTTGTCAGTGGTGCTCAGAATCTGCAAATCATTCGCCATCATCCTCAGTCATCTCCACTTACTCTGTTTATGTGGTAAGTTAAATTTTATGTACTGTAATGTAAGAGGCAACCGTTAGCAGTCGTTATCTGTTTTCCGTTTGTTTTTCCATGCCTTTCTGTATACGGATTGAGGCTTCGGGCACACCCCTAACCCCCCTCCCGATGACATCATCCATCGCAATGTTTAACTGCAGACATCGTCCAATGCCAGTTTTGCAGACATCGTCCAGTATAAAACAACACCCTTTTTACCCTGTCAAAACAGCTCTGTTCACAGCAAGCTGTTTCGTTGCATGTCTCTTTAAATGCTAATGAGCTCTGCTCACCCGCCACTCTCCTCTGTGGGGTGACAAGCAGTTCTCTGAGAGACTCTAGCCGCATTTATCCACGGAACTTGCTAACTAGCACATTATTAGGGAAGGTGATTTTCAAAGATTCATAGAAAACTTATACTCACTGCATCTGTAGGTGAGGCTGGATCATGAATGATTTGCACGAAGATAGACTCATTTAGATATGTCAGGGAGCGCGTTACCTTCAAAAACAAACCTAATCCACTGCATCTTCAGCAGCTCAGATGTCGGGAATAAATGACGACTGCTATGTTCATTATTACATCCAACAACAAAAGACGTCAATCGCTTAGAAGACATTCTTGCCTACCCCTGCATTGAAACAATGGTGGACTGTTGACAGCTCTCGCAGGACGGGTCTAAGTTAAAACGCCAGTGTCAATCAACAATCGTGGGAGCAACCTGGGTATGTGTGATGTCACACAGCCAAGAATCTGAGATAAGTTTGATTTGAGAAAGGGGTTATCATTTTCTGAGATTAAAAAAAGCAAAAAAAAAAAAAACTGGGTGGATTTTTATCATTATAGGGTGGTTGTGGACACACATGTAAAAGTGAATTTTGCTTCTGATTACCCCTTTAAAAAACAAATAAATACTGACCTCAAACTTTTGAACAGTAGTGTATATAAAAAGGTGTTCTGCAGATATTTGCCATTATAATAAAAAAAAAAAAAAACAACAACAGCAGAGCATCTCACATTGAGATTGAATGGGAATACTAAAATATATATTTCTATGCCTAGACAAGTCATTGTCATCTGAAAAGGTCAGATGGTAAAGTCACAATTTTCTAGTCTAATTCTATGTATTTTGTTCTGTTTATTCTAAGTTTTAAAGGAAAAAAAAATCTTAAAGTTAAGAAGTAGTATTGTATATATACTTATATAGTATTGTATTTCCATACATTTTCACTAAAATGTTTGTGTGAAACCTGTTGTAATAAATACTCTGTTGGGTAATCCAGATTTCATATCACATCATCCACGACTTCTAAAGTTCAGAGTCAGACTGAAGTCTGATGATAGTCAGGGATTGCTCTGACAGACATCCGTCATTGTAAAGCAAAGCCAGACAAAACAAAATCCATCCTCGTTGAGTCTGTCAACCACCATTAGTTTGCTGTGACAGAGCAGATCACTGACAGTTTAACCAGCCTCGGGAAAGTGACGCAGCCGACTGGTGACACATCCGTCATGGAAGTTGTCGGATCTTATGTGGCAATGTGTAAAACCACGCATTCGGCACACACACAAGAAAAAGAAAGAGTGAAGGATTGATAGATTACAAAGAGCAAAGTGACATTTCTTTTGAGAGGTGACTGAGGGCTTTTCGTATAATTACTACCCTGATCATTGTATTGATTGGCTGAACTTTTGATTGACAGTTCTGATTATCTTTCAGGACATATTTGGGACCTTGTAATTTTGTTTATCTGTTTTTTTTTTCTTTCATACCTGTCATTTAAGAGACATTTATCATGGTCACAGTGTAATTTGTATACCGATGTGGAATCATCGGAAGCACTGGTATTAATGAGGCTTAATTAGATTAGGTTCAGCCTTTCGCTCTGTGTCAATTAACTATCAATTAACTTTGGCAGAGATCAAGGAATATTCTATTTATAATCCCTGTATCAATACATTTCTAAATTAATTATATTTAATCTGTTATCTCAATCATTAGCATTTCAATCAAAAAGTAGCAAGAGGATAAATAAATTATAATATAATGATAGATTGAGGTGAGGAGAAGTAAAGCTTTGTCCTTCCATAAATCCTAGTCTATAGCGGGGGATGGGTTACACTTTATTTCAGTAGACATTCTACTATAATTAACTAACATTTCAACTAAATGTCAACTAACTATCTCAGTAGAGTATTAGTAGACTTTTAGGTTAGGGTTAGTAGAATGTTAACGTGTACTTGCAAAGTGACTTACAGTCAGTTGAATGTGTGTTGGAAGGCTATCAAAATAAAGTCAGGGCTACTAACGAACTATTGGCTCCCAAGAAACAAAATTATGCGCCAAAGGTTTTTTTTTTAGGTGTCTAAGTAAAACAGCTGCACCTAATTATATTTCAGAGGGTCTCCTACACAAATGACAAACTTGAGGAAATCATATCCACCATCTGGTATTGCCTTCATGCAATTCATTCAATGTTGCCTTAATATTTTACCAAAATAATGCACCTTAGAAAGTAGCACCATGTTGCCATGACCTTTTGAAACAAGCTTTACTTTGGGAGGGCTCCTATGATGCCTGAAAATGCTGTCCTTATGGGCGGCTCTCTAGGTTTTAGACAGAAGACCGAATTTGAGAGGAACTTTTGTTATCATTCCTACAACTTTACAGACTGCAGGACATCATCATGTTAAGTGCAAGCACTAATGGCCTCTGACAGCTAGTGGAGTTTAAGTCCCATCAGTATTCCAGTAGAGCATGATGGGAATTACTGAATGCAGATAAATGTTACAACAGATAAAGCACTGACCTCAGTTCAGCATAGAAAAATGAAGAAAGGTCAGATTTACATTTCTTCTCTCGCACTTTCTTCCTGCATCCCTTGACCTCAGGCCTTTTCTCTTGAATCTCTGTTTCTTTTTGCATATTTCTCTTTTTTTAATCGTATAAAAACAAGAGGTCATAGTAGATAATCAATGCTGTTTATTAAAAGCTCCTTAGATGTTGTGGCTCTAACAATATGGGTGTTTGGGTGCTTCGCTTCCTTTCTGCTAATGCCAACCACCCCCACAAGATGGTCTGTAATATTGCATATTATATATTCTATACATTGGGCTTCAAAACTTGGAGACCACAATGAATATCCTTAAATCCAAATACATTACATTTAAAATCTAAGAACATAAAGAATTGAACAAAAGGCTTTGCTTAGAAGACTAATTAATTTGAGTAATTTGAAGCTGTTTTTTTCATGGAAAACCATGATCCTTTTTTCAGGGTTTTTTGATGAACTGATTATTTCAAAATAATTTATTTATTTTTTTGGATCAATTTAAACGTTTTTACTGTCACTTTTTCTGAATAAAAATCCTTGCTGAATAAAAGGATTAATTAAAAATGGTTAATTATTATTAAAATAGTTAGAAGTATAACATCAGTTCTGGACCCCACTGCATTTAATCAAAGGTGTATCAGTCCTATTCTGTCATACTTGTCCACATTGATTGCACTGAAACACTGTATATGATTATTTAAAAAATCTATTTTATTTCTTAATGCCCATTTAAAAAAAATCCTTTTAATTAATGTAAAATAATAATGCACTTATTTTCTGATTAATCTAGTTGATCTCATTTTATCAGATACAGGTAATCTATAAAATGGTTCATGGTTTCCCTTTTGAGATCATAGGATCAGATAAGTTATGTTATTCAGAAGAATTGCTCTCAGTAAGCTTCATACATTCAGTATAAGCTGCACTGTACTGAACCGCAGTCGAGTCAGTCACAGCACCTATGGGATTTAATTACACAACACCTCTTACATAAGCTAGGCCAATCATATTACAGATTTTACTTTCATGTCTTTACTGATATGAAGATGACAGCTAATGGACTGATGTATAAGTGCTCAAGCCATAGATCAATATAAGACTGACAGATATGTTAGTTGATGATGTTGTGGAAAACGATGATTTATGTCTTAAAAGCTTTTGAATCATTATCAAAGTTGGCATCATCAAACACAGTCATGACAGTTTCAGATGCCATCAACTGAAAACATTTTTTTTTGTTTTTTTTGTTAAATTTGTAAAACAGCAGTAAACATAATAAAGGGAAAGCCTGCTGGGTGAGACCTCTGTACGTTGGCGGTCTGCTCAGTCTTGACGTCTTTAGTGCAGTGGGAATAAACTGGCCTGCTGATCAAACTAAATGTCTTGGGATTTACTAGGTCAAATTGTCAAATAATGGATAAAAGAAGGATGTAACCTTGTGCTCTTTTCTCGCTCTATTTTTTTTTTACCTCCTTCTTTTGGCTCGTCCTTCCTTGGTTTTCCGTTTTAAGTGACTGGAGGTGGACAGTTCAAGACTACTTTAAAATAGGTTTTTGCCTTTCCTTTTTTTCTCATTTCATTGATACTCCCTAGCCATTTTAATTGGAATAACATTACTATATAGTATGTATATGTTGAATAAATTAATATTACTGTTATCTCTCTGTCTGTATATCTATCCTTGTCTGTCTGTCTATCTATCTAATCTATAGTTCTATCATTTTATCTATCATTCTATTCTTTTATCCATCCAACCATCCGCCCGTCCATCCATCCATCTATCCGTCCGAACATCCATCTATCCGTCCGAACATCCATCCATCCGTCCGAACATCCATCCATCCATGCGTCCGAACAGCCAGCCAGCCATCCATCCATCCATCCATCCATCCATCCATCATATTCGGATGGATCCGAACATCCATCCGAACATCCATCCAACCATGCGTCCGAAAAGCCAGCCAGCCAGCCATCCAACCATCCATCCATCCATCATATTCGGATGGATCCGAACATCCATCCGAACAGCCATCCATCCATGCGTCCGAACAGCCAGCCATCCATCCATCCATCCATCCATCATATTCGGATGGATCCGAACATTCATCCATCCGAACATCCATCCATCCGAACATCCAGCCATCCGAACATCTATAACTATAATTTAATGATAATGGATATTGCATTTAAGGCATCATGCATTGAATTATCAAATTGTTTTAGTAACTGGTTGTTTACCAGTTTACCAAACTGGTTGTTTGTTTTCTTCTTATTTTCTTCAAGGGAACTCATACCTCTGTTAAGTCCTCTTTTTGTTCATACTGTTTTCAGTAAATCTGCGTGTCCATAATGTTGTCACCTGTCCTACTTTTTTGAAAGTAGTACAATAGAACTAATTAATATCACAAGAACATGCACATTTGTGGAGAGTGAGAATACAGATATCTCTGAGTTGTTCTGAGTTCATCTGGAGCTTTCACACATATGCCAAAATGTCAATCTGAGCCTTACATGTATACCTGCTTTCAGCACTCGAGATCCATACAGCCAACAGTCACACCTCATCAGCTGTTTTTTCATGTTCCTCAAGCTCTAATCAAACGTGTGACTTACACCAGTGTGCTTCTTGTTTTGAAATAAGACCATCTCTTGTCAAAGACCAATCTGTGAAGGGCCACCTGCCACAGTGGTCAGTAGAATAGGTGGAATTACCCATATTAGGCTGGTGGCAGGTGTTAATTATGCACCATGGTGGTGACAAATAAGAAACACACATTATAAGGCTATGGAGTGTGGTATTACTGGAGTCTCAGTAGCTACGTTTATAGGCCTATCCGTCTGATTAATACTTTTATAAACAGGCTGAAAAGCCTTCATGTAAACACCTCAATCAATCTGAATGAAATTGTGATTAAATTTAAAGGGTTGGTGTAGGCCTGAAATATGTGATTGAATAGTTAATGGGAAAAAAAGGCTTTTTTTAGAGGACATTATGGCAAAAATGTTTTTCTCAGTAGCTCCATTATTTCAATGGCTTTCTTCAGTTGTGAACATGGCAACAGGGCACTTCATATGCGCTAAAGTTTTGTTTGCAATACATGTAATGCTAAATATGTGTATTAAACTCATACGTGAATCAGACTGCATTGTTTAGGGTTCATATAAACGGTACTGTCAAAATCTGAATTTGGATTGGATTCATTCCGATTGGAAAAAAGTGGTTTCTTCAGTTATTCCAGGCTCAGGAGGAAGAAGTAATGTTGCGAAAGCTCACAATACTTTTGTAGCACACCACTCCTCATGATTTAAAATGAAATATACATTTTGTTATGATAGATGATTATGGATTACCCAAAATTTCATATTTGACCTTGTGAATCTCGGCAGAGAAACCTTGGTCTGTGAGTTCCAAAATAAAAAATCCCACTGAAAACAATTACGAGGTGTAAATTTTTAATCGTGCATTGATTTTTATCCTGTTAAAAGGAACTGAAAAGTAATTCAGTGCAACCACTGTGTTTGAGCATGCGAGTCATGTTGGGCGTCTTACTTAAAAAGTTATTTTCAGGGGTTCCCGCCACTCTCTGCAAGCTCTTTCTGATGTTCCTGTCGCTAATAGTAAAGCACCTCTAAATTACTGTCAGTATAACGCAATTACCTTACAGAGAAAGATAGCGAGAGAGAGAAATAGAGTTACAAAGCCCATCTGCTGTTTCTTTGCTGTGCGTGTAGGACCTAAAATGGCTCTTACAAACAGTATAAGACACAACAGATGTGATACAGTCGTGTGACAGGTTTTATTTATTAATTTTTTTAAAGCAGAAGTTCTGTTGATGAGAGCTCAAACTGCTAAACGAGTTAGCATTGATCTGACTCCACTTGCTCGATCTGTGCTCCTCCTCTGCGACGACTTGAGAATACTCAACTGAACATATGCACACAGCCTGTCTCATAATTAACCATATCCCCACACGGTCACATTGACATATACCTGTATGTTTTCACAGTGCTTAAAGCTGTGCTGTCAAGTCATCTTACTCCTCGATGAGAGAGTTTAATACTGTAGACTGTAAATCCTGCACAGTTAAATAAATCAAGTTGGGGAAGCTGAAATAAACCTTGCATAAACCTTGAAAAACAGAAGACTCTTCATGTTCATGTGAATCATAGCACCTGTGATATTCGATGATTTAATTAGGAGATAAAGAGTGTCACGGGTCAAATGAAGTAGGATGGAAGCATCTGTGGTTTTTAAGAATAGCGAACAACTTAATTCTTTGTACAAAATTAATTTTCTTCTTCTGAATTACTTGCAAACACGCAGAGACCTGTTCGTAGTTAAAGGAGTAGTTCAACTGTTCAAAGTTCAAAGATGTAGATGAGTTTGTTTCTTTATCAGAACAAATTTAGCATTACATCACCTGCTCACAAATGGATCCTCTGCAGTTAATGGGTGCCGTCGAAATGAGACAGGTGATTCACACCGCTCCAGTCCATTAATTAATTTCTTGTGAAGTGAAAAGCTGGCCAATTCCTGCAATAAAAACAACAACAAAAAAATTCCATCACTTGTCGTCCTCTCACATTAAAATTTTAGTTTTATTTGTTTTTTGACATTTTTGTTTAGAAATGTTTTCACTTGTAAACTGTGCTTGAGCTACACATATTTCTCTCCTGATTCAGATGAGAAATTTTTTTTGCATGCGCACACACACACACACACACACACACACACAAAAATGTATTAATTGTCTTGAGGTCTTGATGGCAGCTCATTCTGACGGCACCCATTCACAGCAGAGGATCCATTGGTGAGCAAGAGATGCACAGTAATGTTAAATTTCTCCAAATCTGTTTTATCTAATCTTTGTTTTATTTACCCACTGTGCATAGTTTTAAACCAATGCATTGTATAAAATGTATAAATGTATCCCACACCGAAAAGATCCCACACTATATCAGTGGCCTAATGCAGAGTACAAATTTTCCAACAGTCATTATTTTGCATAACTGCACAGCTTTTTTCTACAACAAGCAAGAAATAATTTAACTCCCAGGCTAGAGTAATGCAAAATAATGGACATTCTTATTGTTTTCCTGACCTAATTTAAAGATTTACAGACTTCTGCAAAGCTAGGAAGGAGGTTTAATGTTCTTTTTTTGTGTGCTAAATGGTAGTTTACACCAGTACTTGGACTATATGATAGAGCTATTCAGAAGCACATGCGTTCCATTTTGGACTGCTAAATTTATTGTGCCTCCTTCAGAGCAGAGATTACATGGACATCAGTGTCTTATCTGCTGTATTTACAACTACAGTTTTACCATTTTCCTTTTATGATAAGAATAGAGAAGCAGCATGGAATAGCTTCAGAATGCTTGCATCATCCTTCACTCCGGAATACAGTGTAATACGTGTTAGCCTCTGAAAGCAAGTTCTAGACTTCCTCTAAAAATGTGTCGTAGTTAGACTGGAGAGAGCAAAATGCTACCCTGAGGTGTTAAAATGTAAGCGGCTTTATGGCGCCTTGGAAAACAAGCTCTGAATCCTTGTTCAGCATGGAAAGCATCAGATTCTGAGTGGTCACCTCACTTGTGTGTGTGTGGTTTGCAAGAGAGAACTTCTGAAATGAAACATGCATTGACACGCTTTGAAAGGGTCCATCACTTAAGAGAGCTTTGGCTTTTGCATGATTTTTTTTTTTTTTCTGAAAGCGTCTTAGATGGTCCCGGCTGCTTTTGGCATCAAGTCACATTGGCTAGCGGCCTCGCTCTAAAGGGTTTTAATCACTGCCAACATGAAGTGCAGCTCCATGCAGCTCTGAAGCTCCAGTGATAATGGACAGAATGGAAGAATGACAAATTAAAGGTGGCAATGGATTAGAAGATCCATAGCAAAAGGAATAGTTCACCCAAAAATGAAAATTTGCTTACCTTCATGTTGTTCCAAATTAACTCTCTTTCTTCTGTGGAAGACCAAAAATGGTATTTTGGATTTTTTTTTTTTTTAACCATACAATGTCATTTTGGAACTAGTGTTGTAGGCCCCATTGTTCTTCAAAAGATCTTCTTTTGTGTGCAGAAGAAGGAAAGTCATACGTGTTTGGAATGAAATAGGGATGAGTAAATAATGACACAATTTCCATTTTCGGTGAACTATCCCTTCAGTGTTTATCATTGTGCCGTAAAACCAAATCTAAAAAAACATGCTCATATATGCATGCTGTAGTGTTGCTATGGAAGATAATCGGCCATTCAAAAACACAAAGGAAGCGGTTTGTCTACAGCATTTTGTTTTCTTCTTTCTGAGGGGCCTATATATGATGAAGTTGGATTACGAATGAAGTAAACTCATATGTGCTGTGTCCTCTGAAATTACATAAAAAAGAAATTTGCTTTTCAAAGTTTGTCTAATCTTTGCACAATCATACCAAGACTCGAATCCTCTCCTCAATCAAGTCTTTAGTGATTCACAAGTGGCTCTGTGAATCGTCCTTCATCTGTTCTTCAGTAATGCAGCCTAGTATTCGGAGGAGTTTAATGGAAAAAGACATTATATTTCAGGTTTGTCCCAGTAGAGTCTTTTTTATATGACTTTCCCTTTGCTCTTACACTAGCCTATATCTCAGATTTGACTCCTGACTCCTTTGTTGCTTTTTTCTTGTTACCTAGGCATTTGTCGTTTTGTAGTTTTGATAGGACATACATTTGGGATTGTGTTGGTGTGCTTTTTTGATGCATTTTTACTCTTCACCAGCTTGGTCAATTGAAAAGAAATGCAGCCAAACACACATTTACTGTGCAATCTTAATTCAAATGCATTGGATTTTTTTTGCATAGAATTTTGTTTTAATAGTAAAATATCTGAAACACTGTAATGGTATCTATCTGCATAGGAACGAACTCAAAACGTCTGAGGTTTGGTGAACACCACACGGTTTAATATGATACATTATGATGGTACATTATTCTTGAGTTAATTTTTAATTAAAAAAATAGAATGAAATTCAAAGTTTAAAATTAAGCTGCATTGAGTTATTGCATAGACTATTGTGCAAAAAAAAACAACAAAACAAAACCCTAGCACTTATAGCATCGTCAACCACCAGTATTATCAGTGTAGTTGGTTTTTGAATAAATTTACATTTATTTATTTACCACCTAAGGTACAAGCAGTGCATTAAACTTTTTTTTTTTTCTTCTTTCAGGTTGACTGGTTGTCTGGCAGGAACACAAAATGTGAGTTTCATAATATTAGAAAAGATTCTATTAAAATACAAGATAAGGCTTAAATTAAATACATGTTTGTATACAATGCTCTTTATCTGTGTTGTTACCTGTTTTCAGTGACTTCTGAAGAGTTATATTTGATTTTCTGAAAGTAGACCAAAAGTCATTGTAGATCACAAATACAATTACACCATGATTTGTAAAAAAAATTGCATCAGCCTTATCCTACATAAGACTCAAGGGATGAACAACAAAATATGTTTTCTTTCAAGGAAAAACAACAAATCAAAGGCTAGACAAATTCTATATTTGAAAAAAAATGTCTAGGGGATTATTTGAAAGCTTCCAGGGATGAGATAAGACATGACATAAAGGGTCACTGAGATCTTCTCATCACCCTGAGGAAACCAGCTAAAACTATGTCATCGTACTGTGAATCATTTCAAATGAAAAGCTTGTGCTAAATGATTAGCAACCTGATATGCAGAGATAATCTTCTGCTGGATTCATGAATCTTCTCAGCATGTTGACACGTTTACTTGCAATAACTTGCAATGCAAAATTGCTTCGAGGGGCATGCCAGAGGCACACACCCACCCATGATGTTTGAAAGCAATCAAAATTACAATATTTTTTTTCATTGAAAAACCCCAAATCCATTTATTCCTGTTTTGGCAAGAAAGAACCCGTTCTGCCATTTCAAGCATGCTTCTATTTCTTTCTTTTTTGGAGCTCTGTGGGTTAGACACAACGATGAAATGAGAATAATAAGACTTTGATTTATTATAAGAACAAAATGACCTGCTGATTACATTAGGTTCATTACATTAGGTTGAGAATGGGTTTGCTCGGTGCTGACCAATTACAAGCTAATGGCCACTGCTGATTGTTGCTCATTTTTTTTTTTTTAAATTTACAGATGAGGCAAATGGAAAAATTTATAATGCATTCTCAGTGCCTTTATTTGCATGATTCATGCCCAACCTAAAATCATGCTCTCACCGAAATTGCGATGTGAAGATAACCATACATAACCAAGGGCCAGCGTACTCTTCAGTTTAAGGAAAAGCCATTTTATCTCTTTCAATAAACCTTATTCGATGCGCCCACTCATAGCTCTGAGTGCAAGTGTAGGGGATGAGAACAATTTAACAGAGTGGGATGTTTAACCCCACTTTCATGTTTCAAAGCACTATGAAACAGAGTTGAATCATACGAGTATGCTTTACAGTGCTTCAAAAAGCAAAATCAATATTACGATCTCGAATATATACGTTAGCAAAAGGATATCATTCTTACAGCTTGTCATGATCTAAACGACAGGATGTCTTTGAATGTTAGCAGAAGGTTAGACATGTATCACATTCAATGTAATTCCACCCGGACTGTTAGATTATTTATCTTTTGTAAGGCACAGTAATCATCCCATCTGTATATATGTTGAAGGACAACCTGAAGAGTGGAGGAAATATGAATGAATCGCAACCGTGTGTTTAACAGCCAATCGCATTCCCTGAGCGTGGTGCATTTACACTGTTGCCGACCAATAAAACGGCCAAACAATCACACTTGACCCTCGCGGAAGCGCCAAGGCCACCGGAGCGTCAAAGAAAAGTTCGCAAAGTTATTGATCCTGCAGTTAAACTCATCCTTGAGAGGTTCGAAAACGACCTCAATCCTTATTTGAGATGGAGGGGAAGGCGTGAGAGAACGGGGAGCATTTAATCTGCCCACTGGTGAGAAAGATGGGAAGAGAGACATCTATTAAACTGAATCTTTGTGGCTGAATATAGGATTGTGCTTCCTCTGAGACCATACCTAAGGCTATTGCCAGCAGTCACCGGCGTCCCCAGGGAGCATGACTTCCCACAGAGATTCCCGAGACCGTGAACATGTCACAATATTCCCCAGTTCTCGATCACAGTCTAGGCTTCCCGCGTGGTTCTTTCCTCTGGTATTTCTCTCCTAATTATGCAGATGCCACGAGGCATGACCACTCGTTCTCGCCAAAACCGCATTTCCATAACCTTTAATTGGGTCTCATTATAAAAATACTCTACTCCTGGCCGATAGGATGTGAACACCTGCTGTTTTTCCTCTTAACATGTGTGAATCACTTTTAAGGAAGACAAATTATGAAGGCAGAACTTCCAAAAGGTGCTGTAAAGTATTTGTGCACTCATGTCTTTCAGCCATCTACTCGGATCATTAAGGAGCAATGCGGTGAGTGGTTGCGAAGCTGGCGAGTTCTTGCTTGTTTAACTGCAAGTAATTATGCATAAGGCTGTAAGTGAGTCTTTCAGCCCACCTCAGCTTCGAGCTGATCATTATGTGTGGTGAATACCGCGAAGGCTCTTTCAGTTGGAGGCCGAGGGCCTGGTCAGCTTGTCCTCCACTGTGTGAGTGAAATTTGATTAGGAGTCTAATTATGTGTAGCAGAGAATGAGGGGGGTCACGCTAGGCTGGCTGCTTTTCACAGTCTTTCTCTCTCTTTTTCTCTCGTATCCAATCATTCCTCGCGCTCTTGTAAGCTGTAGAAACGGAAGCACTCAACAAAACCAGAAGTGGCACATTTTTTCCCTCCATTCAGAATGATTTAAAATCATCAGAGCCCAGCCATAATGTCTGCCTGTATATGATCGTACGAGCATTTGTCTTGGAGGTAAAAAGAATTGATTTGAAGAGAATGTTTTAGCAGGCTGCTCCTGTGTTTCATCAGGGCTGATTTTTTGATCCTATGTGGGGTTTTATATTTATGGTGACCTTTCTTTGAGCATCTTGCCATCTGAAGTGGAACCCTTCATTTTAAATCACTTGTTCTGAAGTTTTGACGGGCATATATTTTATCATACAGTCAGTTGGCACTACTGAAAATGCTTTTGCAAGGACTGTTATTTCAGGGTTAACAGTTAAATATGTAGTCCAGTTAAATGTGTAGTTGTCGTCATTTAGTCATTAGCAATGAAGCGTTAACCTGTTTTTCTGGCCATCACAACTTTTGTCAACTTTGGTCACATGTCACACTATTGATTATTTTTTTTAAACCTGATGCACGCATTTTTTTTCTCACTTTTGGACAATTTAAAATGCAAATTTATGTAAAAGTGTTAAGTTAATAAATTGCACTTATTTTTTACATGCATGTTTTTACATTGTACTTATATTTTACTAAATATCTGCATGTAGGCTTTAAAATATAACAGGCTTTAAGTATAACTCGTTTGAAGTTATGGTGCTGCGTATAACATTATCTAGAGAAACACGTGTGATGTTTGTACTGGTTACTGTATACAGGCCACCAAGGCACCACACAGACTTTATTAAAGAATTTGCTGATTTTCTATCTGAGTTAATACTGGCTGCAGAAAAAGTCTTAATTGTTGGCGATTTTAATATCCATGTCGATAATGAAAAAGATGCATTAGGATCAGCAGTCATAGACATTCTGAACTCTATTGGGGTTAGACAACAAGTTTCAGGACCTACTCATTGTCGAAATCATACTCTAGATTTAATACTGTCACATGGAATTGATGTTAGTGGTGTTGAAATTCTGCAGCAAAGCGATGATATCTCAGATCATTGTCTAGTCTTGTGTAAACTCCATATAGCTAAAACTGTAAATTCTACTCCTTGTTACAAGTATGGTAGAACCATCACTTCTACCAGAAAAGACTGCTTTGTAAGTAATCTTCCTGATTTATCTCAATTCCTCAGCATATCCAACAGCGCAGAAAAACTTGATGATGTAACAGAAACTATGGACTCTCTCTTTTCTAGCACTTTAGATACAGTTGCTCCTTTACGCTTAAGAAAGATCAAAGAAAACAGCCCGACTCCATGGTATAATGAGCACACTCACGCCTTAAAGAGAGCAGCCTGGAAAATGGAGCGCAGATGGAGGAAAACAAAACTAGAGGTATTTCGTATAGCCTGGCGGGAAAATTCCCTATCCTACAGAAAAGCATTAAAAACTGCTAGATCTGATTACTTTTCGTCTCTTCTAGAAGAAAACAAACATAACCCCCGGTATTTATTCAATACAGTCACTAACGAAAAATAAAGCATCAACAGGTGTTGGCATTTCCCAAAAGCGCAGCAGTAATGACTTTATGAACTACTTTACTTCCAAGATCGATTCTATCAGAGATAAAATTGTAACCATGCAGCCGTCAGCTACAATATCGCATCAGATAGTGCACTATAGATCCCCTGAGGAACAATTCCACTCATTCTCTACTATAGGAGAGGAATAATTGTATAAATTTGTTAAATCATCTATACCAACAACATGTATGTTAGACCCTATTCCATCTAAACTACTAAAAGAGCTGCTTCCAGAAGTCATAGATCCTCTTTTGGCTATTATTAATTCATCACTGTCATTAGGATATGTCCCCAAAACCTTCAAATTGGCTATTATTAAGCCTCTCATTAAAAAAACACAACTTGACCCCAAAGATTTAGTTAATTACAGACCGATCTCAAATCTCCCTTTTCTGTCATAGATACTAGAAAAGGTAGTATCCTCACATTTTTTTTCTTAGAGAAAAATAGTATTTGTGAGGAATTCCCGTTCGACATTATCGACCACAACATTCTTTTGAACAGACTAGAACACTTTTTTGGCATTAGTGGAAGTGCATTAGCATGGTTCAAATCGTACTTATCTGAACGCCATCAGTTCGTAGCAGTGAATGAAGAGGTATCATATCGATCACAAGTGCAGTACGGAGTACCTCAAGGCTCAGTACTAGGGCCGTTACTTTTCACGCTTTACATGTTACCCTTGGGAGATATCAGGAGACATGGTGTTAGCTTTCACTGTTATGCTGATGATACTCAGCTCTATATTTCTTTGCGGCCCAGTGAAACACACCAAATTGAGAAACTAACGGAATGCATAGTCGATATAAAAAACTGGATGACGAGTAAATTCTGATAAATTCTGATAAAACAGAGGTGTTAAGGTGTTAATTATCAGACCTAAAATCCCCACATGTAATGACATAGAACACTATCTAACACTTGACGGCTGCTCTGTCAATTCTTCATCATCATTTAGGAACCTAGGTGTGCTGTTTGATAGCAATCTTTCATTTGAAAGCCATGTTTCTAGCATCTGTAAAACTGCGTTTTTCCATCTCAAAACATATCTAAATTGCGTCCTATGCTCTCAACGTCAAATGCAGAAATACTAATTCATGCGTTTATGACTATTGTAATGCTCTATTGGGTGGTTGTTCTGCACGCTTGATCAACAAATTACAGTTGGTCCAAAATGCAGCAGCTAGATTCCTTACTAGAACCAGGAAGTACGACCATATTAGCCAGATCAGTTGGTGGATTGGCGCCAGGAGATGATGTATGTGGCCCTGATCGTCAGCGGAGGCCAGACACCTGGATATTTTTTTGGACACCTGGACATATCCCCAGTCACCGTAGCCACCCGATCCGGTCCGTATCCAGCCCAGATGGTCACTGCAGTCACCAGATCCAGTCCGTATCCAGATCAGATGGTGGATCAGCACCCAGAGACGACCTCTACAGCCCTGAACGTCAGCGGAGACCAGGACACCGAGATGAGCACCAGAGACAGATCCCCAGTGAGGACCCCGTCACTTAGACAGCCATTGGGAAAGACCACTGGAACCAGTTGAGCCCTTACAATCTGACTTTGCTGCAGTTGGAATTGAACTGCTGGACGTTTGGCCAGAGGAGAACTGACCCCCTGACTGAGCCTGGTTTCTCCCAAGGTTTTTTTCTCAATTCTGTCATCGATGGAGTTTTGGTTCCTTGCCGCTGTCGCCTCCGGCTTGCTTAGTTGGGGACACTTCATTTCCAGCGATATCGTCGACCTGATTGCAAAGACACTACTTAAACTGAACTGAGCTGGATGATGACATCACTGAATTCAATAATGAAATGCCTTTAACTGAAAATCTTTTTTTAATCTTTTCATTTTACATTATTGACACACTATTTTCCTTTTTTGATATTGTGCAGTTGCTTTGACACAATTTACATTGTTAAAAACACTATATAAATAAAGGTGACTTGACTTGACTAGTTAAGACCATTTTTTATATTATTTTTGTTTAAATAATCTTTTTTTTTTTCTCTCCAATTTTCACCGCTGAAGATGATTGAAATGATTGAAATTGAAATTAAATTTACACTACAACCAGTGATTATCGTTGGCAGCCAACTGTGAAAGTTTAATTCTATTAGTAAATAAACACAATCGATGCGTTGCCAATAACACGCATGTTTGGTTTTCCAACCTCGATGCTAAAGTTTTTCAATGCTTCAGTTAGATTGAGTCTTGATGTGCATGTACAAATCTAATTTCAGCCAGGCGACAGCAGATATTGGTATGTGCTGTGTTGTTTTTCCATTAATGAAGATTACCTGCCTATTCCTATTTGTACATACAGGTGTCAGACTTTGATTTGATTCCATCAATTTGGTTTAACGTGTCTGAGCTACTACAGTACATCCAGCAAATGGAAAAGGTTCATTCAGAGTCAGACTGCCCTTAATATGCATCTGTCAAATTTCAGCAAATTCAAATATAGACTGGCAGTAATGCCTGAGATTTTTCAGCTATTCTTCTCCCAAGACGGTTTTGCAACTTGAGGTTTGTCTGACTAGATGCAATTTAAATGAGAAATTGGCAAGGGACTCTTTATTTGTCAGTATCCTGTCTATTAATACGGATATCTGTATGTGAAACACATCCCCTGAGCATGCAACAATGCAGGGATTGATATTCTTCTTATTGTCGTTGTTGGGATCTTGTAACTCTGATTGATGGTGTGACACAGCAACCTATTAGCTATTTTCCAAATATACTGACGTAACCTCTCCGTACAGATGACAATTTAATGAGACAGGGATGCAACTTGGTTCTAAAATGCACTAAAACAATATGATATTGTTGAGTACCTAGTGAAACGTCGACATTTTAAAACGATCACCTTTTGACACCGCTCGACTCTCTATTTTTCTTTTTTTCCCATTTCTCTCCCGAGCGACCTTCACCACCGACTTGGATAATTGTTGTCCTTCTCAAATGATGTTCAGTACTGTGTGTTTTCCTGCACACTTATAGGCCATCCAGACGGGTAATATCCATGAAAAACAACAGAGCAGTAGTTCTGCTGATCTATTACCACTTTTTTATTGTAATGAATATGTAAATTGCTCTCCACCAAGGTGAATTCAGGTGAGAGTGTGGCAAAATTTTCTTTTTTTAGTGCTGCACCAACAAGATCAGTAAACCTAAATGTTTGTTAATGTACCCTTGTCTTTCTCCAATCACTGTCAGGTGGTCTTAAAAACAACCTTGTCACGGCTGTCTCCATCCTAGGGAGCTCATATGAAATCACGTCAGCTTGGATCCTGTTTACCCCCCAATTAGATGCTACGGGTCTGGTAATCCGAGATGTCATCTTTCATTGCTTTGCTGTCATACTTGCTCAAAACCATTCAGTGACCTTTGCAGTCATTCGATATTTACTTGGTGACTGATTAAAGCTGAATTTCCCTCAGGACAAGCTACTGCCAAAGAAAAACAAAGGACCATAAAGTGTATGCTTTATTAAGTGATTGGCACAATATAACTTTGGCATAATATCTGTCATTTGTTTGAATGGCTAAATCTATAATATTATATAATTTGATTTTACTGGTTGGAGGCCAAACTCTTTTTGTACCTCCTGGATATTTTGCCACCCACAATCATACAAAGCCACAGCTACCTACGGGCCAATTTCATTAGCGAAACCTCTGAAAACATTTCTAGCCGTCTATGAAGCGGAGTATTAAAACATCAAATAACTCAGACAGCCTTGCCCTCAGGAGCAAAAACGTTGTTTCAAAGTAGAAAAGATGCTTCATCTCATTCCAGGAATATTCTGAAGCATCCTCATGAGTCTTGCCTTTGCCAGTTTTCTAGTGTTTCTCACTTCTTAAACTCTGTGCCATTTAAGTTGCCCAGTGTCTTGCTAAAAACGTCTGCGTGAATCGCAGCATGGTGACCAATGCATAATTGCATTCCATTCACTCAGAAGCTATGGAGCCAACAGGGCATTATGGTAATTAGAAAGGGACAGAAAACTGGCAAATGAAATATGGCTGAACGAATAAATGAAGGAGGGGTTTAGGGGGTACTTTAATCAGCCAGAGACCAGGTGCAGCCAAAAACAAAGTTGTAGATTAAAAGCAAAAGTTCACCCCTTACGCTCTTGCCTGCGAAGGCAAATTAAGAACTTTTAATACAATATTGACTGTACTCTGTATTCTCAGTTCTTTTCAAAATATTCCTGACTTCCTTTACAAGCTCTTGCACGTACATGACGACCATATGCCTTCGTATCATGCAGCAAATGAGTACTGACTCGCTTCCATATGGTTGGACAGCCATAAAATAAACACATGGGATCATTTTATGACTGCCGCAGGTGAGTAATGGATTGTGAAAGGTTAATTTAATGAAAGTCTCGCAATTGTATTAAGCAAACGTCTCTTTCCTGATCAGGCAATGTGGCTATAAACCGAAGAGAGCGTAATTTAATTTATTCTCTAAAATGGAGGTGGAGAGAGCAGCTGTAGGCCAGGTGATTGGTGGGAATATTGACTGACAGGTGTCGGATTGCAGTCCTGTCTTAACGTGCATTTACAAACCCTCGTGTTTCCTGGGCGAGCCTGGCCGCACATTTGCTTTCCAGATTAAATATGACCTGGTCTTGTTGTTGTTTAGGCCTGCGCTGTTGCTTTAAAGCCAGGACCATCTGTTTGTGGATGAGTCGGATATCTTGCAACTTATCTGACACAAAATTCTCTTTCATTAATTGTAAGTGTATGCAACTCAATTAATTTTTTAAATCGATATCGAAAAGATTTTAGCATGTGATGCAGGTAAATTAAGCATTGATTGCTACTGGGAACTCATGCTGGCGATGAAGTTTTAGTGATGGCTCATCATAATAAACAAATGCAAGGAAAACATACAACTATAACTAAACTGATAATGAGCAGATGCAACTTGTGTTCAACTAGTTAGTTCACAGTTCAACACAGGGCCTAAAATTAACATTTTTCCACACTTGCCATCCATACTTTTTTACCCTGCTATATGAAACTGCATTATTTCATAAAAAAGGCTGAACAAATTGCTTTATTTATAAACAGTAAAGTTACAATACTAATTTTCCCCAAACGTTAAACCAAAGAGCTTTTATTTTGGTGGAAAGCAGCAGAGAAACTTCTCTTTTGAAAAGCTTGTTGACAGATTTATAAGCCATTCTCTTTACAACTTGGGAAAATGTTTGGTGCATGTTGCATTTTCAAAGGCACGTTGTAAGCATGTCAAACTCACACCACTTGTAGTGATGGAGTTTATGCGGAGCAGCGTTTACTGCGAACCGTGAAAAGATCACAGTGCTGCACTCTGATTACAATCAGATTGCATGTTTATATAAATACAAAACAGATTTGATAATCAAGCTAAACCGTATCTCTTTATCAGGCATTGTTAGAATTAATAATAATTAAAAAGAGCTATCAGCCAACTGGCGAGTAACACTTTCATATACATGGCAAAACTGATTGTTACTCTCATTTGTTGCTTGGCGAGTGTTAATTTTAGACTCTGTGTGTACCACTTTCCGATTAAACTTTTCTTTAACAATTCCCTATGTCTTGGTAAAAACATGGCCATTTTATACCGTATATGTTAGAGTTAAGTTAACTTTCATCTGAT
Source organism: Barbus barbus (assembly GCF_936440315.1). Taxonomy (NCBI): domain Eukaryota; kingdom Metazoa; phylum Chordata; class Actinopteri; order Cypriniformes; family Cyprinidae; genus Barbus; species Barbus barbus. The sequence continues at coordinate 24,116,132 of NC_136760.1, forward strand.
GCTTTAAAAAGGAGGTATAGGGTTCTTTTGTTCAAATAAAACCCATGCCTCTGATGCAATCTTACAAAAATAGTTAGAATAACCTCACCGGTATTCCATCAACCAGTTGAAAAATGCAGAATGAATGAAAAATCTTGTATTAGCAGTGTCAGGCTTAAGATCATTTGTGAAATTCATCGAAATGAGACATCCCTCTACCTCTAATTAGAGGCCCCTCAGCCTCAAGATGTTATGAGAATGCCAACAAAAATAATGAATTCATAATAGCTGAAGGAGATCAATGATATCCTGAGCAGTTAATGAAATTATCACCCCATGCCCAGCTACAGTATGCAAACAAAGGGCTGGATAAGCAGAGCCAAACGACTTATTATTCAATAAACATATGCTGCTCATCAGACAAGAATGAATAAGTAAAACGTGCCTTTTTGGGAGTCATTTAATGAAGGGATGTCAGACGTGGCATTAATGATGTATAAGAAATATCAGTTGAAGCCAGGTGTAGATTTCATGTCCCTGCAATATGAGCTAATTTAATCCGAGTCTGTGTATTTATTGGTTTACCTTTGACTGATTCAATTCCAGCAGAATTAAAAGTGCTTGTGAGATTTATAGGTTGCTTAAAATGGCAATATGTCTTCAGCCTTCAGGCCTCGGTGTGCAATTGACAAAATGCAATAAGTGCTTTCTATTGTCTTTTGTAATAAAAACGTTGCCCTCTTTGAAACTAAAGGGCTCACTGTCGTCGTAAGAAACAAATAGTAAGCAAATAAAATACCAAATTTTCCCTTTAGCGTTGCTGTTTGAAAATAAGCCTTCCGCAGGAGGCACATTTGTGTCATTATTCATTATAGTTTCCATGATGCTGTCTTGCTTTGCTGGGAAATAATCATTTATAATTTTGTTAAAAATGTACTTGTTTGACTTGATGGCAAAGGTGAGATTGTAATTCTTGGATAAAGAGGTGCACACCACTATCATTTTCATAATTCTAGACTGGAGACCATACTTTATGAATGGCCTTTTAATATCACTGAAATGAATTGTCGAGCCGAGCAATCAGAGATAAAGAGCATTATGCAAACAATGATAACTGGATTGGATTTCTATATTAATATTCACATTTGATCACTCGAGTATAGAATCACACACAGACACAGAATGAAAAGTATTGGTTTTATTGATCTAAACAGATGCGAGATTGCATAATAAGCATTTTTCTTATATGCAGCTTGAGGTGTTCCTTAAGTATCCCAATATCAGCCTGAACATACAGACACCATTCAAACTTTAAGATCATTTTTAGCCTTAGGTATGATGTCAAATTTAAATCAGCATATTAGAATACTTTCTGAAGGTTCATGTGACACTAAAGACTGCAGCAGTTGCTGAAAATTAATTTTTAGATCACGGGAATAAATTATTATTATTACTATTTTTTAAACATATTCAAATAGAAAACTGTTATTTTAAAATTGGAATAATATTTCACAGTACTACTATGTTTTTGATCAAATAAATGCAGGTTTGGTGAGCATAAGTCACTTATTTACATATAAATTGTAAGAATTCCAAATAAATTGAAAATATTCTAAATATTAGATGGCCAGTTTTAAAATGTAAGTTTAAAGTTTGAAAATCTTCCTTTGACTTGTGCCTGAGACTTAGAAAAAAAAGTAATGTCACATTTGCATACTGAATTGCTATCGGTCAACTTTCTTTGATTTACGTCTTTACAGATTTACTTCTTCTTTTTGCACAAGGCTTTTGGCACTGTGCTGAATTTTAAACTTGATGTCAATTGGAGAACCTGCAGTCAGGATTCATCTAAATGCTTCCTCAAGCTAATGCAGCAAGATGTTTCTCTGACATAATGCAAACCATATTCTCATTCATAGCGTAATACCTGCAATTAAAATGAGATTCATTCTTATTGCAAAGGCTTCCCTCAAGACTTCATTCCAAATTAGTCCATCTTCATTCCATATTCACATAAAGCCTTTTGGATGTTTTGGAATGCTTCAATATTTTCTAAATTAGCACCAATTTCATACTCTTGAGTTTAAGGACTCCCTCAACATCTTTTTCCTCACTTATGGTGAATGTTAAAACAGTCGGTGGCATAGGTTTCATTTAAACATTGGGGATGGATATGTCTACCACCTAACTAAATATGCCTACATCTTCTAGAACTTTTACAAACATTGTGGGTATTTTATTGTTAACAATATTAAAAATATTGCACTTGTGCATTATTAACACTTTGACAAGCAATCACTAAAATAACTGCATGATTTGTGAGTTGTCTTAAGAACATTTTGATAACATTCCCTGTAAGTTATAAAAATGATATTTCTAAATGTTCTCTGAAAGTTCAGTTTTTTGTTAAATGTTTTAGGAATTTAGCCTTTGTACAAATGTTTTGAGAAAAGAGAATATTATTAAAAGATACGTTTTAACCGTTCTATGCATAATTGTTCATAACTTTGAGAGAACACTTCCAGACTGTTAGCCAAAATTCTGAGAATATTCCCTGTTAGCTGGGTAATTCATTAACGTATTTTTATTGTTATTAAAACAAATTACTTCCCTCCCAAACTATGCCTATGAAAACAGTAGGTATATTTGCACAATGAAAGTTAACATTGGGTGTGCTAAGGAATATACAGGACATGGATTTATTTCCATAGAAAACATTGAAACACCTCATAACCTCAGTCCTTTTGACTCAGTTTACACATTAATAAACTCACTCATCGTTCCTGTAAAGCAGGAGAGACTGGAAGTAAAATATTGGAAGCTCAAGAATGTTGTGAGTGCTGTGTTAGCAGATGGGCTCATAAACAGCTCTTAAAATTCAAGCATTTTCTAGGCTGTTAACCTTATACACATTCAGGCAGGTTTGCTTTTCCCCAGAGCTCAAGATGCAAACACTGCGATGGATGGGTTAGTGTTTTTAAGGCAGTGACAGAAAAATATAGAATGAGTGTGATGGTATCAGAGTGAACACAGGATTGATCTGGGATACGGATCTCAAAACAAACAAGAGTTAGATACTAAAAGTCCAAGAAAATGCAACATAGTCAAAGTCTGAATATTAAATAAATTATAAACACTGTGGAAACTAACGTAGCACCTGTAATGCTGATGTCTATTTTGTAGTCATTACTTTATAAACGATATTGTGTATGCCTATAGCCTTTTTTAAAAACTAATTTTTCTTATAAGTCATAGTGATTTGAAGTATGAGCAAATACAATTCAAATTGCATATTAAGCACTTGTTAGAAATCTTCCATTTTGTATATCTGATATCTTCTTTTATGAACAAATCTGTTAACCAAAATGATTCAAAAATAGCCACTTGTTTCATTCCTGTAAAAATAAGTGCTATTAAACAAAACACTTGAATAAATAATTATTTGACTCACTCAAAAAGACAATCACTGGTGTAATGATGTAACTGGCAGAGAAAGTCCCACTACTAATGTCAAATGTTATTGTATTATGTAATATGTCTCCTTTTTGTTGCAAATTAATCTTTATACAATAAATGATTATATTTGGTTGTAGTGTTGAAATGGTGCAGAATGTGAAATATTTATTTTCTATATATAACTTTTCTTCTTCTTTTTTTTAAAGATTCTTAAACTTAATTTACAAAAATAAACAAATAATAAAAAAAAAAAATTGCTCTCACATTTTTTTAGACCAATTTATATATACAGTCATGGGCAAAAATATCGGCACCCTTGGTAAATATGATCAAAGAAGGCTGTGGAAATTAATCTGCATTGTTAATCATTTTGATCTTTTATTTAAAAAAATCACAAAAATCTAACCTTCATTGGATAATAAGAATGTAAAATGGGAAGAAATATCATTATGAAATAAATGTTTTTCTCTAATACACATTGGACACAATTAACGGCACCCTTTTATTCAATACTTTTTGAAATCTCTATTTGCCAGTTTAACAGCTCTAAATTTTCTCCTATAATGCCTGATGAGGTTAGAGAACACCTGACAAGAGATCAGAGACTATTCCTTCAACCAGAATCACTCCAGATCCTTCAGATTCCCAGCTCCATGTTGGTGCTTCTCCTCTTCAGTTCACCTCACTCATTTTCTTCAGGGTTCAGGTCAGAGGACTGGAATGGCCATAGCAGAAGCTTGGTTTTGTGCTCAGTGACCCATTTTTGTGTTGTTTTTGAGGTTTGTGTTTGGATTATTGTATGGTTGGAAGATCCAAACATGGCCCATTATAAGATTTCTAACAGAGTCAGTCACTTATTGATTTTTTATCTGTTGGTGTTTGATAGAGTCCATGATGCCATGTGTCTAAACAAGATGTCCAGGACCTCAACATCAAAAATACAGCAGTATATTTCATTGTACACATGGGGTACTTTTTATCCCTGTGTTCACCAAACCCATCTTGAGTGTTTGCTGCTAAAAAGCTCATTTTTTAGTTTCATCTGACCATAGAAGCCAGTCCCATTTGAAGTGCCAGTCGTGTCTGATAACTGAATATGCTGGAGTTTGTTTTTGGATGAGCTAGGAGAATTTTTCTTGAAACCCTCCCAAACAGCATGTGGTGATGTAGGTGCTGTTTGACAATTTTTTTTTTTTAAGTTTTCTGACCCCCAGACTATTTTCTGCAATTCTCCAGCTGTGGTCCTTGGAGAGTCTTTAGCCACTCAAACTCTCCTCCTCACCGTGCATTAGAACGATATAGATACACGTCCTCTTCCAGGCAGTTTCGTAACATTTTATGTTGATTGAAAATTCTTAATTATTGCCCTGATGGTGGAAATGGGAATTTTCACTGCTTTAGCTCTTTTCTTAAAGCCACTTCACTAATTTGTGAAGCTCAATTATCTTTTGCTGCACATCAGAAATATATTCTTTGTTTTTCTCGTTGTGATGGATGATTAAGGGAATTTGGGCTTTGTTTTCCCTCCTATTTATAATTCTGTGAAACAGGAAGCCATGGCTGGATAATTTCATGTTCATAATCATCCTGGAGTGCTCAAAATTGTGAATATGAATGGTAATATATTTCAAAGATATTTTACTGATAAGAATTTCTAGGGGTGCCAATAATTGTGTCCAACATGTATTTGAGAAAAGCATTTATTTCATAATGATATTTCCCCCATTTTAAATTCTTATTATCCAATCAAAGGTTAGCTTTTGTGAATTTTTCAAATAAAAACCACATACTGCATCTATTACAACAGCATGGGTTCGTAGTAGAAGAGTCCGGGTGCTGAATTGCCCTGCCTGCAGTCCAGACCTGTCACCTATAGAGAACGATAAATACGTCAAAGATGACCACAAACTCTTCAGCAGCTGGAAACCTATATCAGGCAAGAATGGGACCAAATTCCAAGACCAAAACTCCAGAAACGTATAACCTCGATGCCCAGATGTCTTTAAACTGTTTTGAAAAGAAGAGGAGATGCTACACCATGGTAAACGTGCCCCCGTCCCAACTGTTTTGAGACCTGTAGCAGGCCTAAATTTGAAATGAGCTCATTTTGTGCGTACAATTGTAAAATTTCTCAGTTTAAACATTTGTGTCTATGTTCTGTTGTGAATAAAATATTTGCTCATGTGATTTGAAATTCTTTTAGTTGTCATTTTATTAAAATTTAAAAAAATGTCCCAACATTTCCAGAATTCGGGTTGTATACACACACACACACATAAATACATACATTTTTTATATATATATATATATATATATATATATATATATATATATATATATATATATATATATAATCTGTTGGGGATGCAGCTGGCCTTTTCAGTTTTCTTTTCAATTCCCATATGAGACATGGGATGTTGACATGTCAGGTCTGTTTGTGTGATAAGTTTTCAAACCAACTTATTCCAGTCGAGACTCTTGGGTCCCAAGCCATCTGTCCGCAGTCTCCACTAACACAATCATTCAGGTCTAAGACTGACTCTCTTCGATTTCCTTTATTTCACACGAACAGATCAAGTCAGAGCAACAGATGCATTTATGTGCACAGTGTGAACTGCACTTAATAAACTTTACTATATATATCATCAAATTCAACTTTGTTATTCTCTCCTCATTTATTTGTTTGTGTTTAATTAACCTTCATTTAATTGCTACAAAGCAGCAGGCCTTCTAGAGTAATTGTTTTGCTTGTGCATTATAGCGGTAGATTAGATTTGATATGTTAAAATGCTGCTTATGCTGGAGGAACATATGAACAGATTGGACCCCTTCTGAGAGTATGAGCTAATCAAGTTGGACACTTGTAGTCACCCCTGAGGTCCAGGGATGTGAGGTGTGTTATTTAAGTATTCTTCTCACAGGCAGGTCTGGTAGCAGCAGTCATTCCTCTTGAGCTCACCATTAGGTTCAGCTGTCAGTACGAGACGTGAACACACGCTGAATTAGCACCGAGAGCCTGGAGCCTCTTTTGTAAAAATGTGTGAATAATCATTCTTAGATTTAACTTTTTTTTAAAACAAATATTCATACAAATTCAGGGGAAGCTATTTTGAAATCATGTATGGCAAAGTTATTTTGAATTAGTTAAGCTACAGTTAAGGCACCTTTTAAAAATAGATAGATCCACTGCAAGCTAAGCAGATAATTACACTGAAACGTTGACCCTATTTAATTATACAATCAAAGCAGTATTATTCTCACAGAAAACTATCTAAATTAAGGTGGCAGCAATAAATTTAAAGAGACAAGGTATTACTACAACTAATAAAACTAGAAAACAGTGATGATTCACAGCATTTAACAATATATTTCTCTTCAAAAAAGAGAAAATACTCAAGTGAATCATAAACCAAGCATATGTTCCACTTTAATAATTTCCTAAATTTTCACAGTTTTGGTTTCACATACAGATTTGTGTTCAACTCATTTACCTAATCACTAAATCAAACTTTAGATTAATTTATTCAATATGAAGTATATATTTTTTTTAATTAAGTTTCATATTATCATTTAACTTTTTCATTCTGGTTGTCTATGCCCATTTTGTTTATAGGCTCAGTCTACAGTTGAATAATTTTTTTACAATGACTTTTAGTAAACTGAGACAAGCTGTGATTCTCCTCTGCCAGCTCTTGCTGATACATTATGCTGTTTTAAAGTAACTTAATCAAATCATTAATTCTCTTTCAAGTCCTTAACAAATGCAAAGGTTGAAGAAAAAAAAAAGAAAAATGAAGAACAAGCCTTATTAAATACAAGGCTGTTTGGTGCATTAATCTGTCTGTAGACCTTTTTATGTGCATTTCTTTAGATGTTTAAATATATCTGTCTCCGCACTACAGAAATAAAAACGGTTCGATTCTGTATACGATTGCCTGAAATCTCATAAGCCTTAGATTTAGGTTGCAAGAATAAAACAAATTTTGTCTCATTTGTGAAGCTCGTTTTGCAACTCTTTCATCCCTTACACTTTTTTTTTTTCTCAAATAAAAAGGATATTTTCTACATATTCCCTACGAGTGTAATTTCAAAATCGTTTATTTTTGTACGCTTAACTTTTTCCTACTAATATCTTGGGAAAGGGAAGTGGTGTGTGGCCAAGTATGGTGACCCATACTCGGAATTTGTGCTCTGCATTTAACCCATCCAAGTGCACACACACAGCCGTGAACACACACCCGGAGCAGTGGGCAGCCAATGCTGCAGCGCCCGGGGAGCAGTTGGGGGTTCGGTGCCTTGCTCAAGGGTCTCACCTCAGTCGTGGTATTGATGATGGAGAGAGTGTTGGTTATTCACTCCCCCCCCACCTACAATCCCTGCCGGACCAAACCCACAACTTTCGGGTTCCAAGTCCAACTCTCTATCCACTAGGCCACGACTGCCCTATAAAATTAATGTTCGCACCGTGGTACTTCTTGCAGTCTGGCCCTGTGCCACCCTGGCTTCGAACCCTCAACCTGTAAGGTTCGGGGCTGGTGGCTTAGCAGAGTGCACCACTCGGTCACAGCACACACATTTTAGTGGTAGAATTGAAATTGCACTCTTTCCCTGTTTGCTTTTGGTTTTAGAATGATCTGTTTTCAATTAAGAGAAACAAAAAGCTATCACGTTTGCAATTTGAAGTAAATGGTCTAATGAAAGCGTGCTAAGTGGTAGGCAGGGATTTTGACATTTGCCGTAGGACTAAATCGAACCTTTCTTGTCATGTTTTGAGTTAATATGAATTTAAATTGTTCTCTAAACTAAGCGCTATGCTTGTGAGCTTCGTATCAATGGCTGTAATTCTCCTATTATGTGTCTTGCAGTAAGATTGCCACAAGTGGATTTGTAAGTGGATAATTGTGATTATTGTCCATGGTTTGAACGCCATATTCTTGGTATTAGCATTGCAAAAACATTTTGGCACTTTGCCTCTTTGTTTTGAATTGGCTTGTTCTTGTGAAGTGTTGTCCCTCTCCATTTATTGCAGCAACCAGGGAACACATTTCCTGGGCACAGATTAAGCCTCTTATATGCCTCAAAAAGGAAAGGTAATTTCCTATTCTTAGTCACAATTTGTTCAGAATTAATCTTTAGCTGTAAAATTTGACCCTTTTTCACAATAGTTTTTCACCCAATCCTTTTTGACAACATGGGGTAACATTTTGCTGACTGAATGGTAATAAGTATCCACATCTAAGATGCTTTTAAGGACACTGTTTGCCCAGCAATTGATGAGAAATTAAGATTCATGTTCACATTCCTGTCAGAAAAAAATGTAACTACTTGCATTTGCATTTTTTTTTCAGTCTCTGCGAAATGCAAATCATTTTGTGATTTGTCCAGTCGATTTAATGAATTAAGCTGTGGTTAAATCTCGCTGTCTGTCTCTCCTAGCGAGTTTCTCTCAGTGTTTACTGCTTATTTCAGGGCTGAGTGTTTACTTTGACACTTTGATCTCAGCGGCAGACTTTATTCTGACTGTCTTTATCAGTCTGAGGGTGGTCTTTCCTTTTCTGAGGTTGGTAGGTGTCCACACTGTTAGATACGCCCCACAGAGTGCACCAAATCAGTGGATGTTTTGCTTTTATGTTGTTAATAATACTGCTTGCTTTTTGTTTGGTTTGCTCCCAGGCAATATCTGTGTTATCCATGCACCACTAAAATGTTGCTCTGGTGACCTTCTCGTCTCAGTCTGGAAGATTCCATCACGCCTCTGCAGTCTGTTTGGGATATTATCATGTATTTGAATGATGCAGGGAAGTGGCTTTAAATGCAATTATTTTAGACTCCTACATCTTACACTAACAATACTGTACCACACTCATGGGCATGAGGCACCTTTCTAGTTACAATTCTGTGTGAGTTGCATACTTTACAGTATGTTATTATGATTGCTGTAGTAAACTACACAGTAGTTGGCAAAGTGACATAAGGCAACAGTACATGCATCTTAGCATATAAAACAAAGATGTCATGCACATTTCATATATATGGATGCATTAAATTGTTCTGAAGTGACAGTAAAGGGATGTGTAATTTTACAAAAGATTTATTTTCATATAAATGCTGTTCTTTTGAATTTTCTAAGAATCCTGAAAACTAACTAAATAAATATTGAGCTACACGACTGTTATCAACATTGATAATAAGAAGAAATGTTACTTGAGCACCAAATCAGCATAATTGAATGATTTCTGAAGGATCATATGACACTGAAAATTAAGCTTTGCATCACAGGAATAAACTACATTTTAAAATGTCTTCAAATAGAAATCAGGTATTTTAAATTGTAATAATATTTTGCAATATTACTGTATTTTGGATTAAATAAATGCAGGCTTGGTGAGCATAAGAGAGGGAAAAAAACAGTCTATTTACACTAAGTGCAAAAAGCCTGCCTTGTTGGCAGAGGCTATTTACACTAACTCCGCCCACCAATGTGTGATTGGGCTAATCAACATTACAAAAGACAGTTGTCAGTCATCAGCTCCAGAGGTGCAGATGGTAAAGTGTGTTGGGGGGAAGTCGTGGCCTAATGGTTAGAGAGTCGGACTCGTAATCGAAAGGTTGTGGGTTCGAGTCTCGGGCCAGCAGGGATTGTAGGTGGGGGGAGTGAATGTACAGCGCTCTCTCCACCCTCAATACCACGACTGAGGTGCCCTTGAGCAAGTCTGCTAATTACGCAGAGCACCAATTTCGAGTATGGGTCACCATACTTAACAATACGTCACGACTTTACTTTTACTTTACTTTACTTCTTTTGACGCGATCGACCCGGGTTCGAATCTGCCTTTTGGCGAACCTTTTTTCTCCCTTTTCAAATTTCAAATCACATCAGAAAAGCATTTAATTTTAATAAAAATGAAGGAAATATTAAAAAAGTTCAAAATAAAGTATCGGGTAGGCGTAGGGAGGGCTTTTGTCCCAATAAGGTGGCATCCATTTAATAATTTGAATTAAAATTAAAATTGACACTCTAAGTTATTATTGCATATGGTTTTATAATTACATGTGTAGATAATTGCCATTATTTGCAATAAGTAGTATAAATAGCAGAAAATCCTGCAATTTTACCATCTATAGCTATTTGCGCTTAGTGTAAATAGCATATCACTAAAAATACTACTATTTTCACTTAGTGTAAATAGCATCCATCGCCACTGCCAATAAAAAATAAAAAAAAACATTTGATTGTAGTTCTACTCTCATGTTCCACAAAAGGCTAAAAATCATGTGTTTTGAGCAATATAAGAGTGGATACATGATGGCAGAGTTTTAATTTGGGGCTGAGCAAATCCTCCAAAATGAGTTGGCACAAAAGCTTTGGAATGCACAGATAAAGATTGATGAGAGTGTGTTGTTTGCTCAGTTCAAGTTGCTTTTTGTATGATTAGCTCCTGTTCCAACTGTATTTCCGAGTATCTTTTAATCACTGGAGAGCTCTGTACAGGGTTCCACAGCCTGATATACAGCTAACATTTAGCACCAGTCTGTTCGAGAAGCCTTACCTCCATAACATCAAAAGAGAAGCACAATAATATCTGCTCATACTCCTCATTTACATGCATCGGCCTTTGAGATCTCGCATAATGAATCAGTTCACAAACCCAAACATGGCAAAGCACTCCAGTGGCTGCTGTAGTCCAGGCAGAGACGAGCAGTGGGCTTAATTTCCTTCTGCCTGTTTTGAAGGTCATCCGGATGTCTGCCATGACCCGAGTGCTTGTCTTGGTTTTAAAATGCTGTTTAACTCAGGGAGTCTCTCGGCTGTTATGCTTGAGATAATGTCAGGCCTGACATTTTTCTTCAGATAGTATGATTACCGCTGAACTCTCTTTGAGCTTTGTTGGCAGACTTTGCGGCAGACAGAGCCATATCTGTTTTGACAGAGTTGCTTCCGCAATATGGCATGATTTAATATTCTAAAAAGGAAAAGTAATCTTTAATGTTATTGTTTATAGTTGGATGATGCGACTGGTACAGTTTTATCGCAATCAATTTATCATGTGCCTGCAGGGAACACTTAAAAAGTTTAGGAGAATGTGGAACATTCTCCCTGGGGTTTTCGTGTTTTCTAACCTATATCAAGTTGTTAATTTATATTGTATGATTCCTTAACAGACTTCCCTGATAAATTAATCAGACATTGTTAAACTGAAATCAAGCAACACAGAATATTCCCCCTCTGGTTCAAACATCCTTTGTTTTTCACCAAATGTTTTGGAGCTGAAAAGTTACTAGTAAATGATGACATCATTAATTGGATATAAACCACATACACCTCTAAACTTGTGTGTCAGAGTACCGTGGATACAAATAAATGGATTAATTTACTGAATTAATATTAAAAAGAGAGAGAGATAAAACTCAGATTAAAGCCATATATTAATGTCAGGAATATGAATATATTGTGTTTTTCTGCACCAAATTACATTTACATTCCAGAGAACACTTGACGCTTTGAATAATACATTTTCTTCTGTTCAATATTAATTTAAATGTATAACAGCAAAGCGACGCCAGAAAGTGACGTGTCCCAATTATGCACACAGGCAGCTTCAAGTACAGATTTACAGAAGATTTGCTCTAATATATGTTTTTTCATAACCCTGAAAAAAATGATTATACAAAACATGAGGCTTAGAGCTTTCAACTTGTAAGATTAAACTCTAAAGCTGTTTGGTCCCCTCGACTCCATAGATGTTTTTTTTTTTTTCTTTTTTTTTCTTGGCTTTAAAAAGGAACACTTTTAAAGCCATGTCAAAAGTCTAGTAAACAAAGCAGCGGAAATTTGTAATTAGACCATAGCTGGAGACGTCTTATACAGACTTGGTACAGAGAGATTTATTTATTTATTTAGACTAAAATAGCCTGGATTCCATCATCAACTCTATAAAAATAAAAAAGATCAGTCTTTTTAAGAAAACATCCCTCTGGTGTTGCCTTAGTGACACAAAGTTAATTCACATTAATAATTCACAACACAATGAAGGTGTGCAGAAACTATAAACTATTACTAAAGGTCCAACTCTCAAACAAAAAGTGAAAATGAATGCATGTTGTTATACTTGATATCAACAAACAAAAGCCATCTAATTTAATTCTGGCAAGGCTTAAAGATTCAGCATTCAACCAGTGCTTGGAAATAAGCTTATTTTGATATAATCCTCTTTTTACTTGCATTCTTTATTGATTGGCTTACAGTATTATGTGTATAAATCCAACATCATTCACACAGCTTTTATTTATGCTTTTATGCATGCTGTTTGTTGCTTTGAAACAATGCCTTCTGTCTAATTAAAGTTGCACTCACAAGCTCTAATGCAACTCAATATGCCAGACGTTTCGTTGGCTTTCACATACCTTATGCTATAGGGGGGTTTAATATTTTAGATGCCACGGACCCCCAAATATGATCACCCCCATCACTTTGGTATAAAGCCTTGCTAAATTAGTAAATGCAAATTTAGATACTCGTTTCTAACCCTTTCTCATTTGCCATTTTCCTAGAGTTTTAAGTTTTTTATTGTTCCACTTTCTGGTCAGCTCAGCGCTGTTGGAGAAACTAACAGGCCAGTCAATTCCTGGACCGTTACAGGAATTGGGCTTTTGGGAGTTTTCCCATATATCTTATGATCCTTTTTATGTTCTAAAACTTGATTATTTTTTATGTTTGTTCTATCGGTTTAACAGGGTATCTGAATGCAAAATAATTATTTGAAGTGTCCATTGGATAAATCTTTAACCCTCTTGAGGTTTTTGATGGGATTGATAAACAAAACATTTATTTGCATGCATAAATACTAATTAAGCCATTTATTTTGATCCTGCTACAGATATAATGGGCGCTGTGAACCGTCTTGGTGATGTTACCGTCTCCAATGTCACAAGACACATCTTGATCTTGGCACACATATTTAAATGTATATTTATGAGGAACCTTGAGCATCCAAAGGCACAACTGTCAATAGCCTGAAGCAGATAATCTTGTTAATTAGATATTATCTTCTTTTGTTCTTCTTTTCAAAGTGCTTGTCTCAAGTTCCCAATGACCCTGTGTCAGAGTGGTTTCTGAACACAAAATGGCACTTATTTTTACATATCAAAGATTCAGTCTAAAATATCAAGAGTTTTGGATTTCTTGAAAACAGGGTATTGATAAAATCTGCGCAAGTGCAGGGAATTTAATGTGTAGTTAAGGGCGGTCAATTCCCATTTCGCCTTTGCCTCATATGGTGCCAATAATGACTGCATTAACACAGTGTTTCCCATCAGATTTGGTTTGCGGCTTGAAAATTAAACGTTGGTCTGGTTGCCCCTGATGTTTGAGAGGAACCGGCGCTATGAGAGATGAGATTATGAAACACCAGAAGCGCTTGGTGAAGTAAAACACACAGGTGGTCATACGTGAGGTAAGTCAGAGATTACTCTCCAACACCGTGTAGGAGGCCAGTCCATTACTGCTTGACCCCTTTAGGGTCATTAAAAAAAAAAAAAAAGGATCAATCAGGCAATCTAAAAGTGGAGGTGGCTAGTGAATTATAGAGGAAGGAAGTTGCTAAGAGCATGGAGTACAATGTTGCTGCACTTATGAAGTCATTTTAGCCATGCTTTTGGCTTTGGCTTTGGTTTGGACATCTAAATGGCTTGGTTATAGCAACATTGAGTTGAGTACATAAATCGTTGGAGTTCCAACAATTGGAATTTTGATGCTTAAAGAAATGGACATCTCTGCATAAAGGTGTTGACACTCAGTTACACAGAGGATGGTAAAACACAGTCATGCACCAAACCGTTCCTATAAACTTGACTATGTAGTCATTCTATCTCTGAGCACTCATAGACCTCTCTGACCTTGTATGTTGCCCCTGGTTAAACACTTAAAATCTGAAAAAAAGAGATTTTACTTTTATTTTACTTCCTCTTTCAAAGCTCAGATGAGAAACTGGATATTCAGTTGGTACAGGTCAAGAAGGTCTTTAATACCTGGGGAAAGCTGTTTGTTAGTATTCTCATCCATCCAAATAGCAGTTGATCGGTTGGTTCAAGTTCAAGTTCAAGTTGAGCTTTATTGTCATTCCGCTACATGTGGGGACATGCAGTGGAACGAAATGTCGTGTCTCGCAGGACCACGGTGCTAGATAAATACAGACATTACAACAATGAAGTAAAAAAAACACTATAAACCTATACACTACTAACAGATTTAACTATAAGTATACTATATATATATAAGTATTTACCCTATACAAACTAAAAGGATAAAGAATACAACTATACGAATGCTGTAGGACCTGCTGGAATTTATTTTAAGCCAGTCACTTGAGCTGTAAATGGCATGACGATGCTGACTGGCTGATGGCACCACAAGAATGTGCATAAGGACAAATATACGTTTTTTTGAAGAGACCTTGTGTTTGTTGATGAATGCAAATTTAAAATAAATAAATTGGGCTGCAGAATGATTGTGATATATCTTGCGTGATTATCAAATAAAATTCTGAAATTTAATTCAATTGTCAAACTGTAGTCTGATGCACCGTGTATTTTGGAGTGAAGCACACAGTGCAGTTTAATATTATTATAATATAGATTAGATAATATTATAATTATCAAGTATTCATTCTTATTTTACAGTGCAATTGTAATTTACCACAGTAATACAAATAAAAAGTAATAAAATTTATTTTTTTATTTTTAACATTACTGCCACTACTACTACTGATATTGTATATTTTTATTATATATTTTTGTATTTATTTATTTAATTATTTTAAATCGGTGCTATACAATGAGAGAAAAGGGGGCTGTGGCAAAGGTAGGAACATTTCAACCCCCACAATGCACGGGAGTCGATCAGACTATCTGTGACCAAGGATACAAAAGCGAGAAGTAATCTTGGTGCATGAAAAATGAAAAAAAAATAAAAATACATATTGGTAATTTTCTTATATTACCGACATTGTAAAAATACAAAGCTGGTTGAAAATGGGTGAACTTCCCTTTAATTTAAAATCTCAGGGGGTACTTCAACGTGTAAGGCAAAGAAAGAAAGAAAGAAAGAAAGAAAGAAAGAAAGAAAGAAAGAAAGAAAGAATGGGAACTCCTAATCTACAATAATATGATTTTTTTCTCCCCAGATGGTGTAGTTACGGCATCTACCATAAGGGACTAAATGGTTCACAATAACCAGCCAAATGCTGCTCCTTTGGTTATGAATAAATCTTTTTTCAAACCCAAAATAAATGGACACCAGTAACTTATTTGCATCCAGTAAGTCAGTAATCTCTCTCTTGCAAATATAACCCAGTTCCTCTTTTCTGTATGTTGACATGCAAGAGCTCAACTCTCTCTTTATTCTGTCTTCATAGTCCCTCTTTTGTACTCTTTTGTTGACAGCTCTGTGTTGCCTAATCCTTTGAAATCCCTCTTGAAGCCATTGCTGTGGCAAACATTATGACAAGAAAAGCACTTTTCTGCATCAGAGTAGCTCACCCTTTGTCTACTGTGTGCGAGCACATCTCTCATAGCATACATATTTACATTGGCTATTTTGTGCCTGCAGATCTGAGTTTTTGAACAGTATATATCGAAGAGTTTGTATTGTGCACTTTTTGATTTTTCAGATCAGGACTTTAGATTCTGAATGTCATCTGAGGCTGAATATGAAACATACAACAGCATTGCTTCTGAATTCCCTGGATTTGGACCTACAGAAAAAGAGAAAGGAAAAAAAAAAAGCCTGTGAATTTGGTCATATTTTGAGTGGGTGTCCTAAATGCTTTATTCAGAATGTAAAGTTTATTTCTCCACAGTATTGACATTTGCACACGTGAAGGCCTATAAGAAAGTAATTATGCTCTCTATTCTTGAGGTGCTTTTATTTTATTTTGAGAATTAAAGATTTGCTTAAAGGAATAATTCACCCCTCCAAAAAAATAAATAAATAAATAAATAAAATACTAATAATAAATCAATAAATAAAACTAAGACTGGTGTACAGAGAAATATGCACAGAATAAACACAGTTATGTGTGACCCTGGAGCACAAAACCAGTCTTAAGTTGCTGGGGTATATTTGTGGCAATAGCCAAAAATACATTGTTTAGGTCAAAATTATAAATTTTTCTTTTATGCCAAAACTCATTAGGATATTAAGTAAAGATCATGTTCCATGAAGATATTTAGTGAATTTCCTACAGAAAATATATCATAACTTTTATGTAAGTTAAAAATATCATAATTTATATAAAAAAAAAAAAAAAAAAAAAAAAAAAAAAATATATATATATATATATATATATATATATATATATATATATATATATATATATATATATATATATACACACACACACGCACGCACACACACATATACATATATATATATATATATATATTTTTTTTTTTTTAAATTTATTAATTAATTTTTTTTTTTTTTTTTTATATAAATACAACACTTCTGTCATGGATTTGTTTATGTTCACCTCACAAGGTGTTAATTGAGATGTTAATTGTGTGGATTAGCCTACTTGTGGATTATTGTGATGTTTTTCTTCAGCTGTTTGGACTCTCATTCTGATGGCACCCATTCACAGCAAAAGGTCCATTTGTGAACAAGACATATAATGCTAAATTTACTAATCTGTTCTGATTAAGAAACAAACCCATTTACATCCTGGATGCCCTGAGGGTGAGTACATTTTCAGAAAAATTTAATTTCTGGGTAAACTATTCTGGGTAAACTAAGTGCTCCAAATCGGGAGTTATGGCAAACACAAGCAGAAGACAATACTTGGAGAAGCTTGCTCAAGGGCACAAGTTCATTGCTTATTCAGTTCAGGCCTCGAACCAATAAATGCCCAGTTACCAGCCCTGAGCTTTTGGCCACTACACCACAAAGACCTTTGATTCTGTTTACCACCTTAAGCTGAAATCAACCTCTTATTTTCCCACTCCACCCTGTAGGAATAAGAAAGCTATTCACAAAGGTAAAAGCGAGAGGTACCGCAGACAGACCATTTTCATTCCAGGTTTGTTTTCATGAAAGAAAAAAATAACAGACATTAGTATTGGCAGACACGGATGGAGAGAAACTGCTGGGACCTCAGGCAGTCTCCCCAAGGGCTACAAACATAAACCTGTAGCTGGTAATATGAAAGCTGTATCTGATAGTCTCAAGAGGAAATGCATTTATTAGTATAAAATCAAAGCAATAAGCATCCTCAGTTTTATTTCTACATGTGCACATACATGCAACAGACACAAGATTTAAATGGAAGAATCTTAGGAACTATTGACTTACGCCATATACACAGAGATAGTGGGACTTTATTCTCCTCCTTGAAGCAAAAATCAATTTGTTTCCTGTCACCTCTAAACATCTATCCCAATCCGACCACAGTTCAGAAATAATGATTGTGTTCCTGAAACCTCTAGCCTTTAATCTCTAGTAGCTCATCATTTCCTCTTCCCAGACCCCTTTATGTTTCAAATGCATAACAAATATACTGTCCAGGTCTGTATCCTAGCAACAGTAGCATCCTGTCCATTCACACTGAGAAAGGAAGGTGTGACAGTCCAATCGAGTTGCACCTTCTGTAGATCATTTACTTTAAAGTGAAAATTATGTCATCATCTGAACACCCTCAAGACGTTTCTTCTGTGGAAACCCAAAGAGGTTTTTATCAAAATGGCAAAGTTTCTCTTTGCCTGGTCTCGAGAGGCAGGACCTTTGACTAAATGACAGGACTTTAGATTCTGTGTACTTTAGGCTGAAATATATAGGTGTTTGTCAGATCCTTCACTTTTTAAAATTTATTCCTATAAGGAACATCAAGGTTTCCAAAGGCAGAGCAGAAAGTGATGTGAAAATGTTCAGCACAAGTTTGGGGTTTGTAAGATAGAGTTGTATTCTGATTATTCTGTTTGTTATTTAACTGTTGATAAAATTCATAATAATAATAATAAAATATGTATTTTTGATCAAATAAAAGCACACATTAAATCTTACTGACCACAAACTTTTAAATAGTACATTAAAGAACAAACAAAAAAACATGGTCAAAACAAAACGAAACAAAAAACCCACCAAACAAACAAACAAACCAAAAAAGGTAGCACATTGAATTGAAAGTGAAATTTTGAAGTAGACTGAAGACTGAAACAGTATTTTCTTGTAAAATGTACTCCAATAATATTTATTCACGAAAAAAAAAAAAAAAAAAAAAAAAAAAAAAATATATATATATATATATATATATATATATATAAAGTGTACAGTGTGTGTATATATATATATAAAGTGTACAGTGTGTGTATATATATATATATATATATATATATATATATATACTGTATATATATACTGTGTATATATATATATATATATATATATATATATATATATATACTGTATATATATATATATATATATATATACTGTATATATATATATATATATATATATATATACTGTATATATATATATATATATATATATATATATATACTGTGTATATATATATATATATATATATATATATATATATATATATATATATACTGTATATATATATATATATATATATATATATATTTATTTATTTATTTACAGTGTAGTGTATAATGACATAGGTAAATAATGACAATTTTTATTTTAAATCTTTTCACTGGCTTAAAATGGAAATTCATATTGGTATATTGGCTGTGAAATTCAGATGCAAAATAATCTGTTAATACTAAATGAGAAAAAGAAGTGAGCCTAGACTGCAACTAGTGAACTGCAAAAATAGGTGCATGACACACCTGCCTAGCAACAGCCCACATGCCCTCCCACACTTACCACTAGTAGTATTTTTTTCTTTTCAGTTTTCAGTTGAGTGACTTCAGAACATAAGCAATATGCCCGAATGTAAAATCTCACTCAGCCACTGTGGCAGTTGCCCTGACAGTGATCGCTCTTCCTGATCAAGTTACGGTTAGCTCTCAGCTCCCAAACTTACCTACACTCACCTCCTTTTGACCTTCTGTGGGCTGCTGACTAAATCATTTCCTGAGTTCATTAATCTCATGCTAAAGGAAGAATGCATTTCACTGCAAATGACAGCTCATGAGGTGATGCACGTTTGATAGAGGACATATTCATTCATCAAGGGAGCCTTTGTTTGATGGATATGCAGCTATCAGTGTTGGCTCTTACCCATCCATCATCTGCACAGAGGTCAGGCCTGAAGATCAGAGCAGAGTCACTCGCTAAAACGACCACTGTACTGCCAAACTCTGAGTTGAAGTCACCTATAGTTTCATATCTTGTCAACAGGCTTCACAACTATACATTACCTACATTTAAGAGTCGGTTCAGTCTGTTTTGGAGCCGCACCACTTCCCTTTCCCCTTTTTTTTTAAATGATCACAATCATTTAATGCACTTATATCATTTGCCAACCAGAGTGGGAGTGTTACTGATAGATTCAGTTCAGCTGATTCATCAGGTTGTCTTTTTGAGTACTGGCTCTTAAGAGTCATTTGTTCATGGATCAGAATACATTGATCACACTTTTTGAATCACTGAAAAGAAGCTTTAAGAACACTATTTAGGAACAATTTGTTCATGAATTGTAATTAACACTTCATGTTGTATGTTGTTCTGCAACCAGGGCCGGATTATCCAATGGGCAATATGGGCACGGGCCCAGGGGCCCATGCACACTTGGGGCCCAAGCGAGGGGAAGAAAGTGTCTTTAAGTTAAGTGCAAATAGCGCGCTTGTTGGCAAACACTATTTACAGTAACCCCAGCTACCAATGTCTGATTGACATTCAAGATAAAAAAAAGTAGTATTTGTTTCAATGTACTTAGTGGTGTAAGCAGTAGAGCGTCAGACTCACAGATTTAACTTTTGATGCAATCGACCCGGGTTTGAATCCGAAGTTTGCCGAGCTATATCATTTACTGTACACCTGGGATGGGCAACTGGTAGTATACGGCCCGGAATGTTTTTTAGTACGGCCCCGCTGGATCATATTAGACTCGGATGATCAATTATAAAACATTGGAAAAGTCAGTCACATAAAGATTGCTTTCAGTTTATGATGTTATTACTATCTCCAACCAGGTGAAGTCACTAGTTTCCAGCTGCTCACCTTATTAATTACAGCGTAGTAGGACGTGCACTCAAATGTAAACATTCACTAACATTAGCGAACAATAAATGAAAAACTGATCATGAAAACAGTATTTTCCAGTCAAGATGGTAAACAGATTATCTTTTTTACCAAGTTTAATGTTTGGAAATCTGTATTTTTATTTAAATCGCCATCACACCACTGCGCACAGACGCCCGAGTTGAACTTCGCTTAAATTTCAAAAGGTAAAATTCAGTCAACAAAACCTTTTTGCCAAATGCATGACAGAAATTTTTGCACTGAACTATGTTCTTAGGGTTTCCACAGGTCCTTAAAAAGTCTTTAGTTTAATTGTCTAAATTTAAGGCCATGAAAACTCTTAAATGGTACAAAAGTCTTAATTATAAGAGGTCCTAAATTTGGGAACGGAAAGACAAGAATTGCTATATAGATTAATAATGCGATTCAATTTAAAAAGGCTAAGATTTCACTGAATAAATATGAACATGTTCTCGAGGGCCAGAATAACTAAAAAGTTATCTTCAGCGCGCAATTCCAAAACAGCGCCGATGGATGTGGACATTTCTGCACATGATTTACTGACAATGCACAAATTAAAGAACAGCGACATCTCATTTACATATCGACCAATGCAATATACCAAGCACAGCGCAAATTAGCGTAGTCGCAAATAAGTAGAGCTGGGTGATCTACTTACAAAAAAGGTGCAAAATAGTTTAAGGTATGCTTTTTTGGGGGGTGTTAAATAATGGCGCAAATAGTAATTTGACGAGCGCAAATGTTAGTAAATTGCGTTGCATGAATCATTTTAATACTCTCCTACCATAAATTTTGCGTCTGAAGCAGAAACTCCTACAAATGAATATTCAGTAAGTTCAGGCACAAAAATAACTGTCCGTGCCTTTTCAGCTGTACGCTTTTAGAAAATCTGGCCCCAAATCTCTTATATATGTTTTTTCTATGTCAGCATTTGGCTGTCATATCTTGCTCATTTGGACTCTGACGGTAGGAACATTGCCTTTTTAAATACAGAATTTACATATGGGCCAGAATTGCAGGATTACATAAAAAAAAAAAAAATGTTTTTATGCGATGTTAACAAAAAGATAACTACTTAGCCAGCACATGGACAGTTTAATTTCTTTGGATGTGTCACTATGCTGAATATTAATTGTATAAATAGTTTTGAGTAAACAAGAATTAATTTTAAGCACAGATACAGTACATTGTGCAGGATATGTGAGGCACTACAGCTAAACCCCTATGTAGTGTTCTCCTCTCAGTTCCCAATAAATTACATTACTCCCCACACTCATGACGTTTCCCCAACTCTTTGAAGTCTGCTGCTTTTGAACAAAATTCAATAGCGGTTAAAAAAAGAGAAAAAAGATGAAAGGGACAGTGGCAATTTTTCACACTTTTTTCTTCGACATTAGGGCCTTATTTCTCTCATTCCTTCCCAAGCCTCTCACAGCTCCACACACTGTGCAGCCGCATATAAGTATATTTTTTGAAATATGAAACAGCAAATATTATTTTTGCACTGCACAGAGAGATTCCTCTCAAACCCTCTGTGATGGCACTGAACAAGCACTCGCCCAGAGCGTGTTTGCTCTCTACTCCACCACCCCTCCTCCTGCAGATTTATCTATACTTTTTCATCTCCCCTCCATCTTTGTTGTATTTGGTCTTTAGCCTTATCCCGAGGCTTAGGACCACTGACAGATTTGATAGTCTCTACATCTCCTTTGGATGTTTTGCATCGCAGAAACAATGCTGAGTACAACACTCCAAGTTGCATGACATCTTCACAAACAAAGCGTTTCAGACCAAGGATAGCTTTAATATTCAGAGAAAACATCTCAATGCATGGCTGTTGTTGGGCCTTCCAGATGTACTGTATACGAGTTAAAAATGGATTTATTTCTTATAGGCACCCAGTTCTGCTGACAGGTTTTTCTGACCCAATAAGCTGAACCATAAATGCCATGACAGTATTTACTCTTGAGCAGCAGCAAAAGTTTGTTAGGACAACACTGATAGCACCAGGAAAACAAACGACTATCCTGAGCTGTGATGTCAAAGGTGGTAGACAGGGAAATATAGAAGTATTTTTGATGATATCAACATATGGGCACTCGCATCAAAATGGAATCGCTTTAATGGTGAATGTTAGAGATATTCAGATGAGTCCTTTGAGAAAAGCGAATTCATAGGTTGATTTTAACTTTGGCATCACACTTAAATTTAAGGCATCATAGTTAATGCATTTCCCAAATTTTACAACATAACAAAATTATAAAAAAAAAAATGGTCTGAACTATCATGACACACACAAATCAGTAAAAGAGTGAAGCGCATTAATGACAAAGGGTTAAAGAGTGCAGATGACTTTATTTTAATGAATCCACCTAGAATTCATTTATAAATAAATTTGCTATTTAAAAGCTATTTATCTAACAAAGTTTCTCCATTAATAGATAAATGAGATTCTCATTGAATATTGAACTTATACTCACATGCGGCAGTACCTCACAGGTTCCTGTAATTTAAGTTCCGATGAGTCTTCAGATGAGTAGTAAAATGGTATACTTTTTTGATGAGAACAGTTGTTCATTTTTCTGCTTATTGTATATCGTTTGTTTTTGTGTTAGTACATGTGTACACATTAAAGGGATAGTTCACCCAAATATCACAATTTGGTCTCACCCTCAGGCCATACAAGATGTTTATTTCTTCATCAGATTTGGAGAAATGTATCATTACATAAATTGCTCACCAATATATCCTATGCAGTGAATGGGTGCCGTCAGAATGAGAGCCCAAACAGCTAATGAAAACATCAACAAGTAATCCATGCAACTCCAGTCCACTAATTAACATCTTGTGAAAAGCTGCTAGTTTGTAATAAAGAAGGGGGGCTGTAAAAGTGGTCCTCTTCTCACAAATCTACAGTAGCAGTCAGTAGTAGTTATTCGGCAGATGCTTTTATCAAAAGCAGAGGTACAATCCTCCCGGAGTAATCTAGGGTTCAGTGCTGTGTTCAGGGCTACAATGGTGATGTCTCCTCTGGAGGCTTGAACCACCAACCTCACGGTTACTAGCTCTGAGCTTAAACCACTCCATCACACAATATAACATCAACCGCCTGGTCGTGACTGTGGAAAACAATTCCCACACAATTCTATCAAGTCATGGCTTAGTTTTTTGACTCACAAGATCAAAAGTCAGTGGCAGATCTATCAACAATCTTAGCAGAAATACTGCTGTCCAGTGACATTTGTTGTTTAGTTGACTCTAAGAGAACTGGTCACAGGAACAGATCCCTTGGAGCAATTGAATGTTAAGTGGCCTGCACAGAAGCTCTGTGGTGGTAGCAAAGTCGTGATCTTGGGTTGCTCTTGATGTGCTGGCTTATTGAACTTCACCCGCATGGCCTGCATCTTTAACCACAAGACCACTATACCGTCTTGCTGGAACCCTTCATTTTGCAGTCTCTTTCAGATAACAGATTTACTATTAGATTAAGAAATTTAGTTAACATGGTCAAATGTGATGCGCGTGTCTTCAAATTTTCAGTGTTTTCATTCAGAAGTGGATTGAAGTGATCTGCAGTTAAATTAATCTGGAGTTGATAACAGCTTGAACCTATCAGGGGAGCCCTCCGACTGAACAGCTATTTATTCGAGAACACGGGGTTCACATGAGATAACTTGATTACATTTTTTTTCTGGAATTATTCTGCAATGAACTCCTGCAGTTTAATGAAGTCAGTGACACAGCTGCACTTTTGTGCTTCTCCCTTTTTTATCTAATTTCTTAGCGCTACGTATACAATTTTAATAGAACAGGACCAGTGAAAATGCTGGATCGTTCATCCAAAAATGGAAAATTCTTTATTTTATTTTTATTTATTGTTTTTGCACATGCAATGAAAATCAGTGGTCAATAAAACTGTTTCCAATGTTCTGCGAAACATTTTCAAAGAGGCTCTTCAAAGCGTACATGTTATGGGTCTATATTTAATGAGAGTCTGCTTTGAAAAGCTCCCATCACTTTTGAGGTTTGGCAGCTTGAATTGCACAGTGTGTAGAAAAGCTGACATTTCCTCTCTCCAGCGTGGCACGCAGAGTGGAGTCGTGGTGGCTGGAGTCGTAACTTACGCGCCAGGCTTCAGCTGTTGTGGAGACTCAAGTGGATCCACCTGATGGTGAAGAAGCTAAATTAGACTGTCACTGTTGGTGATTTTCGCGTTGATGATTATAATGATGATGATGATAATGACAACGATGATGACATTTATTTATTTTTATTTTATTTATTTATATACTTAGTAACCCATGGAACAACCCACGGCGACACAGGGAGACATTCTGATAATTAAAAAAATAAAATAAAATAGGGCCTAGATGATATTTGAGTTTTGTTGCTCTCTCTAAACAGTATATAAAACATACTTTTGCTATTTTTCATCAATTGTTTTATATTTATATGTCAAATATTTATAACATATAGCATCTAATAATATTCTGGCTGTTAAGTGTTTTTTTTATTTATTTTTTTCTAAGCAACTGTTTTCTATCTGAATATAGTTTATTAAATGCAATTTATTCCTGTGATTGCAAAGCTGAATTTTCAGCAGCCGTATCTTCAGTGTCACACCATTTTTCAGAACTCATTCTAATATGCTTATTTGGTGCTTAAGAAACATGTCTATTATTATCAATGCTGAAAACAATTGAAGCATCAAGTTTGGCAGTTGAAAACTTCATATCATCAAAACTTCAGCATTGTACAGTATAGTAATTACCATTCAACTGATAAATAACTCTTAATAGCCAAAGCCATTTTTCGCTTGCATTCGGCTTGTGCCAAATTAAGTTATTTTTTGATAAGAATGAATGATAGAAACATACTCGTCCTTTTGAAAAACAATGTCAATTTAGCCCTCTAGAAACTAAAAAGTAAAACAAATTCCAATGTGTATGAAGCGAATTTTCCTCTAGTGTTACTTTGTGCTTGACTTGACCTCTAAAGATTAGACAAATGAGGACAGAATTAATGACTAAATGGGTGTGTAAACTGAGGTTATTTGCCAGAAGAAAGGTCGTTGTGCTGCTCCTGCGTGTATTGATGATGTTACACGATACGGCTGAGCCAACGTACCCAAGGCAACCTTTTTGAGTTTAATCTAATAAAGACACAATATCAAATTATCCTCACATTTTCCACTTCAGTGTCAGCAAGAGATATTCTCACAGGTTTAAGTGTGCTATGACCTGTGATGGTGCATGCATATTCCTCTCCATTAACACAAAATATGACAGTCTCTTGTATTGCACGTTTATACTTGACATGCATATTTAAAGATCAAGCAAAGAACGAACAAAGTTCAATATTTATTGACATTTTTGCAGTCTGCACTCTAGTTACAAAATGAGCAACTAAGGACTAAAACCAATGTCGGGTCTATATTTAATAATGCGTGCATATGTAAATATGGAGTTTGGGGATTGCCTGAGAGAACGATTGAACAAATGTTATTACTGCAGATTTATCTAGCCGTCCCATGATTTAATAATTAACTTCAAAGAATAATTTCTAAGACATAGCACGTAAACTTGTGTTGCAAGAGTCATTTTAGTATGCATACTTCGGTGAGTCAGATTAATGAACTTTTGAGTACACTGTCAAGATATGGTGTCAATTTAATACATTTTTGTTAACCCAGCCAGTCTAGTCACAATTGCATTTGAAATCTAAATGAAATATGCAAACAGTATGATTTAATAATTGAATTACTGATGCAATATAAAACTCCAGCACCTTGATTGACTCACAACCTGCACTTCTGCCTGGCATTTTTTTGCTCCTCGTTTGCATAAAGTTGAGCATTTCTCATTTTTGGATGCTCCCTACCACTCTCAACTCTTTCTCTGATCCTCTGTCAACCTCACAGAGCAAAGGTTTTGTTTGGCTCTCATAGGGATGAATTGAAAATGTCTGCTCTGCTCAGGTTAGGGGCCGTGGTAGTAAATATCTTGACCTTAAAATAAATAATGTATTCAAATGGCAGCATCCAAAGTATAACAGTGTTGATGAATATAACTTTACCTCCACTCGATAACCTCTCTTTCCACCCAGTGTAACACATTCCAGAGCCGGGGCATCACCGCTGATCCACAGTGGCCGTCTTACTCCAAACCACATTTAACCTCACATTCATGACCTTTTGCCCAGAGCACAACAACAACGGAAAAGCACTAGAAGAGTGTTCAAGGTTGTTTTCAGCCTTATGTAATGGCATGCTGTTCAAGACAGTCATTTCAGCTCATTACTTAGTTGGAAGAATGACTGAGAAACAGTAACATAATACACTTTTACAGTGTACAATAATACACTTGCAATGATGCATAGCAAAGATGACTATTGCATATTTGTTGAAGTGCTTTCATGAATAATTTAGAAAAAAAAAAATGTTTGTTTCTTTGAGCTGTTAAGTTGTTGAGGTTGTCATTTTGAAGTGGGACTTCATTAGGCATAATTTGGGAGGATATAAAACATCAAACTTAAAACTGAAACCTAAGTCTGAGCTATATTTAATAACACATACATATTTTAATTGTCTGAGAGAATGATTGAACAAATCTTATTACTGATAATGTTTTTAAGTGTTTGTTTAGATTTTGTCTTTATATAATGCATAGATACCAAGTGTGCCAGCAGAAATATCACAACATATGCATACATATACTGTATAAAGGGATATAGAAATATATAGATATGATATAGAAATATCACAAAAAATTGTTAATAAAAGTTAATAATTTAGATTGGAAAACGTTTTTGAAAGAAGTCTCTTATAATTACAAAGGCTGCATATGCTTATGATTTAACATACAGTAAAAACAGAGATATTGTGAAATATTATTACAGTTTCAAATGACTGTTTTCTCATTTACTATAATTTAAAGTGTAATTTATTTCTTTGATGGCAAAGCTGATTTTTCAGCAGCCATTACTCCAGTCTTCAATGTCAGTGTCATTCAGAAATCATTTTAATATGTTATATACTAATTGAATCAAAACGTTTAACTGGTAATGTCAAAAGTGATATCTATCTATATATATATATATATATATATATATATGTGTGTGTGTGTGTGTGTGTGTGTGTGTGTGTGCATGTTTATGTGGTTTATGAGGGCACAAATTTGTATAATGACATGGGTATGACAGAGGTATTACAATATGAAGGTGGTTTATGAGGACACTGCCTATGTCCCCGTAATTCAAAAGGCTTAAAAAACATACTAAATGGTGTTTTTTGAAAATCTAAAAATGCACAAAGTCTCCTGTGAGGGCTAAGTTTAGGTGTAGGGTTGGTGT
The DNA here is from genome assembly GCF_936440315.1 of Barbus barbus. NCBI lineage: Eukaryota > Metazoa > Chordata > Actinopteri > Cypriniformes > Cyprinidae > Barbus > Barbus barbus. Next base: position 24,144,144 of record NC_136760.1, read on the forward strand.
AGGGCAATAGCACACACAGTTTGTTCAGTATAAAAACCATTACGCCTATGGAGAGTCCCCATAAACCACAAAAACCAACATGTGTGTGTGTGTGTGTGTGTGTGTGTGTGTAGCGCTAATTTATATAGTTAGATGAAACTGACCAAATTTCGGATGAACGTTTGATAAGACAAACACTATTTTTGTCTCCCAACAACACGTAACTTTATTGTCAAAGTTGTACAAAAAGTTTTGGAAGTTGCTTTTAAATAAATCTGACTCCAAAAATCTGAAGGGGCAAGTGTGCATAATGCTTTGGCCCTGCACACATCATCTTATTACATTTACCTCCTCTATTTCTCAGTCTTTAGATGTTGTTCATGAAGGGAATGTTCCTTATGTGATCCTACGATTCGAACCACAAAGCAGTCATGTCTATCTAAAATGGATAAAGAAACCACAAAACGTGCCGTAAGTGTCTTTAAGGAGATACAAACCAATACATGTAATTAAAATCCTACATAGTAATATAAGGGTATGGTTCTACCTGCGGTTTTACTCCATCACTGTTTGAATTAAAGCACAGCTGCAAAACTCTAATCCTCTGAACAGCAGGCCTCATTACTGACTGCCTCTCTCTATTGATCCAAACTAAACAGCTCACACATTTGCTCTGCTTTGTTCCATGTGGTGATGTTTTCCGAACAAACATTCCTCAGGTATACATTACTTCAAGGAGCCATACAGTGCGGCACTAAGTCATTACCCTTTAAATAATCTCTCCATTCTGAATACATCTCTTTAGAAACAGTTTCAATCATTCATAAGGATTGTCCTATCAGTTTCACAAAAGAGAAAGTCCAGAGAATGAAGGAAGATATAGATACAGCCTCATTTATCCTATAGTCACATTCTTTACAACCTGTTCTTTCTAACACCTCTTATAGCTAGAGTGGTTCGTATTAGTAGGAAACTGTTGGCTGGCTTGTGACCTTTTCGCATTCTTGGTGTGAAAATGAAGCACATTTGAGCTCTGTTCTCTCTTTTGATGGAATCTAGTTCAAGAAGTTTGCAGCATCTCCTTTTTTCCTCTCTTTTTTTTTTTGCTTGATTGTCTGCTCCTTCTTGTTGGTATCTTGTCTTTTGTATTCAGTAGTAATTTTATGTTAATAATCTGTAAAGCTGTTTTCTTTTGTGTAAAACTGCATTATTTGAGACATTTGAGCTGTTCTTCCTTTAATTGAATCTAGTTGTGTACTAATGAGAGTTTTTCCTTCCTTTATCTTGACCTTCCCTCCTTTCTTCCTTAATATCGTTCTGCTTTTTGGCTTATTTCACAGTTTTACTTATTACTGTTTACTTATTACTTATGTTGTTTACTGTACCACTCATGGGTTTATTTTCCATTTTCATGTGAAAGAATGACATTGTTTATTGTTTGTTTGGTGGAAACCAGGAAGCTGCATTGCTCCTCGGGTTGTTTAAAATTCTGTGTTTAGAATAAAAGATGAAACCTGGGATAGAAAGCAAATACATATTTTCTTTAGAGCCATTTATGCAACACGGCAGGAAAATATGATGAAGGAAGGATAGTGCCCTATATCCCACCATATACATATATAAATAACAGCATAGGAAATTATATTTTCACTATAGAGCATTCCGGAGGAAAGGGAAGAAAGTTATAAATGTCAGAAAACAGAGGAGATAATAGTGTTCTGAGCAGGAGAATGAGCAGAAAATGAAATACAGAAAGAAGCAGAGTGAGCATGATTAGGGCTGTACATCTCTACAGCAAAAACAAATCAATACTTTGGGCAGATGAATCAAATCCGACCCATCAATCGAAATCCCAAAGGATTGTAGAACACTGTCTTCCCATTATTTTCCAATCCCTCTGATATCCCTCAGAAACACAACAAGATCCACAATACAACCTCGATATATGACATGACAATACTCCTTCAAAGTGTTTTTAGGAGATGAGGAACATTAAATCATAGATTACTCATATCCAACATAACTACAGTACACATAACCATGGCACAGTGACACAGCATAAAATTCCTTCTTGCACTTAAGTCATTGTGCATCAGCCAGCTCACTCTCATAACCACATAGAGCACATTTTCAAGCCCTCCAGCTTTCAGGTCACTGTAAAATGAAAAATGTCTTTAAAACTCGGCAAGGGAGATTTATTTCTCAGCTAATTTACAGAAGCCCTCACTAAAGGCAGCAGGCACAAAGGTTCTACTTAGTCATTTGATTTTTCACAGACGTCTGTATTTGTTTTTTCCTTTTTTCATAAGATTGCTGTAGGATCTTTATTATGCATAAAATTGGATTTCTATTCTGCATCATGAGGCAGCCTAAAATAAAGGACAGAATTCCTGCTTTCTGTCTTTAAATTTGCATTAAAGGGATAGTTCATCCAAAAATAAAAAAATGATGTTTATCTGCTTACCCCCAGGGCATCCAAGATGTAGGTGACTTTGTTTCTTCAGTAGAACACATAAATATTTTTTTTAACTCAAACCGTTGCAGTCTGTCAGTTATATAATGGCAGTCAATGGGACTCACGGCTTTGAGAGAAAAAAAAAACACACAGACAAAACCAAATTAAACCCTGCGGCTCGTGACGATACATTGAGGTCTAAAGACACAAAACGATCGATCTGTGCAAGAAACTGAACAGTATTTATATAGTTTTTTACCTCTGATCCGCCGCACTGTCCTGAGCGCGGTCACAACATCTGGCATGTGACGCACCTTCTTCTTCTTGCTTTACGGTGGATCACAGACTTATAAGTGCATTACCGCCACCTATCTCTCAAATGGACCATCTACAATTTCCATTAGGAGTGCCAATGGTACATTTGAGAGATAGGTGGTGGTAATGCACTTATAAATGCACATGGGACATGTCAGGGACATGACAAAATGCTTGGTTTAAGATAGATATAAGACATTATTTTATGCTAAAAATGATTAAAATGCAATAATTCGTTTTATACATTATAATGGGCATACCAAAGTATTGTGAAAAGCTTCTAACAATTCATTTTGGTAAACCACCACTTTAAACACTCTGGGGGACTGAAATACTACCAAATCCCAGGAAAGACCCATACAGTATATGTGTTTAAATATGCCTGCCATTTTTGTCCTCTGTAAAAAAAATAAATAAAAAAAAAACATAAAATAAAAAACACACCCTTGCATTGTTTCAAGTTTCAAAGATATTTACATGTAGACTGGGTAAAAGTTATGTCAAATGTTGTGGTTGTAGTTTAAAGAATTTGTTGTGAGCAAGATTTTTTTATTAGATAAATAGCATTTCATCTCTCCCCCATTGAGTCTGGAATGATCATTAAAATGTTATTTGCAAATCATTCATTATTTTGAGACTGAATGTTTTATTCTAAAACAATAAAAATCAGTGCTGATTCTTTTTTTTTTCATATCGCGATTAAAGTCATTGTTCTTTCATTAGCTATTCTTGCAGTCTGTTTTTCCCCCCTGCATTCTTTGTCAATCAAACCTAACTTACCTAATCAAACACAGCAGTCCCCACAGGGTGGGCTCAGTCCAGACTGGTTTACAATGGGCCCCTCCAGCTTGGAGCAGTGGGTGTCTTTCTCAGTATGATGAAAGTGTGCAGTACACAAATGTGAGCGAGAAAGAGAGTCATGGAGTGTCAAAAGGGGAGGGGGGGAGAGAGAGAGAAAACAGAGAGAAAGTTATTGAATTCAGATGCTGAGAAAGGTCAGGAGCTTAGTGAGGTTTCTGTGGCATTGTATATGAACTTCTGATATTGTTCATAAAGTACGGTAAAGTTAGGTTCAAAGAAAGAGGATATGTTTTGGCTTGAAAGCTATTTCTCTTTGCTATTGAAAATGTTGATCTCCCTGAACTCAAACATTCATTTTCTTTTGGGTTTGTCATTTGGGAAACGGTAGATGAAAGCTAAAAACTTTCATTCACTTTTTCCTCTGATATGCATCTATGACCAGATTCCTTAAGGCATAACTCATATCTATCCAGTGGGGCCAAAACGTCTGTGGCCACTAGTGAAATTGTCTCTGTTTTTCAATTCTAATTGACCATGTTTTACCATTCAATACAAATTATGTTATTAGCATAACTATTTGAATAAAAATTAAGTAAAAAATTACCACAAATTTCTTAATGTCTTGGTATATTCCACTTTTTCTTAAATGACAGCAGCACTTGATTTGCATTAAAACATGATGATCATGTTCTCAAGCAAGATGTAAGAATGTTTAGAGAGCATCTTGTGCATCAATTGAAGCAAGATCATCTAACATGCTCAGATGTCACTCATTCATTATTTGATTAGTCATTTTTAGGCTTAAATAACGTAAGTATTTCTTTATTTTACATCATAACTATTTTCTTAAATCCCCAGACTCTCTTTATTTCCAATGAATGGATGAATACATGAATGAATGTGGTCTCCAGCAGAGTTGTTAACATTTACTAAAACAACAAGCATTAAAAAAATCAATACTTAAATTAAAATAAGCATTTACTGAAACAAAATATATGTAAAAAGCATACGTATTTTATTTTAGCTAGTTGCCTAAAAACAATAAATAAATAGACATACAGCTTTAAAAAAGCACAAATAAATAATAATAAAAAAAAACTAATGTAAATGACAAAATGCAACAAAATTCCTATGAATGAATGAATGAAAACTATAATAGTAGATCAGTGCCACTAAAATACCACTGGTCTCCAGGGATGTGCAAAATTTTGAATTGAAGCAATGGCTTTCAATGTATGACTGTGAATGAATGACAGGAAGGGGAATAGGTAATGCAAAAACTAAATTTATTTTCTATTTAGTTTTTAAATTTAAATGGCCTATCCTGTTTGCAACCTCAATTCAAATTCAAGAACTGAATTGTTATTAAAAGAACATTCTCATTTCCATTCTAAATAATGCAAAACCCTGGTGGTCTCAGACTTTTAGACCCTGCCTTTGGCCAGATGCATTGAGATAAATTCATAAACATTTGCCATGGTTCTCTTAAAAGTATTGCATTTTCCTTGTCTTTATTATAGAGTGAGTGAATGGTAGTGCTGCTGGTGCACAGGTGTTTGTGTCCGCAGCAGAGAGGACCTGACTAATTTGTTACAGGCTGTTCCACCACAGAAAGGTGAAGCCACTGTGAATTGGTACTGCTATCAAAAGCCTTGTTTTCTAAGATGTTTTTCTAGTGCAGACCTACGGGGACCTCTTCACAAGTATATTATATTCAGTCCGGGCCTTATCATCCATCTTTTCTTAAATTGTTCTCCAGCTTCCATCATCTGTATGCCCGGCTGCCGACATAATTCGACCGAAAGGTGAGCGGTGCTTCTACCTTTTGCAGAATGAGTTTTCAAAAAACTCCGTATTTAATTTATGTGACAAGCTTATCCCCCCCCCAAAAAATGTATCCCAAACAGTGTGTGATCTGCTGAATTCCGGCGCTTTTGACACTCCGGCTCTTTTCCGAGTGTGCGGCGGGCAGAGAAGATTGCCAAGCTGTTTTTCTCTTTTAAATATATAATCGTTTTGTGAGTTTTGACCTGCCCTTGCGAAGTTATTGACAGAGCAGATTTTTTGCCAAGCTATGAAAACCCAGCGTATGAATATGTATCCACGCGTACCTTGAAAATAAGCTATTACAAAAAAGCAAAACTTGATTCAAATTCTGTTCGACCTCATAAGCTCTGGGTTACGGTACTGATTAGACCTTGAAGGCAAGCCTGGCAGATTCATAATACTGGATAATCAACTGCACAAGGCTTATTGGCCTAGCCAAATTCTCATTTTTTTTATATTCCTGTGAGATATATACAGTGAGATAGGTCAAGTATTTCGTATGATGAAATGGATGTTGCTTCCCATTCAAGAAATTGAATCTCAACCCCTCCTGAATAGCCCTGCATATCTTTTGAGGATATTTCAAACAAAATAGAAGTTGGAAGGGAGCACACTGTTCCTCCATCCTTGGCAGCCATGATGAACCTCGTCTGAAGTACATTTTCTCTACCTCTTTGTGCCAGATGCACTTGACTCTTAATCAGCAATGAAAGTTGGTATCACAGAAGCTCTACTCTGTTCAAGGCTGTTTCATTCTTCTCAGACGAGAAAATAAACAGTACAGAAAAAAATAGTTTGGACGGCATTGAGTAAAAGAGTGGGGAGTGGTGGTGGCGCAGTGGATAAGACACATGCCTTTGGTGTGAGAGACCCGGGTTCGAATCCACTGTGAGACACCAATGTGTCCCTGAGCAAGACACTTAACCCCTAGTTGCTCCAGAGGCGTGCGACCTCTGACATATATAGCAATTGTAAGTCGCTTTGGATAAAAGCGTCAGCTAAATTAATAAATGTAAATGTAAGAGATTATAAACAGCAATGCTGAGAACATTTGCAAACATGATGGCCTTTCTTCACATTTGACGCTAGTAGCTCTCGGAGTGACTTTAAAATGCTTTAAAAAGCTATTAATTTTGTATGATTAAAAACAAGCTAAAAGCAACCAACCACACTTAAGCTATTTAAGATGGCTATTTTATATGATTAATTTTTACATTTTAGAGCAGCATTATCTGGTACAAAAACAATGTGGATTGACAGCTTGGTTAGGATGACAGTAATAAATGTACACAAAACAGAACTAGAGAAACACTCTAGTCTGTATAAGGTATGGAGAACAACGGCATTTAAAACATGTATTTGAGTTTCTGCATTGGGACTCAAATTAACTGTCCAAATGAACAAATTTGCTGAAATGACTGCATGCTAATGGAACACTTAAAATGAGTTTTTTATGGTGGCCGAGAGAGCTCAACACGCTGCAACTTCAGAAAACACATGCAAATGGAAAAAAAACACCAGCAAATCAAGAAAACATCTTCATCATTTTGACAGCACATGCGCTGCAAATCCTCACAACACATGCAAATTAAGAAACGCGCTGCATGAACCACAATGGAAATGTTTCAAGGGGACCCAAAAAAAGTGACGGACCAGCTGGGATTTGCTTATTGTGCAGTGGCTATTGGTTGAGTTGTTGGTGAACTGAAAGGTGAGTGTTTTTTTGTTGTTGTTGTTTATTTTAACACCCTGATTGCATGATTTCTTTGTCTTTTGGATATTATTAGATTAATAATGACAAATTACACGATTAACGTTATTATATAAGATGGCTAACTTAACTTAATATCCTCAACTAAATATAATTTTAAGGTTAATGAAAATAAATTTGCAATGCTTCATTAATTGTTAAAACCAGGTCAAAATAAAAATGACAGTAAGAATAATATTTTAAAATGTATTCAGGCCCTTTTAGTAGGCTAATGACAGAAAGGACATTTGCATGTGTTGTGAGGATTTGCAGCGCATGTGCTGTCAAAATGATGAAGATGTTTTCTTGATTTGCTGTTTTTTTTCTATTTGCATGTGTTTTCTGAAGTTGCAGCGCGTTGAGCTCTCTCGGCCACCGTAGTTTTTGAAAATTGTACACTGTAAATAATTAGCTTTTCAAAATTAGCTTTATTTATTTATTGAAGTATGTTTTACAAGATAATTCCATTTTGTTCTTTCTACTTCAAAATTTCCATTTACTTGTCATTTCTTTGTAAGTAGTTGTGAAATTCACTAGCAATTTCTATGTGAAAATTATTTCTACATTTTTTCCCCCAGTGTATGCTTCATTGTGATTCTACGAGAGCATTATGCACACTTATCTTGTCTTTTGCACAAATGTATTTATAAACAGTGCACAATTTCTGAGATCGGTCAATTATTTTCATTAAGATATTTGACTTTAGTAGAGTTTTGGGAGGCAGCTTTTGGGAGCAACACTGCAGAGACCAAAATACGCAAGAAAATTTGATCTGGATACACTTTGATATCCATTGCCATTGATATCCAACATCTGTGCTTCACTCTTGGAAAGCACCAATTGCTACCAGTGTGCTGGCATGAGTTTCGGGGTTCTTTCAGAGATTATGCTTAAGAGCCAAGATCTATTACGAGCGATCAGAAACATAGCGCTTTCACTTCAGCCTGAGATCCTTTGCATCAGGGCAATTCACTCTAAAACAGCAATATCCACAGGAGAGGACAGTGAGATACTAGTAATATAAAACCATTCATGTGTGTGATAGCTTCATTAATGAATCGTTGTGAGTAGTTTCCCCAGACAGAGGAGTCTTGTGCCTGAATATCTGCTCTCATTTCTCACGACACATCAACTATGACAGTCAAATTTGATTTGGTGTAAATCTTTTGCTTGCGGCTGTGTGTAGTCTGACAGACTTCAGAATGCACGTGTAAAGTATGGCATCTTACATGAAATATATGAACATAACGCTTATGTTCAGTACTTTTAAAACACAGCTTGAAATGTTTTTGAAATTCTAGCATGATTCCGCTGGTTTTATTAGTGTTTTAAAGTATATTACCTCTTAAATTAATGAATTAATTTATTCATATATACAACATTATCTATGTAACAGTTACAGGACTAACATTGAAAGAGACTTCAGAGGGAAAAAAAAATATTTTACACATTTCAGTGAAAAACAAAAAAAAACAAAAATCAATTCAATTGGTTAATTGTGATTTAATGATTCTTTAATATACAATATATTAACATGCATATGATAGAAGCATGAAAATATACTGCAAAGGAAAGACCAAGTAGATTTCTGTAGCTGGATTGCTGTTTTGATCTATTTTTAGAGCCGAAATGATATCCGACATATGTATTCCTGTACCTTTAACTCTGTCAGATCTCCGTTGGACTTGATGTATGACAGTTCTTCACCCAGGGACATGGTTGTTACAGCAGAATATTACCTATAAAAGTAAGGCCATGAGGAAAGCTCTAAATATAGCTGTGTGAATGCTGATAAAGTCTGCCTTTGTTCTCCCTCTCTGTGCATTTTCAAAATAAAGAGAACATTTTTAGAGGATATCCAAAGATATTAAATTTGCCCTCAGCCTCACGGGTGAGCTCGTTTAAATATGACATAGCGCATATACACAGACACCACACAAAAGAAACTACAAAGAGAAATTAAATATGTAAGCTGACAGCGAGAGTTACAAAACCCACCAAACTTGATTAAAAATATATATGCATCTATAAATGTGAACATCATAGATACAAACTGTGAGAGTTACTGATGATTGTATGTCACTGATTCAATCTCCTTTTTATCAGACATCGGTCTTCTCGTCTGTGAAATGTGTGCACTTGTAAGAACCGTACCGCCCAGCGGTCCCCTAGAAGGAATAATGACTTCCCGAGAGAACAGCTGGGTCTAGAATCCGCTCCAGTTATATGATCCGGTCCTCCTGTAGAACGTCTATCCTTTACTGACCCCCAAAATTAGCACAGACTTTCATATTCACTCCAGCTGTGGAAGAGATTCACTAGGAAGAAGCATATGGTCAGGGGTGAGAAACCAAGTAGGACAGGCAGTAATTTTTGCAAAGAAACAAACACTAAGGCTGTGGGACGTTCACCCAAGCTTCAAAGTCAGGAGGAAAATGCTCCACAAAGGCCAAACACAAAGAGAGACTCACCTCAAAGACTCAAAGGCAGACCAAAGGGAAAAAAGAATCAAAAAGAAGCTGAAGGGCCTGATATTGAATATAGCACAATATCACATCTCAATAAAAGTGCACTAGGAGAGAGCTGATATGAATCTAGGTATTGACTGATAGGTATTGTTATGATATATTGCTAGTTTTAGAATTAGAAAATACAAAAATAAAGTTTTTGTACAACTGTGCATAACCAAACCAAAACATCAGTTGACAAACTGCAAAAAAAAATCATGTTATTTTATTCTTAGTTTTGTTTAATATATTTATCTTGTTTATGTATTCTTGTTTTTGTATTTATAAAATTAAGTAGTTCAATTATATTTTATTTACTCAGCCATGCCATTTTAAACTGTATGCTTTCAAAAACTTGTATGCTCCTTTTTTTTGGAGTTTTACAGCTGTGGTCAATATAAACACTCATTATAAGATTTTATATCAACATTCAAAACAAAATAATTTTCTTTAGTACAAAAAAAATATTAAATGGAAATGAACCCTGAGTTTAGTTTCCCATTGGCAAATAGTTCTCATGAACTTCACTAAAAGTAAAAATAATATTAATAATAATGAATAAAGTAATACAAATAAAAAGTTAACTCTCAATATATTGCTGTAGGGATGCTTAGATATTTGTGTGGAAAACAGGGGAAAATTCTCAATAGGAAAAATAAAGGGAATTATAGAATAAATCACTTAAAAACCTTTTCTGTTTCTGTGAAATTCTGTTCTTTTCTCTCTATCCATTCCCCACTAACACAAAGCAATGAAATTGTCCGGACATCTTGAAGAGCATATTATGTGCAACATGGTTTTACTTTTACAGTAACGGAGATTCATGCATTATTTAGACATCACAAGCAATGCAAAGCTCCCTCTCCAGTCCCCTCAGAACATTTCTGGAACGTATGCTTCAAATACGGGTCATTCAGAAACCCTTAAGGAATCATGAGCACATTAACATATGGCCGCCCATGATCATTCTTATTTAATATTCAGCAGCTTAACATGCCCTGATGAACAACAGTGTGCATTATGCATACCGCACCAATAACGTACTAAAAAGTGTAGAACACGGAACCTTAAAATAGTACATGCGGGCTCAGTAGAGAGGCATCTACTATATATATATATATATATATATATATATATATATATATATATATATATATATACAGTATATATATATATATATATATAAGATTTTCCATAGTTGTAAATAAATATTGAGTGTGTTTTAGCAAAAAAAAAATTCTACTTCCAAATTCAGTGTGTTACTTGCCATTAATTTCTAATTGTTCTTATTTGTGTGAAACTGAGTTGTCTCTTCACAATTGTCCCTTATGTACAGTATATGCTGCATACAGTTCATGCTGCGTACAATCCCAGATTCTGATTTAAATATGTTTTGGCATCCGATGTCCAAACACGATCAAACCGTGTCATGTTCCTTCAGCTTCTACTTGGTTTGAATTTTTACCGCATCATTTTTGTAATTATTAATTCTACAGTCTTTTTACTTATTCAGCCACAGGGGAAGATAAGTGAATGATTTAAAATGTGGCAAGCAAGAGTTGGTAACATACATTTAATTTCTGCAGACTTATTTCTAGCAGCTGCCCAGTCAGCTGAAACAATAGTGTGATGCTCACATTAATGTGCCATGAAAACAAACATGAATCAGGACGTTTTTAGTTATTTCCATTCACATACTGTAATAACATTCGCTTCAGTTTGGTGAGTGAATGTAATGGTGATGTCACTGGCTGTAAACACTGTACATCTGTCTCCTTATTTAAAGCAAGTCAATGCTAACAGATATATGTACAACGCGGTCAATTTCGGGAAACACATTTAAATTGATCGTCGCTGAAATCAATGGGAAGTGTTTGAAAACAGCTTTCGGTGGCAAAATTGAAAATATCGAGCTGCATTTAGCTAAACTACCTCCTTAAACATTAGGTTAATTTGTGGCACAAACAGCAATAAAACCGTAAGAGTGAAATTAATCTTTGTGATCTGCACATACACATATGGAGATTTTATTGGTGTTAGTTAAGACAAATAGAAATAAACTATTACTATTAAGATACATTATTATGTTTATTACTTTATTTTCTCTTACTTTTGGTGCTTCATAAAGTAGATGTGTTACTATAGATGTAGACACATGGAGAAAATACTGCAAGGCAAAATATTAATTTGACCGATTTATATTCTTTAACAACTAAAATGTACATATGTTTTGTAATTTCAAGTTCACAACATTTAAAAAATTATATTTTATGTTAGTGTTTTTTAATTTCATTTGTGTCAACATTGTATGTGTAAACAGTACATTCTTTTATGCGCATACATTTATTTACAACCACAGCTTGCTGCTTCCATGAGCAGTTGTTTATTAAACAGCATTATTATTATAACCTCCATTATTTTGATTGCATGTGTTTGGCCATCATCCAGTTCATTACTATGGTAAGTGACAGTTCACCCTCTATTAAGCAAAGACTAATGTTGCCATTTTATTCTCCATCATGTTGTGGCACACTTTTATAGCTCAACCTGTTTATGCACTATACTACACATAATTGCAAATAATGCAATTCAAAATGAGCCCTTTTGTAAAGAATATGCTAGGTAAATCAAACCAAGTTGAATGGGTGCAAACATTCAGGCGACTTCTGCTGGTCTTTTAGAAGAACCAGATGAACCATGTTCAGTCATTGGTTGAGTACAGAATTGAATGGGGATCGTTGAAGTCACATAAATGAAACTTCTGATTGTTTGCTCTTTGAACCACACACATTGATCCTGTGAAGATATAAAAAATGAAAACCCGTTGAGGCGAAAAATGAACCCACTCAGCTAAAATGCTGTAAAAATATTTAGGGAGATATATTTAATATAGCAATGTTAGATAATTCTCATGGAAACCATTCATATTCTCATATTTCAGTAGTCCATTTTGGATGTAAGTAACATTGCAACTATGTCAGCTAACTCTTACTAATTTGCAAGTATGTCAACTAACTCATTAGAGTATTATTAGACTGTTAGGGTTAGTTTAAGTTGGCATGTCTGTGCAAAGCTACTTCTAGTCAGTATGTCAGTTTGTGGACCACCAAAATAAAATGTCGTCAGAATTAACTTTTAAGCAGACAGCCGACTATTATTCTAATGACTGATAGTTTACATGTAGTTGCAAAGTTACTTACAGTTAGTAGAATATCTTAAGTGGACTAGCAAAATAAAGTGTTACCTAACTTTTGGTTAACACCAATAACCCTTGAGCTTATGCTCCTAAATTTTTGAGTGAAGGAAAAAAAAACCTTTATTTGTGGATCATTTTGGCAATGTTCACTCAAAAACTGAGCTCATCGATTATTGAGGCCTTCGATCAATCAGTTAAAAAAAAATAAAAAAATAAATAGAAATCCTGTGCTAAAAGAAATAAATCAAATTGATAAAAAGAATCCAGTGTTTAGTAATAATACAGTATAGCATATCAGTACATTTATAAGCATTTTTTTATAGGCCGTTTATTTTTTTGGGGAACACCACAAGTGTAACAAGGTGGGGGAAAAAATCCCCAGTTTTCTAAATATTCTTGGGGAAATTATTATACAGGAAAAGTCAGCAAGTTTTAGTCCAATACAATAACATTAACTACCGTTTTCAAGAAAAAGAAAATCCCGTGTGGGACAAAATGACCGAAACACAACATGAGGGTTAAGAAAAGATTCTGAGTGGTGATGCTTGGGGTTGGTTAATACAGGAGAGTTTGAATAATGAATACAAGGAATACATACCAAATACACATGATACAGTACAAAGGACCTGCTGGTTGTGTATATACTGTATACATAAATATATATATAGTTAACTCCCCATAAATGATGTACTTCTGGCCTATATGCCATAGTTTTGAACATGAGCTGGATGTCCTCTTGATACACTGATTGTAGTCATCCTTGACAAAGTGAAGCAAGCGTTTGAGCCAAGGTTGCTCTAGCTTGATATGCATATGCCATAATACGCTGACTACTAGACCATGATAAGTTTAATTACAGCCCCCGGTATCCTCATCTGTGATTATTAGCAGAAGTCATTCTGAATTTCTTAAGTCAAGCATGCAAACACACAAAAGGAAACAGGTTTAAATCGACCTTCATCCTTTGTGATTTCACCTTTTCTCCTTCTCTGTGTTGGCCATACGGAACGAACACAGCTTAGGTTTGCCAGTCTGTGTCATTGACTTCCATTGTTTTTGTCGATCCGTCTCTTAGGACACAAAGACTTATTTCCTTCACAATCACCTGCAGCACCCCCTAGCCATTGTTTGGAAAGTTAAGAAAGGTAACCCACAATTTGATCAACCTTGTTTTGTCTCGCGAGATATGAAACCAGGACTTTACAGCACATACTTTTAAACCTGAGATTGCATTAATGTGGTTCAGAATGATTTTCCACCACACCACCTGACCACCTGTATGTGCTGACTCCACAAATAGAGGCTGTGTTATTGAAAAACTGAGAAAGAGATTTCTCTCTGGGTCCTCTGATTCTATTAGCCGGGAAAGAAAAGCTATGAAGGAAATCATTTGGATTTTATTTTTCTTCTCCAGGGTGAGTGTATGGTAGTGCGTTCCGTCACACTCTCCACAAAGCATAATCTTTGACTCCAACCATGAAGTCATTTCTTGGTTTTCAGTTCTGGTGACTGCGCTGAGCAGTCATGTCCATTTTTGCAACTTACTCTGAGTACATGTGAACTGACTTCTCCAGCTAGTTCAGTGAAGATCTTACAGTACACATGGAGCACATTCTGTATAGTAAGGCTTGGAAGAGCTCAACCTAAAAGCCTGTCAGTATTTACATTATTCAACCTTTTATTTCTATAAAAAAAGCAGTTTTCCAGAGCCTCTCTTTGTTAACTGTTTATTGTTAGTTCATGTTAGCTCAGGTGCATTACATAATATTAATAATTACAACTTTTAATTTTAAATAATGCAATAATGTAACTATAAGATAATTAACTAACTTAGTTCATGTTAACTAATGTAGTTAACTAATATTAACAAATGGAAACTTACCAAATAATTTAATTGAAATACTAGAAATAAATATATAATATAATGAACAAATTGCATAAACAGTACAATTAAGACAATTTGGAGGTGTACTGCATTTTGTAAATAAAACATTAAGTTTTAAAAGAAATCACATTTAATGCATTTCTTTATAACTTTTTGCCAAATTTACTCACAAAACTCTTTCTCCACTATTTTTTTTTTCTTGTAACCTAATGTTCATGAAAAAAAAAACAAGCAAAATGCACACTGAAGAACTTTTTGCAGAAATTAAGTATTCCGTCCTTAGCGAAGGGCAATCAATATCAAAATCATAATCAAATCTTAATCAAAATCCTGCATCTCAAAGAATAAAATAACATTATGACCCAATCACGACGCATTGATACGTTCGCTTTGTGTGATTATTGTGCTATAGATAGACACTTATTATATTCAAATCTTATTGTAGTAGTGCCAGTTATGCTTTTCCTTAGAGTCCTCATTTTTAAAAGCTCTTTTATTCTCACAGATTCTTAGATGTGCAACTCAAAGCTCCTTTTGAATGTAAAATATTCTTTTTTGTCTGTGAGTGCTTAAGGAACCACAGCGGCGGGATTTCTCCTCTAATTACCAAAATGTTGATGATGAAAAATGACAAAAATGCAAAAAACTGCAAATAGATCCCAGACTGCCGTGTGGAACGCGAGCGTTTAACATTCTGCCAGAGCCGACGGTGCTGTTCGCTTGATGCATGTCAACATCCTCTTTTGATGAAAGCAGCCGTTGAAATTCTCGTTGCACTCTCGACGGAAAAGAGCGGTAAAGAGAAAAAAGGCGGCGCTGGCGTGACAGCCACGCCACATTACTCAGCAGCTGCTGACTGATTGCATTTCACATGCAGCACTAGCAAATCTCAGATTGCTAACCTTCTCTTTACACGCTCCTCATTGTGACACGAGGGGACAAACCTGCCAGGACAGAAAAATTCCCGGTGTGTAGTGTATTTAGAATTGGCTATGTTTCATTTGTTGTTGACCCTCGGGGATATATACTTCTCAAGCTGGGCTATTTTCAATGGCGCACGCCACAAGTGCTGTGTTTTTTGATGTTTGCAAAAAAACAGGGACTTACGGGACTGTTAGGTGTGATAGGACTGTGTGCCGAATGGATTTTCACCCTATTCTGATGTTGGCGTTTAATTAGCTAAAGCATTACAGCTCTGTCTGCCTTGCCTGTTTTAGCTTCATTTATGCATTTGGCAGACATATTTATCCAAAGCAACTTACAGTGCATTCAAGCTATAACTCTCTATTAGTATTCCCTGGGATTCAAAGCCGTGCCCTCTGTGTTGCTAGCGCCATGCTCTACCAGTGGAGCTACATGAGGGTTCTACATCAGTGACGTGCAGAAGGAACTTGTGAAAGACAGCTTGCCAGATGTATTGTGCCCTGAAGTTGGCATCTCCCTAAGTATACTGGAATTTTATAAAAGCTTTAGTTTCAGCCTAAAGGATATGTATTTTTGCATTCTTTTCAGCCATAATAAGCTCAGGACCTGACCTCTGACTTCTCCTTCAAAATACCCAGTTCCTCCCACACTACTGAACTATTCTAATGAAGTGTGAGCTGCAATCACTGTCTTTTAGTCTCTGAGCTGCTACTTTCAGACTTTATTTTATTTATTTTATAATAAAATAATATTAATTTTTAATATACACTGTATCTTTTATTCTGATTGAAATGGCAAAGGATTTAAAGTGAAGAAAATTTGAAGTTTTTATTATTCATTGCATTTTAATATAAATAATTTTATTATTTTAAATATTTATTTGTATTTAAATTGTAATTTATTTGATTTAATTTTTTAAAATAATTTAGCTTATGTTGAATGATACATCTAATTTGAATGATACATCTAATTTAAATGGCAAACCATTATCTTGAAGAAAATAATTTGAATAATTAAAATAATTAGTTTTTTTTATTTGATTTGCTTATTGTAATTTATTTGGGGGAATAATAATATATAATATATATAATTTATTTGATTAAAATGTGCAAAATCGTATAAATGTGTCAAATGATAACAGACGGTTTTTTTTTTTTTTTTACTTGTTTAATATTTTCAAAAATATTTTGAACAATTTGGAAAAGTTTGAATTTTGAAATCGATTTTAATATTTATGAATATTTAAAAAATATCATGAATTATGAATAAAAGAACATTTTTAAAAACTAAGCTCCCAATTTTAACTTAAGTATTAACCACTTAGAGGTTACTGTGTTGTGAATGCTTTAACTGAGATGGAATATTCAGTTTTTTTAAATATTGCAAGTGTAAAAGATATTTCATCCCTAATTCCTCAAGAATCTTATACTTTAAAATGCCACTTCAGTAAAGTGACGACAGTCATTTCTTGACTCTTTTTTCAAGGTTTAACTTTTCAGATAGTCTCAATTACTAAAATGACCCATTGACAGAATAAAAAAGAAGTCCTTCTGGCAAGAAAGTGTCTTTCTAGTTGAAAATGCCATCTTGAAGAACCCCCTGGAACACATCTTGAGAAAGAAGCTTGGCTCTTGTTAGAGGTGCGAGACCGCAGCTCGAGAACATCAGTCTGAAATCCCTCTGTGAGAGCGAGTGATGAGCTGGTCTCTTTCTCAGATTATGTTTTAATTAACGCTGCCTAACAAAAAGCTTTTCTCTCACACATATGCTCTTTGTTGCTTTCTTATTGCATCATTGCTGTGATGCATGCTTTTTCATAGGCTTGTTTATTAATGTATGCAAGTCTTTCACTCTGATCACACATCACAGAGAATACAAAGAGCATGTCTTGCAAGCTCACAAAAAAAAAAAAAAAAAAAAATCTGAATTCTTTAGATAGCTCTACCTTTGACCCAACACACCCTCTGTTCCTCTTTTTATGACATTTGGGAGAGCTCTCTCAGCTTGGGCCTGGATTTGACTTTCATCAGGCTAAGGTTATGGTTAGAGAGAGGGAAAAGAGAGAATGTTTGCCAATGAGAACAGAAGACCGAGGCCAAGACGGGAAGACAGAGGAAGAGAGAGCTAGATTCTTCCTAGATCCCTTGAGGATGAGTGAGGGAGGAAATAAGAACAACCTTGCACACAACTCTGCATCTGTCTCCTCTACTGGTGCATATCCAATCACCTGCTTTTCCTGAACTATGACCACCGGGGGAATTCAGTGCACTGTCTAATCTATGGAGCTTATCGTAAAACAGTCTGTAATAACCCCATGCCTTTTTCTCCATGACTCCACAAGGTAATTCCTCACCCCAAAATGAATATTCTGTCATTATTTACTCACCCCCGTGTTGTTCCAAACCCAAAAGGAGAATTTTTGTAGAATGTCCATGCTGCTTTTTGACCATGCAAAACACCAGTTATTAGAAATTGTAGGGATGGCCTCATTTTTTGAACATGCTTTCATTTTGATTATTCTGTTGTTGCTATATAACCAAACCAAAAAAATTTTTAAATACATACAGAAACCCATAAAGGTAATGCAGTTGGCTTGTGTGATATTTTCCAATCATCTAATGTGCAAGTTTTGTCTCATTTGTTATGTATTGAAACATTTTGGATAATGAAAAAAGCTATAGCCCATACATTAATTTTGACCATGATTGTGAAGCTTTAATAAGGACAAAAACCCATAATGGTAATTCAGCTGATTTGTGATATTTTCCAAGTCTTCTGAAGTCAAACAATATGTTTTATTTTGAAATTCAAAACTAACATTTGTCTTCAGAAATTAATTTTAAAAAACACTATAACACAGCCCATTCATTAATTTCATAAACCCTTAAAGGTAATGCAGTTGACTGGTAATGCAGTAATATTTTCCAATCATCTAATGTGTAAGTTTTGTAATCTTGTTTTGCCTCATTTGTTATATATTGATACATTTTGGATAAAAAAAAACAAAATGCTATTAAAAAAGTAATGTTTAAAAAAGTCCATACATTTGTTTTGACCATGGCTGTGAGGATTTAAACAGGACAAAAACTTATAATGGTTATGCAGTTGATTTGTGATGGTTTCAAAGACTTTTGAAATAAAACAATATCTTTATACTTAAAAACTAACATTTGGCTTTAGAAAAAAAAAAAAAAAAAAAATCAGTTAAATGACTTTTTATCACCATGTGTATACTCTAAGAAATTATAACCTTACTGAGATTAAATTTACCTGGAATTAAACAAAACACATTGTAAAATAGTATCATATTTGTCCATATAGTTGCACTTACTTTATGGTCAAAGAGACATCATATAGTACTGATGAAATATTAAAAGGCAATGAATCTGTTTAGACCTGACAACAAAAAGGTCAACTTTGGGTTCATTTGCATGAGAAAAGATACGTTTTTCCTTTGCATTTTTCTTGTAGAAATGACAACATTGTCAAAACGATCCCTGTTCACATGGATCTAAAAAAAACAAATGAACAAATGCTGTATTATGCATGCCAGGTCAGTAGTTGGCAATGTCACTTTGTAAAGAAACACTATGCAAACACATAATACACATGTGCATGACATCACCAGTTTTACAAATCTGCATACACAGAAACAATAGCGATATCATTTTCAAAAACGTTTTCAGGCCCCCAAAATGCTGTTGTTGTGTAAATGAATGACCAAATGCATAACACTTTTTTTTTTAGGTAAAAATGGAAAACTTTTATGTAAACGGTCCCTGTTGTATTAATTTCATTTGCTAACTGTGATATAATTAACGATTTAATTACCTGATTTGTAAATGGTCTTTTGCACATGCTCAGTTGCTCGCTCATTCTCCACCTCTCATTTCCTGCAGGTGTGTTGCCTCTCTAAAAACTTCCTCCCAGTTGTTTTCACCCTGCGTTTGCACAGCATGGTGGATGTGCATTTGATTGAAGTGATGTATTTAAATTAAATCTGGCTATATGCCCGGTTATAACACTCCCCTCTATCATTTTATCATCATTTGATGCCAGCCGTAATCACTTGAAAATGAACAGACGTCTCTTTTACAAACAACTTGTTTGCTGCCTGATTTCGGTAGGAGGTAATATTACAACGTTAATTGATCCAGGCAATTTACACTGACTTTTATGCACTCTATAATGAAACTAATTTACATAGAAAGAAGACGTGTTTGTGCTGAAATGTACGACGGTTACTATGAAATGCATATGATGTAGCATTAACAGCACATTTAGTAAATGAGTTTTTGTGCTAAAAGTGGTCAAAAGTGGTGCGACTGTTTATTAAATTCGCCCCATTATGTCATCCTTTTGGGTACATGGATGTGGTGTGGATGCATTGTCTGAAATAGTTGAAGTAGGGTCACACGTAGCAGGATTTTAAACTTACGCTTCCTGTTACAATAATCCATTCTGTATGGTCTAACTGCGTTCCTGACACTGAAGCAAATTAATTTGTTTTTAAACTGCTTCATGGAAGAGCAGCCATAATGTAATTACCATAAGAAACATGCTCATGTTGTAGGGATGAATGGACAGGAAGTGGATATTTACAGGTAACTTAATTACTCTCATGGGATGAAACACATCTAGGCCAAAGAGATGAGGATTCTGGGCTATTAGGACATGGCTGAGAGTCCTGTTCAAAATAAAAATGTGGATGGGAGAGAAAAAAAAGGATATTATTTTGTGAGGATGCTGGAAGGAAACCCATCTTTCCATTTTTCATACCTGCAGTGCTGCATTGTTAGCGTGAACATCACGCTCTGCAGCAGGACATAATGAATGTGATTTTCACAAGAGGCTCGGGAAGCGATCAGCCTGTATACACCGCTGACTGACAGTATGGCAACATGAATCAATATGGCAGACCGTCTTAGAGGTTGCTGCTTTGTTGTTTGTAACAAGACAGAGAAACCGGTATTTATTGTCTCTCAAAGGAAAAACAATCCATTAAAACAGTGTTTCTCCAAATCTGTCCTGCAGACAACCCTGCCATTGCACATTTTGGATGGCTCTCTTTTCTAAAACATCCGATTCAACTCATCAGCTCATTAGTAGAGACTCCAACACTCAAAATCGGTGTGTCCAGTAAGGCAGACATCCAAAATGTGCAGTGGTTGGGGTCTCTCCAGAACATGTTTGAGAAGATGTGCATTAAAAGAATGTACTGCAATACATGAATCACCCTGAAGCACATTCATTTGTGATAATGGCTGACTACTTATACTATAAATAGATATGTGAATAAGACATTTTTGTTGAATTGTTTTAGAAACTATTTGTAAATATGCTAACAATATTGACTTAAATATCTATAATCTATTAATGTAATCTATAATCCTAATGTATCTCTATATCTGTCTATCGATCTAGATAATTTGACTGAATTGAACACACATTTGACTGCTTAATGTTGTAACAGAATCAGGTGTTTCAGAGAGCTGCATGATAAATTAATAGAAAAATATAAAGAATAGGGTACCTTTTCTGAGGAGGCAGTAAAATAGATTTGGCCAATTCAAAGGAAACGGTGCCTTTCAGTCCATTCATACCTCCATCTAGAAAGTGAAATTAGTTTTCTCAGACCACGGCTTTGAGCTTCTGTGAGGGTCAGGGAAGGTAGAAGTAACATCTTTAAATAGGTCTAAAGTACAGTGAAAACGGACAAAGAGATTGTTCCAGAGCAGTGCACAAAGAGTACAATAGAAACACACACAGACAACAAAAATACAATGCAACATTATAGAAGAGCGTAATCTCCACAGCTCTATTGGTCTAATCTCTGTGCCTCTGCTTTCTGTCAGGTAGACAAAGTTGTCAATCAGGTCGGCAAAGCCATTTTCAGTTGTCAATAGGACGGAGGGGGAGTGCTGAGTGTCTCAATAGAAAAGGAGAAATTACAGCGTGACTGAGCTCAGTAGAGACCCGTCCTACTGATGATGGATCGACATTCCAAGGAGCCTTCGCCCGTCTCTCGCACTGTCTCTCTCTCTACCCCATTTCTGCCATACTGATTGAAACACATTCAGGGGGCTACAGATAGATTGAAACCGAGAAATAGAGGGAGAGTGAGAATGTAAGTAAAGGCTGACTGTGTAGATGAGAAGAATGGAGCTATTCAAACAGTGCTGTGAGCTCCAGGTGAAAGGCTAATGCGAGTTTTCAGGAGAAGAAAGAAGAGGGAAAAACAGTACCCCCCCCCCCCCCCCCCCCCCCCCTTTAGGAAGAGTTTTGGATTATTGGATTGAGTAACACTGACAATGTCCGGTTTCTGTTATGACCCAATCAGAAGATGGTGAATCAGAATGGACTGCATCAGCCATTTCAAAAACCGTTTTAAACCATTTCTGACAATTTCTAAGGCACATGTTTAATGCATGGTTGCCATAGCACACGTCATATGAAGTATAGAGTTTACAATATACAATTTATTGTATAGTACAGTGACTTTGCCCATTTTATTTTTTTTTTATTTTATTTAGTTTTAACAAACTAACACACAGTACATGACAACACATTAGAAGTTCTGGCAGAATTTTAGAACAATAACTTTTTTTAGGTTAAAAAAAAAAAGCAAAATAAAAACATTCAAGTATTTATTCAAAAATATTAATCCGCATAACTGCACAAAAGTAATTTTAAAGGTCAAATCTGGGAAGCTCTTCAAGGCAACAACCTTTTCACTTTTTACAGTGAATATAGTTAAAGTTAATCAAGGGTGTCAATGAAGGGCAATGGAAAAATGCCCAAGATCTTGGAATGACCCTGTAAAGCAAGAGTGCAGCAGTGTCTAAAGGTCAGATTGATTGCATTGGCCAGCCATCATGATCAAAAGCTTTTAAAACTCCAAAAAATTGCAGAAGCAGCACATTGAATCAAAGACATCGTGTGATCTATTCATCTGCTGATAGGGGAGCTCAAGTCTCTACACTCCACCACGCTTGCGTTTCTGATCTACAGTTTAATGATCATGTCAGCATTTTAAGACTTTCGTCCTATCAGATATATGCTGTACAACCCTCTCTTCAATTCTTCCCACAGCCAAAACTTCATCTATCAATTAATTGAATACGTTTGGGCTGCTAATATGCTGATTTGACTTGGAAAGCTCTTTTAGATCATGTTCAACGTCTTAAAAGTATTTAACATAATGTTTTAAAGTAAAATATACGTTCATTAACTTTATTTAGGACATATTCTCAAAGTTCTGATGTCTGTGAGTATTTCTCTGTTTCTATGATTCTATTTCTAACATCCATTCTTGATGTTAAAACTACAGTGAATGCATAACCTTGCTTGTTTTCCTGCTTTTATGAAATGATAAAATTAAAATGTTTAATAAATAGTTAATTTTGTTGCTACACACACAGATAGATAGATAGATAGATAGATAGATAGATAGATAGATAGATAGATAGATAGATAGATAGATAGATAGATAGATAGATAGATAGATAGATTCAGATATTAATACAATTATAACCTTTTAGTCTAAAAATTATTTAATTAAAATGTATTATATTGTATTATATTATATGTTATGTTATGTTATATTATAGTCTCAACTGTAAAACTCTTTGATTCATACTACAGTCTTTATTTTTAAGTGTATACTTAAAAAAAAAAAAATATATATATATATATATATATGTATGTATATTAGGTGTTGAAACAATTTTCACACAGAAATTGCTAGTAGATGTCCTAAACAATTACAAAGAAATGGCGAGTAACACAGTTAATTAAACACATTGAATTTTAAAGTACAACTGAAATAGTATTTTCTTGTAAAACATACTCAAATTGTTTTCAAAAATAATATTTTACAGCATAGCTACTTAGATCACTTTCTTGCAAGTTTAAGATTGCATCACAGATCTTAAACTGCATCTGTTTTCCTGCATTATAAAAAAAATAAAATAACAAAACTAGTGAATTTCCCATGGTATTTTCTATTTTTAGTAAATGCTGACGTTGGCTTGTTGAAATGAAGCACCAGCGACTGAATTAATATGATATTTTTGCCAGCCCCACAAAACATGACTTATCTTTTAGTTTTGACCATGCTAAACTGTTTTGTTTCAAACAGACTAATGGTTAAATGTTCTGATTTCTTTGGGGAAGCACAGCCCTTTGTAATAAATTGATGCATTTGGCCTTTATCTATAGTAAAAGATGAAAAACAAAATACTTTTCCAAACTAAACCCAAATGCATTTGATTTATCAGAATAAAAATGTGAATATTCTCAATTCCCAAATGTAATTTCACCAATGCTGAATTTCTGCTGATAGTTTGAATGGTAATCCTGAATCAGTAACTTTGTTTTGCAAACTTCAAGTTTCGGAATACAATATTTATGAGGGAAATCCATAAAGGCTTCATTTAGGAAAAAGGGCAATCAGGAATCCCAGTCAAGAATCTCTTCCGAGGCTATAAATCCCTGCATTAAAGGGGATCAATAGACAGTTTTTAAATGGCAGCCAATTACTGCTAGTTAATTACATACTTAACATACCCACGGCTTTTAAAGCTCATACACACATGTTTGTCACTTCAAATTACCCTATCATTTTTAACTATTCTCCATTCATCCTTTCTGTCTAGCCCTCCCACTTTTCCCTCATCACATTTTTTTTGATAAGCTGTACCAGTGACCTTGAGCATCTGCACTGCTGCAGTCACAAGGGGCCAGAGCTTGTTGATGATGGATCTATCAAGAACTCAGAGCCACTGTCTAAAGCTGTGATAACCATGACAAACGCACACACACATACACAAGATGAAACGTCAGTGTGAAGGGTCAGAAAGATTGTGGGACGTTAAGAGGGTCTTTCTGATTAAAAGTGGCATGACTTATTGTGAGTGTAAACACCACACTGACCAAAAATATTTTTTTTCCTTTTACAAGAGTTTCAAAAAGAGGCCTTTTTAGATTGCTCTTATTTGCAGTTGATTGATGGTTCTATTTCTCACTGTGAGATCTGAGCGATATTCTGTACATTCGAGTCACACACAGGATTAATTTTACAACAACAACAACATCAATAATAATAATAAACATAATAATAAATAATAATGATTGATAATAATTAAACATTACACACTTCATCAAATTTGCTGAATAAAATCCAATAATTTTGGGGTGCTGATTCCAAACATCACTGTTTTGCTCTTGCAATCATACTTGCAAAATATGTTGCAGTTTGTAGCATTTTTGCTCCCAACAACCATAAGGTGAATAAATCTTGTAATGTCCCTTAATCTTTCCAGATAAATAAATATATAAATAAATAAATAAAAGCCACAAAAACACATGATTCCTATCTTCCTATGAGGCAGGTTACAACTATATAATATATAACATATGCATGTATGTATGTATGTATGTATGTATGTAATGTGTGTGTGTGTCTATAAATAACTATTATAATTTTTGTAAAAACAAATTATTTATAAACTAATATTTATGCAAAGGTCTTTGTCATTATATTTCCCTTTCGAGGGAACTTTGAACTGCGTCCTCTAGGGGTCGCTATGGGGAACGCCGTCAGCGTGATCGGTGTCTGAAGCATACATACAAAAACACCACATGTTGGCTGGCGACAGCCTATGACGTCACTACCGGCATGACCACAGTATAAAGGGGCGCAGGGAAAATACATCATCCTCTTCAGTGACTGTTTTGTTTGAAGCGTGCATTCTACTGGTAAGAACATTTTTCTACTGTTACCATGGCGAGCACTAGCAAGGCGTTTAAGAGATGTGTGCATCCATGTCCTCATTATTTGACACCTGATGATACACACGATCTTTGTGTCTTTTGTTTGGGCGAGGAGCACTGCGAGCTTTTTTCTATGAGAAAGCTCCGGATTTGGCTCTCCGTGCCACTAAGCAGGCCGCCACTGCTATGGGCAGGCCTATGGCAGCCATGGTGGTAACGGAGAGACATCTGTGGGTAAATCTGGCAAATATTGGGAAGAAAGAGAAGGACTTTCTTCTCGATGCTTCAGTCTCACCTTCTGAGCTTTTCGTTACCTCCATCGAGACGGTGGTCGAGAAGTTTAGGGAGGCGAAGGCGCGCTCAGCGGCCTTCAAAACCTTAATTCCAAGAAGGTCCAGGTCTGAGCCCGTCTGGGAATCAGAGATGGGCACAAAAGGCAAGTGTCGCGACTCGTGCCCCTCCCCCGCCTGCGCGTAGGGCTAGAAGGAGGTGCGGGTCAAAGAGAGGTAGGCAAGACCTAAGGGAGGTCTTGATGTTTAGGTTGTAAGACTTGAACATCTACTCCCTTCACTCGGGGGGCCTGTCATCTGCCCTCATCTTCCCCTCTCTAATTCCCCTGCAACCACCGTTAACACCACCTGACCAAGGTTAGGTGGGAACTTAGAACCTGCGATGTTTACTAGAACCTAGAATGTTTTGTTTAGGTTCAATGTTTCATAGAAACTACCTTACTGACTCTTCGGACTTCGCCTCCAGGACTGATCTCAGCACAGGAACCATGGATGGGTGAGTACGATCCTGTTCTCGGCCTCATACCCCTGGATCGTGTGGCCCAGTTGTAGGTTTCTGTGGGAACCTCCTTGGTCATCAGGTCTCCAGCACTGCAATTCCAGGACCTGAGGGTCTTGTCAGTTTCTATGGCGGGGACGCCTGGCACTGTTGTTAGATTACCCACTCTATCAATCATATCATCATTCTGAGTGAAGCTCCTCTTATTGAGGTACTGAGCGGCTTTACTTTTAACGCAAACAGCCCACTCTTTGTGGTCTTGATAGTTTCAGTCGGTCCCTCTCTGGTAACCTTCCTAGGTGCATGGCTATCTGAAGATATCTATATGCTAGCTCAGGGACTGCCCCCCCCCACCCCTGGGGTTTTTTAAGTAGCAATCTCCCTGTCTAGAGTGTGGTTCTCCCCGGCTAGGGTGTAAGTAAATAGCTCACTCTTGTGGCAGCTTCTTTGGATGGCTTACCGGGGTTTTTCATGAACATTGCTTTCAGACCAGGCGCCAGAGCGTCTGAGTTCCCCGTTCCTCAGAGCTCTGTCATTCAGCAGCCTCAGGTTGTTAGGCCTCTCTATGTCTCCCTGTTAGGTTGCTCTCCTTGTTGGTCGAGCTACCTTTTCTCCCCTCACCATAGAGGGCCACCTATGAGCATGACGCTCCCTTCTGAGCGTCTGAGTTCCCTCTCATGCTGAGAATTGAGTTCTCCGCTCCCCAGAACTCTGTTATTCAGCAGCCTCAGGTTGCTAGGCCTCTCTTTGCCTCCCTGTTAGGTTGCTCTCCTTGTTAGTCGAGCTAGCTTTGCTCCCCTCACCATAGAGGGCCACCTAGGAGCATGCTGCTCCCTTCCGGGCGTCTGAGTTTCTCTCTAATCCTAAGAATTGGATTCTCTGTTCTGTGGGATCCACCGTGCAGTCATGCCAACAGGTCAGGCCCTTTCTCCGCCTTTCCCCTTAGGCTGATCTTATGGTATGTTCGGCAGTGCTCCCCTCACTCCGAGGGTCTCTATGAGCACGCAACCCCTCCCTGAGCATTGGAGTTTTCCTCTCATCCTGAGAGTTGAGTCCCCCCCCCCCCAGAGCTCTGTGAGTCAGCAACTTCAGGTTGTTAGGCCTCTCTCTGCCTCCCTGTTAAGTTGCTCGCTTTGCTCTCTAGAACGGTGTTTACAAATCCATGTAATGGTAAGTGTGCACGCTAGTCTCTGTGCACTTTCTGAAAGCCACATTGTGGTAAGATCACACATCAAGTGTTTTGCGTTCTTTCTAAAATCATGTATGGTATAGGTTACGCGCAGCGACTTCGTGCCCTTTCTTTGGGTTGGTTAGGCCCCGGTTTCACCTTGGGCCCCACTCTACCTATTTCTCCCAATGTTTCTGGGCTTGAACAGTGGGGTGCTACCGAGGGTCTGTTCCCTCAGCGAGCTTGTGCAGAGCAAGCAGTAGCCCCTGGGTGACAGGCCAGGACCTAGCTACTATCCTAGGCACTTGGCCGTATCCCCTTAAAGGAATCTTTCCTGATTATAAGCCTTTGAGTTCTACCCTGGGTCTGGGAGTCCCGGCCCTTAACAGGTACGTTTTTTAGGGTATGCAGCTCGGGTCTTTGGCAGTAGGGGATAATGTCACTGACAGCCGTCTAACCATCCCAGGGGCAACTCCCTTAGCCCAGTAGAGTTAGTACTTAGTGCTCACCTTTTGTGCTTGGTTTGCACTCCCCTCAGCATGGTGGCATGGGTATTCCGTTCCCCATAGCGACCCCTAGAGGACGCTGTTCGAAGTTCCCTCGAAAGGGAACATCTCAGGTTACGTATGTAACCATGGTTCCCTGAGTAGGGAACGAGACGCTGCGTCCTCTAGGCTTTGTGCCATGCTTTGTACTAGAGGTCTGCAAGCCAGACGGGGCCCCACACACTGAATCCATTCGGGCCGGGCTCGGGACATTTTTTTTTTAATTTTTTACAGATCGGGCTCGGGCGGACTCGGGCTCATTTAGCTTCTCTCCTTTAATTGTGTCCATACTACGCGCAGAGCACACATGGCAACTGTATGAAATACTGATTATATTCTAAATATTACACATCGCCTACGCAATACGCAACGCATATTCGCACGCATTAGCATACATGGGACAGTTGACCATGCAGAGCATCAGGGAGAATTTGGAGCGTGGTTACAAATAAAAGTTCCCAATGCTTCGGGAAAAGCTGCGATTTGGATCATCCATGCATTTGATGATGATCCTGACTCGCCGGCTCCTCATGGATGCGCCTTTAGAGTTTTTCAGAAGCGCTCCTGCTCAAAACCGAAACTGCTTTTTTCCCCTTTATTTAATGTCTTTATTGCATGCTTTGTTGTTATTTTGAGTGCACACAAATAAAAGTAGGCCCTTTACAGTTCCGAACAATGAAGCCTATTACTCTTACCTTTATG
Source organism: Barbus barbus (assembly GCF_936440315.1). NCBI lineage: Eukaryota > Metazoa > Chordata > Actinopteri > Cypriniformes > Cyprinidae > Barbus > Barbus barbus. Next base: position 24,172,761 of record NC_136760.1, read on the forward strand.
AGCAAAAATGACAGCGTATTTGAAATGTTTCCAATGCAAGTGATCGCTCTGGCGCGTCCATGTCCTGTAAAGCGCGCTTCAGCTTGCACTCTCCACAGAGACGACTGGATATGCATCAGTGCACATTAACCTAGGTTAAGTCTTTAAACTAATATTGCGGAGATGTTTTATAACTATAGATTTAATTTTAGACAAGTCGTGATAATTTAAGAAGGCTAAATATATCAAACATAGGCTATGATCAACTCACTGTCTGCCGCTGACCGCTTGGTCGTTCCTTTAAAAAACAAAAAACTTACATTTAACAAATAAAAAAAATGCTCCAAACGTTTTTCTAAATTAACTTAATAAAATAACGAAACAAAATACAATCACTTTGCCATTTCATACAAAACTTAAGTATTTTAATAGCAAATGTGCATTTTTTTCTCTCTAAAATACAGAGCTGTGTTATCTACTGTATATATGTGTCTTCAGAATTTACCTATATGCAGTATATAATTTCCATTCAAAAACGGTCCTGTGCATTGGATGTCTCCATGCAGGCTTGTATTTTAGCCTCAACTATGCAGCTCTATGTCAGATATATTTTACCTTTGTTCCTCTCTTCCCCTCTTGTGTCCAGAAAAAGGTCTGCTTTCTGACTATCTGTACAGAGCTCCTCAGGCAATGACCATTTCGACAGCAGATATTGCATGCAGTTCTCCCAAAGTACATACACCTTTCACTTTGTTGTTTTCTTTATGTGTAGTTTGAATGTGCCTTGGCATGATTCTTCACACCACTTGTCGATAAATGCTTTCCTTGGCACGCTGTGGGTTTTGAAGGCTTTGTTTTAGTGATCCAAATCTGTTGCAGATTCTGAGATCTACAGTACACAGCATTTCTTTAAAAAGATCAGCAGGTCTGTGAAGATTTGCATAAAAATGTCTAGCTGTGTGACCCCCCCCCCCCCCCCCCCCCCCCCCCATACAGTCTGACATTTGGTCCCAGTGTACTTATAATGTACCAGACGCTTTCCACAAATAGAGTACAAAATAGGGCCTGAATCTCCTAAAGTTTTTTTATTTTTATTTTTTTCCCTTCCTAGAAATGAGGACTTCACCTTTAGAAAATGTTGAACTTCCATCGAAAATCGAAGTTCAATCTTTTCTTAGACAGGCTACAATGTTTGTAAGATTAAACATTGATTTATGTGATTTAGTTTTAGCTATAGACAGTAGATAAAAATTTAATTAAATGTATAAATGAATACAATTAAATACAAAGTGTAAATAAATAAATATTCCCATTAAAGGGGTCATCAGATGCCCATTTTACACAAGTTGATATGATTCTTTAGGGTCTTAATGAAAAGTCTATAACATACTTTGGTTAAAATTTCTCAATGGTTGTGTAAAAAACACCACCTTTACCCTGTCAAAATCAGCTCTGTTTTCAGCATGCTGATCTAGTTCATGTTGCTTTAAATCCCAGTGAGCTCTGCTGACTCCACCCCTCTCTTCCGTGGAGTGATGAGCAGACCATAGATATGTGTAGATTCCCTACATTCAGCATAATAATCAATGAATATTCAAAGATATACAAGCGTATAACTTGCTGTTGTAGATGCACACAGTCAATGTGCTCAAAGATTCGCAGACCGTTTCAAAACTGGTGGATGGCTTACGTGTCACGGCCCATAGAAACAATTGATAATGAGGCATCTAGGTATATATTTCTATGGAGCATACTGAACTTCAGCCACAAAACTGGCTAACTAGCACATTATTAGGAAAGGCGATTTGCAAAGATTCATAAAAAACCCTTATGCTCACTTCTTCTGTTGATAAAGCTGGATCACGAATTATTTGCGTGAACATATACGCATTTATGTAGATCGGGGATCGGTGCATTTACTTCAAAACGAAAGTAATGTTAATCTTCTGCGTCTTCAGATATATTCATTATTACATCCGACAACAAAACACCTCAATCGCTTAATATGAGACCTCTTTTCTTCCCCTGCACCTGAGGCGGACAGCTCTCAGCTCACTCAGGGCGGGTCTAAGGTAAGACGCTAGTGCCAATCAATTATCGTGGGAGGGGCTTTGAGAAAGGGGATTTAAAAAAAACACTGGGTGGATTTTTATCATTATAGGATGGACGTGTACACACACTTCCAATATACATTTACTGTTTTCACTGTAATGAATGGAACACAAATTTAATAGATTATTATGCATCTCTCTCTCTCAAATAAATAAATGAAATATCTTATTTGTTAATCTTACTTCAAAAAAGTCATGAGACAAAGCCATAGTCTTGGTCTCTGTAGTTTGTGTGCAGACAGTATAGCACACTAGTTCTGCAGTCTATGCAGTGCAAGGTGAGAGAATGTCTGTGCTTTAGGTGTGAGAGAAAGCATGAAAAGGATATTCGTTTGTATTGGACTGTGGAGTGTGTATGTATGTGTATGTGTGTGCCGGCACTTGCAGATCTAAGGCAGTGTAAATGATGGTAATGAGGCCTGTGTGCGTTTTAGTCACAGAACATTATTGGAAGTCACATTTTAAGTTGTAAAACCAGTTGTGCAAGGTATATTATGTGTGTGTGGTTTCGCAATCCAGAGCAGTGTTTTCACACTGAAGGAAATTCACTGTAACGGTTCACATATTGCAATGAAACCAATCAGTATTCATGTAGCAGTAACCAGCCTAAGGCCACTGTACTGCAGCTACTCTGCACAACTCTTTCTTTTTTTCTTTCTTTCTTTCTTGTCGTTTTTTCTTTGATGTGATTTTGTGGTTCTACATTTTAAAAAAATTGCTAATAAAGAGCTTTTTAAATTCCATCAGTTCCTTCCTTCCTTCCTTCCTTATGCCGAATCTCTCATTATTTTCGTGCAATTCTACAACTTTTATTTTGCCTGAAAAAAAAAAAAAAGCTACAACAATAATAAGCATATTTTAATGTAGCTTTTATTTGTCGTTCTAATAATTCATGCTTGAACAATATTATTAATATAATTACCGTCTTTTTGGATCATTAGTCAACAAATCCTTGGCAAACTTTGGAAGTGTAATGATGGCTGGCGACATGAAGGGGCACCTTGAATTTAATCAAGCTGGGAGCTCGCTAAATACAGGCTCACTCACACATTAAAGTAATTTCAAGTTCATTCTGATTTGAACGTGACCGAAAGTAGTTGTTTTCGTGTAATTAGTCCATCCATTTACACTATTTTATGGTAAAATTGGCGGAGCGGTTGAAAACATTCAGCCAATCACAATAAGACAGAGGCTCGTCTCATGTGACTTTTCACCTGTATTTTGCATTTATGCCTCAGAATCTCAATGAGGACACAGTAAGCTGAAGAGATGCTGCTTTCCTCTGCAATTTTTACATTTTATCCAAATTTTTGTTTTTAAAAAGGCATTGCCTCCTCAGAGAAAAGTTGCTGTTTAAATTTAGGCTTCTTGCATCACAAAATGCATTTTTACCAGATTTAATTATCATGATTATCTTGATTATCATGAGATTTGATTTGACAAGGAGCTGGATGACATCCAACTCAAAATAAATGATTTATACAGATGCACGTTGACAAACTGGATGCACTCCACAGGCACGCGATTGTAATTAGATTTCCATTGCTATACTCTGGCATTAGATTATTTCTAAATGTCTTCAGATGAGTGACATAATGAAAAGTGATCCAAACAAATGCATTCCACTCTCGCTAATTAAGAGTGTGAGAAAGTGTTTTTCTTCCTCGTGTGTGGGGGGCCATCAAGGAATAGATTTATTCCATAAGATGAGCTTTAGTCAGAAGCAGGTGGGCGGTTCGGATGAAAGGTATATGTGCTTAATCTTCTGCAAACAGCGTCTGCCGAGCACATGACAGCAAACTCGCTTTCAGACAGGTGTACAAATTGTAAGAAGTATAAGAAACATCATTTGATCGTGTCACATTTATCTTTTATTAGTGCAGTTAAATCCAAAAAAAATGAAAAAAGAAAGAAAAAAGTGTTTGGTATCTATTTGTAAAAAAAACCATAGATTTTAAGAATGAATTGCAGTTTCTGGTAGCATTTATTTGTGATGTTTTTGTGATTTTATTTGATATTGAATAACTACTTTTCACAATCAGAATCAAATTACGGTGTACTCATCACACAAAACTCCTTTCTTTCTTTCTTTCTTTCTTTCTTTCTTTCTTTCTTTCTTTCTTTCTTTCTTTCTTTCTTTCTTTCTTTCTTTCTTTCTTTCTCTTTTTTTTTGGTCACTATAAATCTCAGTGCACACTGCCAGCCAAAAGTTTGTAATAATTATTAGTTTATAATGTATAAATTATTATATACATTTAGATAAATAAATATTCCCATTAAAGTTACTTCTTGGGTGTCACAGTTTTAATGAATGTTACTTTTTCGTAGCAAAATATGGGTGCAACTAAATTAACTAATCAGTTTATTAGCTTATAATATGTATAATGTATAATTAGTTTATAATATATAAATTAATATACATTTGGAATAATTCATTATAAAATGCTATTAATTCCTATAATGGCAATTTTAAAAAATAATAAAATAAATGTTGTTTACTGTAAATTGTAAAAACAATAATTAAAAAAATCACAAAATTTCTTTTTTTACTGTATTTTATTAAATTAATGCAGATTTAATGAGCATAAGTCTGTCACATCTCAAGTTTTGTTTGTTTGTTTGTTTCACAGCATGCATGTTTAGAACAGCATGAAAAAGGTTGTAGTTGTTGTCGTAGTTGTATTGTTGCTTTAGTGAATAAGCAGGTTCTTCAAAATATCACTGTTTTTTTTTTGATTACATAAATTCAGCTTTTTTGTGAGAATAAGAGACTTCTTTTAAAACTTTAAAAGCTTGGTTATTCCAAATATTTGACTGGCAGTGTATGTAAAAAAGCTGTTGAAACTCTTCAAAATTCAGTTTTTGTGTTTGACAGAGAAAATTACAACATACAGGTTTGGAACCCATAAGAACCCACAGTGGGTGTCACAAACAATGGTGATTATCTGGAAAGGTCTTTTTAATGCATTGTGCCACACTTTCAACTCAGGAAGTCCCTAAGTGACATATAATGAACACCCAGGTTCAGTCATGTGACAATGTGTTAATTTTTTGTTGCCATGGCTACATTTCCAAAATGGTGTTCTGTCTGGTTAGCACATGTTGCAGTGTCAGCAATTTTTAAAAAGCTTGTTTTTGTAACTAAAAGTATGTTTCAACCCATGCAACAATTCTAATATTTTAATAACATATCCTAGATTACTCTTAACCTGATTTTAATACATTTCTTGAACAAATTGATATAAAACAAGTAACAAAGATATTGTGGTGACATATGTCACATCGGGCTATTAACCTTATACAAGTAGGTGGAATTTTGATGTGACATATTTGTCACATTAAAGGGATAGTTCACCCAAAAATGAAAATGTGATGTTTATCTGCTTACCCCAAGGGCATCCAAGATGTAGGTGACTTTGTTTCTTCAGTAGAACACAAACGAAGATTTTTAACCCACACCGTTGCAGTCTGTCAGTCATATAATGTCAGTCAATGGGACTCACGGCTTTGAGAGAGAGAAAAAAAACATACACAGACAAAGCCAAATTAAACCCTGCGGCTCAGAATTTCGATATGTTATGAATAGCTGTTGTAAAACTTAATGGTCACAGTTATGTGGTTTTGAAATATGTTGTGGCAAAGGAAATAAAATACAAAAACTGTATTAATTCTGAAAAAGGTTTTTGTTTTATCTTCCCAGAAAAGTAATCATTTTGATATATGCTGTGGAAAAGCAAATAAACAGAAAAAAAATGGTTATTTAGCAAAATGTTTTTTTTTTTCAATTTATCATAAACACCCAATGTGTCATGTAACATTACAGATCTTTCACAAGGAGGGGTTGTATTTCAAAAACAACTGCAGAAACAAGTTATAAGTGGTCCATTTGGTTTGTTTTATATGTCCCATAATTTTCCTATAAGGAGAAATTGGTCCGGGTTCTTATGGGTTAATAAAAAATCAAAAATTTTGTAAGCTGTATTATGAGTGATTAGTAGATGGCAGGCTCTTGCACTCAATACGGTATGCAACTGTTGAATGAATTTGTCCATTAAAGTTTTAATTACAATAACAGCCAATGTCTTCCAGTGACAAGGACCTAGTCAGGGTCTCTGATCCTATAACCATGACCTTGTCCTCGCATTCATCCACTGCATACGGTGAGGTGATATCGGTGTATGTACCAATTTGCAATTCAAATGATGGATATTGACTTCAAACTGTGCCTACAGCGACCGTGAGCGGCGCAATATGTGTATCAGCCACAATTCCCACAATCACTCCTCCACAGGGCATTGTCCATGACTCTTAGATGGATAGAGAGTGTCAACATCTGTTTAGGTGGCAGAGTGGAAAAAAGGGAGAAAGAAGCTATTTGGGCAGGTTATTCTTTGGGGAATTTGGGAGTAACTCAATCTGATGAGTATCTCCTAAATGCGCAAGCACACACACACCTCAGTGCAACACTTGCACTAATATAGTCATCTGATATAAGCTCCCAGGTGTTATAGTCCTTCATTATGACGTGACGGATAAATGGGCCGAGCTGCTTATGTGCCTTATGGAATATTAATAGTCTTTATAATGCAAGACCTGTCCCCCTGTTTGCACACCCACCCTGTTTCAGCTAAATGAGCCTGAATTATGAATTATTTAAACTTGTGTTATTTTAAACAAGTCTAATAACTCCTTGAGGACATTAGCGGCAAGGTGATGTGTGCCGTCAACAAGAGCTTTACAAATGCTACTGGAGAGAAATATGCCCAAAGAACGTGCAAATAATGCATGTAGCTACATCTTCAGAGTAAACCGAGGCCACAGACATCAGACACAGACATTTCTAAAGAGACATGTTCTCGATTATTGGGGAAGGGAAGTGGAAGTGGTGTGTGGCCAAGTATGGAGACTCATACTCGGAATTTGTGCTCTGCATTTAACCCATCCAAGTGCACATATACCCGGAGCAGTGGGCAGCCAATGGCACCCGGGGAGCAGTTGGGGGTTCGGTGCCTTGCTCAAGGTTCTCACCTCAGTTGTGGTATTGAGGGTGGAGAGAGTGCTGTTATTCACTCCCCCCACCTACAATCCCTGACCTTCGGGTTGCAAGTCTAACTCTCTATCCATATAGGCCACGACTGCCCTATTATTGGACTGAAAGATAAGCGCGAGGGATGGAAACATGCTTTATGCTGTAGTATTGTCAAGCTTTTATAGAGTTTCATTGTAGACGTGGATCAATACGTGACAATTCGCTTCTTGTGTCAGTCTCAGTTGGCAATCTTTCTTCAAAAGTGAAGCATATGCTTTCAGTAAGAATGGGAATAGTGTTTGTCAGTCAGTGTCTGCTGACTGTATTGTTAAATCTGTAGCTTCGTGGTAATTTACTGACCAACAATACGCTGAATTTTTGTATTTGTTTGCTTTGTAGAAATAAAAAAAAACTTTTATAAATAATAATAAAAGTTAAATAATCTATGTGTATTATAGTATTTTATTTATATAATATATACACTACCAGTTTTTTTTTAAATATATAAAGCAATTAAAATATATAAAACTATTTTATTTATAATATATACAGTACCGTTCAAAGGTTTCAAAAGTTGGGAGTCATTCCAATATGTGTATACTCTCTTTTTTTAATCAAAATAAATGTTTTTCATTATAGAAAAAAAATATTTAAAATGAATTAAGACATAAAAGTTATTTTAAACTGTTTAATATTTTACAATTTAACTGTATTTATATGAAATAAATGCAGCACCAGTGTGTGTGTGTGCTTGTTTATTTATTTATTTGTGGGGGTTTTTATCCTTTTAACTACAGTAGCAGTAGTCAGGTACCTGGTTTACTCTAGCCTGCCAAAAATGCATCAAAGCCCTGTTTGCAATTTCCATTTCCATGGTGACAGTGAGTTCTCTGATTGGTGGATTTCTCTTCATAATTGTCAGTAAGGGCAGTATTTTTGGAACTGGAATTCTTTTAAAAATAATGTTGATATTGGGGGGGGGGGGGGGGGGGTGATATGAAACTGATTACAAAAGCATGCACCAGAGCACATGGTGATTCTGTCTCAAAAAGAGCTCCAAAAATCAATTTTGAATAGTCACATTTGTTTTTATTACATCCAGACCTTCACAATCTGCTAAGTTCAATAGCAAGGACCTCAAGAAGCACTCCTACACATGCACTTACAAATGCGTCCACACACACCCTGAAGTAAAACCAGATGTGCGCACACACACACACACACACAGGTGACCACAAAGCCTGCCCCACTGTCAATACAATTATTGCACTCAATTGTTTTGATGAATATTTCATTATGTGTGCATTTCTTGTTTAGCCGGAGCATTCAGGGGTTCTGACTCAAAGTTCAGATGAGACACACACAATTACATTCCGTTGCTGAGAGAAGCAACTGCACTCTGTCCCCTTCTAAACTCCATTAATGAAGGAAATAATATTTCATATGGGAACCCCAGTGAGACATGCCTACTAAATTATTAATACATGCCTGTGTGCATGTGTTTAAGTATGTGTGTATATTTTTCAACGTCTACTGAGACTAACAATGCGGCTTGAGGAGGATGTTAAACACTCTCTCTTTCTTGTCCTCCTTCCTCCTCTTTCTCTCTCTCTCTCTCTCTCTCTCTCTCATGCATTCGTTTTTGTCTGCTAGCATCATTTCTATTCAGACAGCAACAGAAACACTCTCCCTCATAAACACACTATTAGATTATGGAAATGAGAGCAGGGAGCATCTATTCCAGCTTAATTCCTAAAGGAAGGCTTTTTATCTGAACTAATAAATATAAAACATCACTGCATCAGGTGTTTTGTGAAGGCTATTGTGTAAATATAATGCAGAATATGGAATAATAAGCACAGTATCTAATGGGGAAACGCTAACACGCCCGACACAGCGCCTCATTAATGCTCTTCAGAGACTTTGTTTCTGATGATCAAAAGACTATCAACAGACTCACTGATGCGACGCTATTACTGAAATTATGGAATACATCTGAGGTTTTGATATACTGTCACAAACAATTGGCTGGGAAATGCAGAAACCAGTTTGAAGAAGCTTGTAGCAGCGAATTGTTGTGTGAGAGATGGAGGACGGGATTCTTAGTCTCTGACCCTCCAGGCAAAAACCACCCCAGTCAGAGAACTAACTAACTTTGTGGGAATGAGACCTGGAAAATTAGCATGTAGGAGTCATAATGAGTCATTTTATATCCCAGTATAATCTGTATATATCACAAATTTCCTTTGGTGGAAATTCTCTGAAAAAAACAAAAGAATGATGTCTATTTTTGGCTAATTCAGTGAATTAAGTAAGTTGCATGAGGTCATGATGTGATTTCATGTTTTCCTTTGTCTTTGGAGTGTTACAAGCTGTTTGTGCATATATAAGATCTGTAAAGTTGCGAAGATTAAAGTCTCTAACCCAAAGAGATATTCTTTATAAAAGTTAAGACTCGTCCACGGCTTCCTAAAATGGCTTATTCAAACACGCCCCCACATGTCTACGTCACGGTGTGGGAAGATTTGCATAACACCGCCATAACGTATATGCAATGAAAGAAGGTGTAACTTTTATTCTCACTGTAGTATTGTTGCTGCCGCTGCCATGTCATGGAGACGCTGTGTTTCGTTGTGAAAGCGAAAGTACTTTGTTTGGCCTTCCAAATGAGTACACAACTAGAAATCAGTGGTTAAGTTATATTTACAACACTGTTCCAGAACAGTACAATGCAAATATTCGAGTGTGTGCAGCGCATTTTACAGAGGACTGCTTGCTGATCCTAGGAGAAGTAGCCTACGATGTGAACATTATGAATGGCTGTGAACACTATAAAGTGGGACAATTCCAACGTTGCAAGGACAGTCTGGTGCTTTTGACTCACAGCCTGTAAGTGCGTTTCGATTATTTAAAGAATTTGCCACTGACTATTCAAACGCGAGTTTTGAGCAGCGTAGAGTAGTGCTTGTTTGGCGTTTCTACGATCACAAATGCAGACATGGTGTTTACGCGGCACAGGGCTCAAGGCATAAAAAGACCATATGAGTCATTATAATCAGTAATTATATCTTCACTGAATGCAACAAATGCCTCGTTTATACTGGGTTTTATTGTTTTAGTCTTGTCGCGCCGGGACATGACATCACAACATGGTAAGGGGCCTAACATTTCCGTCACACACTTGAGGTATTTGGCCAATCGCAACGCAACAGATAGCTGGCCAATCACAGCACACCTTGCTTCTCAGAACGATGAGTTTTGTAAAAATTGCCGCGTTTCAGAAAGGCAGAGCATAGAGGAACATCAATAATGTACAGTATGGAAAATAATGTGTTTTTTGAACCTCAAACCACGTAAACGCATTGCATTACACCAAATACACATCATATGACCACTTTAAAATACTCCCTCAGTTTATTATTTTGCCCTTGTATTTGAAACTTGTCTTGTTTTCTGAAAGCTGTATCACAATTAAGTGTGTTTATGCCTCGAAAATATCAATCAGTGTGGTAAGAAAATTAAACTTAAATCAAAGGGAAAAACAAGATTGTTTTTCTTACTCCACTGGCAGATATGTTTGGTTTTAAGCAAAAACTCATTTGTTTTGGAAAACAAGACTTAATATCTTATGTAATTTTGCTTCTCAAGTAAATGCATTTTGATAAAGAATGTTTAGATATTTGTACTTAAATTAATTTGCATCTTTATTTCCACAAATAATAGTCAAATTGTGTTCAGTGGATAACGATAATGTACTTGAAAGTTGTTTACTTAAGATTGGCGGAGAATTAAATAAAATATTTACCAGCACCAGGAATATGAACTTTAAAATAACTGACTGAGGTTGTACCTTATGCCTTTTTCTAGAGGAAACAAGTTTTTCCCTCTGTTAAACTGTTATATAACACTTTGCTTCTCTTTATACATTCACATCACACAGGTACTTTTTCTTCAAAACTCTCCTGGAGAAACGACATTAAATGCCAGCCTACTAAAGAGAAGAAGAGAGAGAAAATAAATGGCATTCTTTTGTCTAGTCTCCCACAGAACACAAATGAACCCTAGACCTTCTGTCTGCTCTCCCTGCAATCAGAAACACTGGAGTAATTTCTGCGGCTCGGTCTTCACAGGAAACCAGGCCAGTGTGAGACTGAAAGTCACATGAATTATGCAGCAGGGACACCTGTGTGTGTGTGTCTGCCGCTGGAAGAGTCCGGAATGAGAGATATTTTACATTATATCTGGATCAGTCTGTCAGGACAAGGTTTTATTCTGCATCTTTTTGCACCTTAACGGCAGGTGCATCGTGATAGGAGAGCTGTGCTAACTTACAACAACTTTGCAGCATTTGTATGTCCTCCAAACCTTATGTGGAAGTGAAAATAATAATGCAGTTTGCTTTCCTTTCGGTAAATGACTTCTTTACATGCACAAACATGGTCTGTGTTTCTGCAGCCTATGTTTTATGCTCCTTTGAAATGAAAGGGTGGTAATATGAAATAGCATAACAATTATTTTGAACAAGTAAATGCGATTACCAGAATAAATTTGTTACAGGATTACAAATGTTCATGAGCACTTGACACTCATTTACAGCTTTAATATTTGTAGTATATTCATATGTTCCCATAAATAATAATAATAATAAAAAATAAATCTGCAGGCATCATCTTCATCACAATCAACAAGTTTGCCATTAATAATAATAATTTTACAAGTTAGTGTACTTGTTTACAAGAAGGAAAGAGTGAAGAACATGCTTAAAATCCAATTTGTAAATTAATATAATATTATACTAAAATTATTATAAATATTTTTATTGTGTACCAAACCAGCTAAATGTTTTGTAATAATAAAAATAAGTAATAAAAATATAAATAGTGAATGTTCTCTGAAAATAGAGTAGATTGTTTTTTTTTAGTGCTTTCAAATGATTAATTGCATCCAAAATAAAACATTTTGTTTACATAATATATGTGTGTGTATACGGAGCATATTTAATACAAAGACCTACATGTATATATTTATGGAAAATATGCTATGTTTATATATTAAATATATTTAAGAATATAAATATATAGTTTTAAATACGTCAATATTTTCAAAATATTTACTGCATGTGTGTATATGTATTATGTATATATAAATATACACAGTACATATACATATATTATGTAAACAAAACTTTTATTTTGGATGTGATTAATCGCAATTATTCATTTGACAGCACTATGTTTTTATGTTAAGGTAAGGCTAAGAGAGCACCGCATTTTATAATTTTGTAAACTTTATTGGAATATTACTTTTGAATATTGTCGGAACATTTTGAAACAAGTAGCAACATTAAATTTTTTTTTAGATGAATGTCCAACTGAAACATTTCAGAGTAATGAAAACATTATTAAGGACTAGAGAACTTTGAAAGAATGTTCCATTAATACAAGAATGCATTGCAGAATTGCTGTTCAAAGCTTTAAGAGAACATTGCCAGAATCTTAGCTAAGAATTCAGTAATTTTCTCAAATTATGCAAAAAATGTGTAAATTTAAATACAATTTGGTGTTTTTAGCATGCTAACAATTGAATTAGCCTTAGCAAAGACAAAGGAGTCTGTAATTTTTAACCAAAGCACAATACATAACTAGAGATGTTGAGAAACATGTTCAGGTTTCAGTAAAAAAAACAAACAAACAAACAAAAAATGACAGAACTCTCATTAGATGTATGTATAGTAGGCCTACACAAATTAAATAAACTAGTGAGAGTTTAATTATTTTTTTTTTTTTTTCACCAGAGTATACAGGTGCAGGGCTATATAGATGAAGAAAAACCCTTATGTATTCTACTTATATACTATAAACTGGTGCTACACCAGAGATCAAGGACAATTATACATAAACGATGTGTATATATATATATATATATATATATATATATATATATATATATATATATATGTGCGTGAGCATTCCTCAAATTAAATGATAAAAACAGATGTGTCCATTATAATGACCATCATAATAATTCTGTCTATTAAATGTGTGCATCAAATGCGTCATGCATGAATCTGATCAGATACATATGGCTGTGTGACGGCCAATGAAAGAAACTAAGTGCTGTATCTAATGGTTTTGTTGTTTGTTACTTTTGATGGATTATTCAAACGGCTCATATACTGGAAGACATTTCTGTTCTCTTTTGCTATCATTACTTTCAAATTTGCATATTAACAATCTGGGCATATACAATCGTGAAGTTCGGTATCTAACTAATACGTGGAAACTTTTTTTTCTATTGATTGATTTTCCACTTCTTCTTTTTTAATTACTGCGGTTTTGTTTACATACCACTACCGCATGATTTTCTTCTGGCTTGTTTTTCCATTTATTAAAAATAATGAGGAGGACTACATCTGTTTTTACATCCGATTATAAGACTGGAGTAGCTGTGCATCAAAGAGTTTTCAAATGACCTTCAATGTGACTGAATCAAGGGAGAGAAATCAAAGCCATGCTAATACGGAATACAGTAGACCAGATTCAAACTGTTTTTAGGCTGGATCCTGTCTGGGAAGAACGTAATAGACTTTAATGTTCCAAGCGAAGATCTAAAGTAATGCTTAGCAGAACATAAACAACATCACAGACAATAAACCTCCAGAAACCGTTTGTTACCTTTGAATTGTCTCTCGTTATTATCCGATTCGACGTGGGAGATCTGCGTGTGTGTGTGTGTGTTTGAAAGGAGCTAAAACAGTTAAAGACTTCATTATTCACAAAAACCGTATTTTTGCGGCTGTGAAGTTCAACATAACCCCCCCATTGTTTGTTCTGTTGTGCCTGCTCCAAACTGAATCTCATGGTACTGATATAAACCATTATTAATTAGCAGGACCAGCTGCAGCTACAGCCGGTCCTGGTCCGTTTCATGTCTTAATGTGGAGCCTTTTGCTTTTCAAATCCGCAGAGATGAACTAGTACTGCTTGCACAAACAATGATTAATATCTGACATCAAAGCTTCTTAGATTTCATCAATAAATTGTCATTGAGATTAATACTGAGAGGCAAAAAGCATGATGCATTCTAAATAGAGTTTCTTGCATGCTGCCGACATCTAAACATGCTAGTTCATTCTATTACTAAAGGAGCTGCGCTGTCAAATTAGTGTCCAGCGGACATTTAGAAGAATAATACAGTGGATTGAGATTAGGTGTTTAATATTCACATCCTGACACTTCCAAAAAGATGTCATGAAGAAGATGACAGATGTACTATACCGCTTTCGGGTGGTATTTTCGTGCAATTAATTGGTGATTTTGGATTGTGACACACCAATAAATGGCCCTTGAATACACACTGAATTTCCTAATCTAAAGAGAATGACTCACACTCCTCACACACACACACACACACACACACACACACACACGGTCGTGATATTCTATGGTTCAAGATTTGGATTAGTATAAATCTCTCTGCTGGCTCACGTTCATTTCAAGCCCACCATCCTCTCACCCTCCACCCCTCCAAAGAAGAGAATTGGCAGTTTGATAACTGAATGACAAATGTTAGCGAAACAGTCCGATCCATGATCACATCCATAATCCTTCCAAGCCTGTCAGAGAGAGTGGAAAAGATCCAGACACAATGAATCCTGCTCAATAAACCCTCACATAAAGAAAAACCTTTTCTTATGAAGATATTATTTGGTTCAATCTATTATTTAGTTTACAGAGCTACTTTGCATTTCACTATGTAAAGGAGTCCAACAGATTTTGCTCCAGAAATAGAGTATCAGTCTCATATCATATCATCCTTGGAAAAATGACTTTTTTATTTTATTTTATATTATTATTTATTTTTTTAATGATATTTTTATTATCACTTATGGCTGCAAAAATAACTGTTCTATTGTATTATATTTTTAAATGTATTACATTTCTACTCCAGTCTTCAGTGTCACATGATCCTTCAGAAATCATGCTCAATAAACATTTACAGTGTTATGATCAATGTTGAAAACAGTTAATATTTAATATGTTTGTGAGAATGATCATTTTTGTATAATTCCTTGCTAAATAGGAAACAGTATTCACTTAAACTAGTTATTTAGAGATATTTAGAGAGTGAGCGAGAGCGAGAGAGAACCCATTAATGGTGGATTTTATCCCCTCTGTACCCTATAAATCTTTAAATAATATCAAACTGTATTGTCAGTGAAAGATAATTTGACCACCCAGTCATTACTGATGTATGGCATAAGCAAAGTGTTATCTAAACTGCATAATCTCATCTGTGTTTCAAAGTTTGATCCATGCAAGTAGATTATTGCTTAAATAATTCCCCTTTTGACCCATATTATACATGCCTCGGTTCTATATATTTCATGGAAATTCATGTCCATAGGGGGGCTTTGAAATTACTCATTACCCAGTTTTACCCCATTAAGTCTTTTTGTTACAGTGAGTCAGCTATACATCATTAACAGTAATGGGCTCCACAGGGCACATATCGCCTGAATCATAAAAATATAAAAAACACCCTCATTGGCATATGCACTGGCATTGACAATTATATGACAAAAAGCTATTGACCGAAGTGACTTTCTGGCCATTAAACCTGTAAATTATTCGGAAAATACAGGTGATGTAACTGTGCATTTAGAAAGGGGGTGGGGTTGCTCACCAAAATTGTAAAAGCTCCCAGCACAAATTTAGAGGATCTGTGGAACTTATTTTCATGGAGTTCCCAAAAGCATGACTGACTTGAAATTAAAGAGAGGAATTGGTAATCCTTTAGGATACAGGAGCCCCTGAAGGCTCTGCTATGTCTGCTAATAGCATATGATTCAGCAGCATTAAAAACCTCGATCTCTCACCGCCGAATAGCCTGAGAGAGGAAATGTTACCAAATCAAGTCTAAAATCACTTCCTGAGGTTTTTACCTCCTCTGTTTTGTCACCTTTTCTCGTTGCCCGTCAGTGGAAATGAGGTATAAAATAATGGCTCTTCCCCGTCTGTTTTCCATCCTGACCCTCTCAACCCAAACGACTGCCACCGTTCACAGGCCGGTTCATCCCACTGCCCTCTTCTCTCGAAAGACATTTCCCTGTCTACACGACTGTGACTGTGAGGCTGTACTTCTCACCACATCAAGCAGACACAGGGGAAACAGGCTGACTGAAGCGGAGTCAGTCGACAGGTAAGCTGGACACTTCAGCGGCTTCACCCTAAATGTTATTTATTTATCATTTTATGATATATTTATATAAATAATAATGCTATACTAGAGTGTGAAAGAAATTGAATGTGAGATGACCTAATTGCAAGTTGGTGAGATTCTTACAGTAGTAATGCTCCTGGGCATCTGTTTTTCTGAGGCAGAGAAGTACAGCTCCTATCTAGATGAACGGGGTAAGACTAAAACAACAACAATAATAATAATCATTAAACAGAAAGATAAAAAACTAATAAAATTACTAATACAAAATGGAACAAAAATAAATAAACATTTAATTCAAAATATTAGTAAATAGTATAGTAGTATAATAGAATATTAGTATATAAATAATAGTAAAATAACTGCTAAAATAAGCAGGTAGTATGTAAAGCTATATAGATAAACATTTTATTAATAAATGCAAAATAAAATGACAAAATCACATAAAATGGTTAAAATGTAAGTTAAAATGAAATTTGAAAAAATAAATATTGTAACAGTATATAAATGATACAGAAATAACTGTTCTAAACTTCTTGCGCATAAACATAGTATTTTATTTATAAATGAATAATTTATATACAGTGTTAGTGTTTAAAATATACAGCCTTTAGTTTAGTTGTAGTAATTTTACAACGAAAACTTATTGTAATTCAGCTAATTGTCAAGGCAACATTTCTAATTTTCAATTTAAGTTTTATAAGCTTTGGTTTTTCATTTAATATTTATATTTTATTTTATGTTATTTTATTTCAGCTCTATTTCCATTACTGAAAACTATTTTATTTATTTATTTATTTATACAATAACATCCCTGGTCTAGATTGTTTACACTCAAAACAAACAAACAAATAACACACTTCTCCTTTAATCTACTATTTCCAGTGAAGTTACAATACATGCAATACATTAAGGACTCAAACCTCTTCACACTTGTTTATTCTGTCCTGTTAAGCCCCTTCATCACCAGCTATTTATTTAATACCATCCAGGAAATTGGCTGTGACAGCTCAAATTGGAAAAACAGCGTGTTGATGAAGAGATGTGTGCGTCAGCATTATAAGGACAATGGTGGGATTGTGTGTGACTCAACACTGACTCAACCGTCTTGATTAATTGCTTATTGGAGGCACACTCTCATCAGCGTGCAGGACAATACTATCACGGACCTCAGAGAGGGTGCAGTGCCCTCTCATCTGAATCATCATTCACAAGTTTAAAAAGTAAAACTGTGTGCGATAGTTATGTTTGTGCCATATAAGAACTCATTTACTCTCATCATAATGAAGCCTGGAATCAAGCCTGGATACCGGAAACAAACGCTCCTGGCATCCAGCAAACAGCAGTTTGGATCCAAGCACCGAGGTCATTCAAAATGGAATGTGTCCAAACTTCTAGTTTGTAGATTTGGCCATGCAACATTCAACTCAGAAGAAGTGACTTTGAATGTTGTAGTTACTTCGGTTGCTTCAGGACCCAGATTTTAGATTTAACATCAAATGGCAACCTACACATTACTAAAATATAGATATGTAAACAAGTATTGATTAATAGTACTAAGATATAAGCCCAACAATATGCAAAATTATTAAAATATGTATGACGTAAATTAAAGTAGGGTTGTATTTTCATTTACCTTACACTACCATTCAGCAGTTTAAGGCTGATAATATTTTGGGAAGACATTTTTAATGCTCTTAAAGGCTGCCTTTATTGGATCAAAAAACGGTAAGAACAGCAATATTGTAAAATATATGTTTTGTATCTGAATAGATTTTAAAATGTAATTTATTAATGTGTTGGCAAATCTGAATTATTACAGTCGTCTTCAGTGTCACATGATCCTTTGGAGTCCTTCAGAATATTGAAAACAGTAGTACTGCTCCATCCGTTCATTCATTCATTCATTCGCAACACTACAGTTTGATGAATAATAGGTTAAAACATAATTTATTTTAAATAGAAATTGTTTGTAAAACTGTAAAACTTTTTACTGACACTTTTGATCAATTTAATGCATCTTTGCTGATATAAAAAAAAAAAAAAAAAAATATATATATATACACATACAAAAATTTATATTTATTATTTATTAATAATACAATAACTAATATAATATACATAATATATAATATTTATCTTATTAACCCCAAACTTTTGAATAGTATATATGCTTTTTGGCACCATATACCATGGAAAGATGAATTTGCTTTAAAAAGTTTAATTAGAAAACGTTTAATGCCGAAAAGAAAAGAAAAGGGTAAGTGTTTTTCCTTTTAAAAGTTAATAAGCCTATTTATTTGTGCAGTTCTGCACACGATTATATGGTTAGCTGGGATTTATTATTTGCATATAGCTTTATTTTCTCCAGTTTTTGGGGTCACAACCCACCGGTTGACATCCACAGGTTCATTACAATTACTAAATGTGAAGGACTGAACTATCGGTGAGCGGCTTTGTTAAAATACACAGGAATATAATAGGCATCATCTCTGATTGTGCTGAATGAGGTAACCTTTGCCAGTGCAATTCTGACCCCCCGACTGATTGCTTAGAGATTATCCCGAGATCAACAGAAAACAATTCATTAACTTTCCATAATATCCTTAATTAGACATTTTCACAACCTAAATGGCAGAGGAATAAAACCGCATAGAAATTGATTCATTACTGAGTGGGCCCTTGATTTATAATTTGATGATTTCAATTAACTTGGCTGATGATGAGTACCTGCTCTGCAGACTCAGCTGTCACGCAGGTGCTGTCGTCCAACTGCAGATCTAATCTGATGAAGTGAGAGGCAGAGCACTACAAAGAAATGAGCTAATTCACGCTTCCTAATAGACAAGGCTTAATTATAATTACTTTGTCTCAATAAGACCATTACCGGTTACCAATTTTTTACGTAATAGTCTCTGTTGTCATCATCGGTATGGCTGGTATTAAGTAAACCTATATCTTTAGGGACAAACACATTTGATATCATATTTGATTGGTCTGGGATTATGTAAGTGAACTGTATATTAATTAGCGGGCTCTCGTGAATGATCAGAATCTACAGCAGCTGGGTTGTCAACAGGATGAAACTGCATTTAAAGTGATTCATTATAGATCTGTGTCTTAATTAATGCGTTTGACATTCAAATCAGGTATTTTGATTTATAATTCTCAAACACCGTCGCTGCAATGGAAATCTCTCATTAAGTTGTTCAAATAACATTTCAACACTCAAGAGTATTCACACTCTCCTGAAGTGAGCACTACATTCAGATACTGCAGTTCCGGTTAAATCTACTATATGTCTTTCCTTAAAGGTGAAGTGTGCAAATTCTGCACTACATTAAGTATATTACATTGAGGTTGTATGTCATTTCTAGAGTTCCAAAAGTAAGCACAACAGAATAATTTCCTGAATTATCCTACAAATGGCTACATTTAACACACAAATAACAATGAGTAGTAATTTTTTTTTAAATGCCACACATGACCTTTTTTTGTTTTTGTTTAGTGTAGATAGCTAGCAAAATAAGGAAAAAAAGTTTTGTTGAAAAGTTTGAATATAATAATAATTAATAACAATTATTAAAGAAATTAATACTTTTATTCTGCAAGAATGCGTTAAATTGACCAAAAGTGGCGGTATATATAATTACTTTTTTTTTCTATTTAAAAAAATTTATTGAGGTTTTCAAAAATATTAAGCAGCACAATTGTTTTCAGAATTGTTAATAATAAGATATATTTCTTGAGCTGCAAATCAGCATATTTTACATTTCTGAAGGATCACATGACACTGACATCTGGAGTAATGGTTTCTGAAAATTCATTTTTCCCATCACATGAATAAATTCTAAAATATTTTAAAATACAAAACAACTTGTTTTTTATTGTAATAACATTTCTCAATATTACTGTTTTTACTGTATTTTTGATTAAATGGATGCACCCTTGGTAAGCATAAGAGACTTACCAAAAAACAGACAAACAAACAAACATCTGAAAGGCATGTCACTGACATAGTGTTTATTTGGGAAAGTCAACCTGAATGGTTACTTTTAGTCTCTGGGTATTTCAATGAAAATTACACACTTCACCTTTAGCTCACCATCCTCTCTGAATATTGACACCGTCCATCTGGACAGAGCTAATATATCTTGGTAAAGTGGAGCTGCAGTGTCATGTATCATGAGCAGGTCTCTGTGGCGTTTCCCCATCATCCTTGTTTGTCTCCTGAAAGAGCCTTGAATGGTGTTAGCAGAAGTGATACATGACTCCCCAGACTCCTCTCATGGAGGCCACACACTGGAACTGCAAACAGCCATTTGTGAGCAGGTGAAAGAGAGAGGGGAGGCTGGTAGGAAAGTGTTTATGGGTGGAGGTGATTAATGGATAGATGGAACCTGTGAGGACATATGAGGGAGAGAAATAGATGTCAATGACTCTAAACTCCATTCGGCTCCATTCTTTCAGCGCATCGCTTGGTTTCTTTTCTCCAGCTTTGCCCATATTTTTCATTTTATGTCTCTCCGTCTTACACTGAGGTGTGTTTTTCTCTTCTGCTGTCAAGATGAAAACCTTGTAAACCCCAACGAGCAGCTTTTCGGGACAGGGAGGAAAAAGAAAATCTGTTCTGTACAGCTCCGCCTTGTACTTTAAAAGCTGTTAACAGTGAAGGTTTATACTCACGTATTTGTTTCTGTACACCTGGAGGATACAGATGCCTGTCAGCTCTCAGCTTCAATCATGTAGCGAAATCAAAATGATTAGGAAAAACATCATTGTGGTTTTTCTTTTCTCCACGATAACCTGAATGATTTATGTGAAAGCACGTCTGTAAAAATGACCTGTAAAAATTAACTGCACCACGGACCATCTGGACCACCATCTGACAAGAATGATTAAGAATAAGAATTAATGAGCAATGAGTTTGGGTGGGCACTCTTTATTGCATTGACAAAACCGTGACTGAAATGTGTTACTGAAAAAAAATCCAATGCTTTGGTATTTATGATGATGCAAATCCTTTGCATGACTATATTAATTTAGTAACTCCAGATGTCATATACTGTGTATATATATATATATATATATATATATATATATATATATATATATAAAATCAGAAATTATTAGTTTATTATTAATATTTGGATTTTTTTATTTTCATCTCAAAATTTAGTTTTAGCAATTTAGTTGTGTTTTTAGTTTTAGTAGATTTTATATATGTGTGTGGGTCTATGTATTTTTTAATTGATTTTCATTTTAGTTATAGTCATTTTGGTATATAAAGTTAAATTACCAACTAGAGTAAATAATTTTTTTTAATATTTTGTTTTAGTTAATGTTAATTTGGAGTAATGACTTTTTTTAATGGTTTTACATTTTAGTTAAATATAATAACTAAGGATAACACGTTGTGGTATAATTTTCAATTGGAACTCAGTGTTTCATGTTTTAATCTGTTGTTTTTGTAGAAGTTCTGCTCTGCTGGTGTGTTGTGTCAGGGACAGGGCTTTCTTTTCTTTTTCAGAACCCAGTGTGGTGCTTTGAGCACGAAACACAGTTTACCAGCGGCTGCCTGAAGTATATTTGATGAAAGCTGATGCTGATGAGGTTTATATTTTAGTCAGCCAACCAAAAAACTAAAACTCTAATGAAACACGACACTTCAGCAGAGCAGAACTTCTACAGAAAACAACAGACTAAAACATTAACTACTGTGAGCTAACAAATGTTGCTGAGTTCAAATAGGAAATTATACCCAAACATATCTTCACACTGTTTTTAAGATGCAGGAGCTGCTGATTAAATGCATGGAATTCAATGAAATGAAATTAAAATAATAATAAAATAGAAATAATGATACAAAATAACAAACGCTGAAATATTTCAGCCAACAAAATGATCACGATTTATTGAGGAATTTATTTTAAAATTTTGATGCCATTCCAAAGGTTTCTCATTGAAATGAGAAGCAGTATAAAGACAACCAGGGACAACTTTAACATCATGCAGCCGATATTTGGCACCTTGGGAGTGAGAATCGGCAAAAAATCAGACTTTTCTTTAACAACATTATACTCTTACAAAACTTAACTGAATCATTTAACCCGAAGAGAAAAGTCGGAATGAAATGTTCCCTTCCGTGCGTGGCTCATTTGTCTTTCTTGGAAGATGGAGAAGTTCTCTTTAAGAATACTAAGTGAAACTCAGCGTTCCCTTTCAGTGCTGGTGTTCACCCCGTAAACAGCATGTGACCTTTAACTAACCTGACCGTACAAAAAAGAGAGAGAGTGAACGGAAAGATATTGAGGCTTATTAGTTGTCCCAACAGTGTCTTGAGCTGTGAGGAAGGAGAAAAACAAGAAACAATTATTATTATTATTTTTTTTTTTTGAAACCCATCATACACTCAGACTCAGTCAGAGACACATGTAAAGCTCCACACTTGAGCGTGATTAGAGAGTGTTTTGGTCAGAGTAAATGGGAGAGCGAGGCCTCCTGCAGCTCTTCACAGTTATAATCACCCATCAGCAGTACTCGGGGAGAAATAAGGAGAGTGGATATCCAGGACTGTTCTCACAAACTGTTTGAGAGTTAATTACCACTGGATGCACTGGCTGTCCTGAGATTTGAGCACTCCAACAGAAAATTTCCTCTGGGACTTGCTTTGGAGGTTTCATGGGCCCTTGTTCTATTTTTATTTATCTATCTATTTATTTGTTTTTGGTGGAAAGCAGAAGTTCATGCACCATTAATTGCAAAGCGGCAGTGCGAGCGATTATAAATGACCTTAAATAACCCTGTCTCTGGTATTTAATATTATTATATATGCATATTTAAGGATCGTAAGAGAGCAATGCTTACGTGTATCTTTTGTTAGACTGTTGTTCATTGCGGCAATCCCAAATGACTTTCTGTTTTCTGTTCACTGAATGTTTCAGAAACCTTCCCTCAGCACCCACTCTTAAGCTCTCGGTGGAATTCTGGGTGGTGAACCATCAATAATGACTTTAAGAATGCTGCATGTGTTTTAAGAACAATAATTGCTGAAGGACATTTGGACTGTCTACATTGTTATATATTTTTCTATAATTATAGTATATTACATATAAAATGGCAACATGCAAATTACTCAGATGTTTTCATTACAATACATAATAATTTTAAATATTTATTTTTTCGTTAAATATAGCATTTTTATATAAAATTGGATATTTGGAACGTGTTATGTACTGTATTATATTTTCATATAATTTTGTTTATATATAAAAACATCAAAAATGTTCTACAGCGTATTCATTTTTGACTGTATACTGAAGATTTTGGCTGTTAAAACTGTTTATTCCTTTATGCCAAAAATGGTACAGGTGGTAGGTTACAAAAGGGCAGTGAGCCCATGCAGAAGAAGAGTGTGCAGCCCTGGTGTGAGAGTGTGAAACAGTGAGCAAACTGAGATTTTTACTAGTATATCATTTTTTTTTTTATTCCTGTGGATAGTCGCAATAATTAATTTATAAAGTTCTGTTTGACCAAAGCGGTGTCAAACATGTTTCTTCCATTAGGCAGTGCATGCCATATAGTTCTGTTTCTTCAGCTGAAGGCAATGTTTATGTAACTTTTTAATTTATTAATCTTTTATTTATTATTTTTGTAATATATTTTTTATTAATTTATTTTTTAGGGGCAAAATTTTGGTTTTGATGGAAATTACCTCTGAGCGAGAAACCCTGGCAGTAAAGAGCATGCTTGCAATGAAATCAAGAAATGAGACAAATCAAGAAATATGGCAAATATGAGAAAAATTAAGGTAAATTGTGAACAGAATATTTTCACATTGTCAAACACCTTTTTCAAATGATGGGAAATGTGTGAACATAATATTTAACTGTGTGTATTTAGGACAAATAACGCATTATTTATGAAATTATGCTTAGCAAAAGAGTATTTTAAAGCACTTTAAACATTTAGGAATAAAATGGCCATCGCGAAAGGCTTTCAAGCACAATGCACATTTTAAAATGTGATGGAAATTGTGCTGGGGCGAAAATGTTCATGACTTTCACAACAAAATGACAAAAATGACAGAATTATCCTGTAAGGCATGTCTGTCCACTGCTGGAGATTGTTAGTAGAAAAATTAAATAAACTAGTCAGAGTGTGAAAAATGTGTCCAACAAGACCAGAAGTGGCCATCACTGAAGAAACACTCATCTACAACCAACAGATTTATGTGTGACAAAATGACAGGAAAACACTGTCCTGGTGTTTACCATTATGAGTGAAGAACCCCTCCAGTGGGAGAGTTTGTGACTGTTCTCCATCGATCAGTGTCATAGAATGGAAAGCACTTAGAGGAACAGAGAGCATGAAGAGGGCGGACATGCTCTGCACTGATCTGCAGGGAGCTGGCCTACTAAAACACAGGAAGTCATTTAGTAACTGGATGTGAAAGGTGGTTCATTTGCTAATTTTTTGTCCTTCTGATAGGTTAAAGATACTGAGAAAAAGAGTGTTTAGGGTTATGGTTAAAGGGTTACTTCAACCAAAAATGAAAATTAACTCATCGTTCACTTACACTTTTTTTTTACACTGCTCTTGTGTGCTTTTTCTAATTGAGTCTTATGATTGTGAAGTTGAAAACCGACAGGCAAGGTTTTTTTTTCCCTTTTTGAACAAAACAAAAACACTGAAAACATCCTCATACACCACTGCTTCATTACCATCATGAGTTTTGTTCTCAAACGAATCTCACGCTATGACTGGAAATGTGCAGTGTGGGAAGTATGGGAAGGTTACACAGCTGACGCTGTATATACATCTGTATTCAACAGAATGAAGAGTCCTTTATGGCCACAGTTACACCTATTAATTTCCACATATAACACTCAATCTCGACACACGCGCACACAGGTTCAACTCACTTTGGAGAGGTCATTAACATTGTTATTGCGCCAGCTACACTCAGAGGGCTGAAACAATTATTGCAATAATATAGAATGACACGTCTGAATGGGGACAGAGAGAGAACACTAGACAGTAGAGAACACTAATGCGGCTACTGGAAGACAATAAATAACATGAGAGAGGGAGAAAGATGAATTATCTGTTAAAGGTAAGCTCCAACAATGAACTCATGCATCCTCAGAATAACACCTAATGGACCGACACAGAGCGAGCAACATCCGAAATCCACTGCAAACATCGTCCAAAGTGCGGAGACGAGCTACAACAGAACCAATTATGCATATCAAACGTTATAGAAGGGACTTTCCCCTCAGTCATAATTCATCCAGCCCGGAGCAGATGGCCCTTTAATCATTGCAGACATTGGCACATGCTAGACACAAGGGCTTCAGCACCATGGACAGCAGCCAGTGGTTTGTTAAGCAGTTCAGCACCATGGACAGCGACCAATAAGTTCTGCTCATATTTTTGGCAAAGCTGCAAAGCAAACCACACCACTCCACATCCAATCACCTGCTTTCTTTTCTTTCCTTTTTTTCCCCCACGTCCACATCCTCTCTCACCCCCTATCCGTCCATCTTCCTTTTATCTTTCTCTCTCTTCCTCTCTCCCAACCGTTTCCTCTCAGCGCCGGTCCCGATCCCCTCCCTGCTTTCCTCTGCGGGCTGTGAGCAGCAGTGTCATGGACGAGACCTTTTCCAGGTAATTGAGTCCTCTAGCTCACACCACTAATTTGTGAAGCTCGAATCTCCCCAGCAGTTACCCGAGAGACAAAAACGGGAAGAAGGAGTGAAAGTGCGAAGGAGAAAATAACTGGACTTAGTACAATATGTTAATTGGTTTCCTGTAATTGACAGGCTTTGGAAAGGTCATTGAGTATTTCAGAGGACTGCAAGAAGCATTTTACTCGGCGGGAATTGAAAGGCGACTGTTGCTAAAACCGTCAGTGAATGTCGGATTCACATGTGGTAACGATCGATTACTACTGTTTTTCTGCATAAGGAAGCACAGCAATGACTCACCAAGTTGACGCTTATGTTTCAGAATAAATAAGCAAGAAATCAAAGCGAGAGATAAGCAGTGAGCACTCCTGCCACTCAAACCACATAACTGTTTACCAAAAAAACAACCATACATCACCTCAAGTCACATCTTCTCAAAAAAGTGCATGCCGATTGATCATTCTGCTGGCTCCTCATTCTGAAACTCAACAAAGATTCTACTATCGTGCACCTCAACTAAGCCTGCTATTTTTCTTTTGTTTTTGTTATCAACATACTGTGAATGCAGAGTAAATACCTTTGAGTGTACTCTGTCTTTACCTGAAGTGGGTTTTGCACTGCTTTTGATTGGTCAAAAAACAAGAATAATGAGCATATTTTATATCAAAACTGTCGTGTCTGACCTGTGGCCTAATGGGTAGCACATAGTGTACTGTACGCACCAATACATTGATCAGTAGTGCTCATATACAACACAGGTTCGAGTCTGGCTTTGAACCATATTACCTAAACTATAATAATAATAATAAATGGCATATTTTTGAGGGGCTGTTAACAACAACAACGATTACTCTGAAATATTTTACTTTATATTACTGGAAAACTGAATTATCATTTTCAAATATCCAACAGGATGCAATATTATTTTATATTAGCTGTTTGTGTTTTGCTGTGATAAGTCTGAATCCCAATTTATGTGCAACAAGTTGTTTAATGTTTCTCCCTTCTCCTCCCATTATTAACAACCGAATAAGAATCTATTCAGTTTGAGTGACAATAACAGTGCCATCGCTGGTGTGAATTGCATCATGGGTAAGTGGTTACAGTGTCATTTCAGTACTTTGTGCAAGTGACACTCCAGCCAAAGCTCATTGCATCAGTCAGAGCTGAGATAATGAAGTCTGAAGTTGAAAAGATTCCCTGCAATCAAAGACTCTACAGACTATAGAATTTGTGACTGTTTGAAAGCCCAGCTGACATTTTCACTGTACTTTAGTTTCAGTGCCAGCCAAAATGTCTACAGCCCCTATGTTGTACAGTACAGAACCATTTTGTTTCACTCTCTATCTCTGTCCCTCTCTTTCCATTACTATCCAGTCATGAAACCATATTCAGTAATTTGCCAGCAGAATATTGATTATTGTTAGTATAAAATGGAATGTTTCTCAAATGCTAGACAGGGAATCATGCTAAAAAGAATCATGCCAAAACTATGTATTTATCTATTCTTGCATTCTTGAAAGGAAATCAACCAAAACTGAGATTTAAGATTAAGTTGTCATCAAAAGAGAAATCAGGAGTCTTATACTTTAGTTGGTAGACAAACTATACATTTATGTCTTAAGCAGATCTTTAGAAAACTAAAATTGCCAGTAATTAAAAAATGTATAGCATGGAAAATGAATATTATTTACTTATGTATTTATGTTCACACTTTAGATTGAAAATAATCCTAATAACAATAAAAAATTATTATAAATTATAAAATATTAATATATTAAATATATATATATATATTATGTTCTTGTATTCTTGGAAGAAACACAAATACAACTATGAGATGTAAGATGAAGATAAATCAAAAGTCTTATACTTAAATGATTTAGTAGACAAAGTAAATGTCTGTATGCATATAAAACTAAAATATAAATTAAAGTACATTCAGTGAAGTGAATTAGTCTGAAAAGTAAAGAAAAAGCATATACAGCATAGAGATTTTCTATACAGCATGGAGTTTATATCTGACAAAAACAAATCACACCATGATAAATATTTATGTTTTTCACCTGCATAAAAAGGAAAACCCCAAGAAAGCACTTTACATGCAGAACATGTCAGTCAAAGCATTGCGACTGAGATATGTGGCAAACCGCAGAGCTAAGTGGCAAAGATCATATTCTGACATCATGCTGCAGTTTCCCACATTTGTAAGCTCACCAAGAATCTGTCTTTCGAGACTTGGGCAAAGGGAACTCATTTATCAAATCCCTGTCGCGTGCCCTCGCTTCCCTTTGTGAAGCACAACTGAATCCATTTCTAGGCAAATTTAATCAAATATTTCCTCTGGTGTAACATGATGTATTTCCTCAACATTGGTAATCTTTAAATTCAGCCTGTGCAGAATAGGCTATGTACTTGTCCACACTCTTTGCCGGAAACTTCTCTTCAATGGCCTGAGAGCCGCAGAGGCAGACAGATCGAAGATGAGCGAAAAGAATGATTAAAAGAATAAAATGATTTACCTTAAGTTTCCTTAAGCTAGTTTCTTACTTTCATTTGTATTTCAGTTGTACTGAAATGTCTTAGTATAACACTAAAACGGTTCTCCATACTCTGTCACCTGTCCCTGTTCACATATTTCAAGAAAGAGTACGAGCTTCAGGCTGAGAGAAAGAGTGAAAGCCAAAAGGGTGACAAAGAGGACTCAAACAGACACATCCATATTAACTCATTCTTTCTGACTGTCACTGGTAGAAAAAAAGAGAGTGTGTGTGTGTGTGTGTGTGTGTGTGTGGGGGGGGGGGGGGGTGCAAAAGAAAAGAAGAAAAAAAGAACCTATACAGGACAAGAATAAAGACCTTTTTGACATGAAGCAATCACTGACAGTCAAATCGTAAATTCTGAATAATTTTTGCACTATGACTGGTCAGTCCCTGGACTAGGACAGCAGTTCAACCATGCATTTCAGATTCTATTGACCTGTTTTCGCATGCCAATATATTCTAAACTTTCAATGTAGATGCCCTTTGGTAGATGTAAATATTCTGACTTCGGAAAAGTGTAAGTGAGAAAAAAATAAATTCCTTAGCCACAACAACCATTCATAATCACTTGCAGATCAATGCTGTCAATCAGGCAAGCATGTGCAAGAGAAAATACAAACCTACAAGCTGAATTGGGAGAGTTTCAATGGTCATTGAATATTCAAAATGTATTCAGGATTCAGTGGGAGGAAGTAGTTACAAATGGCATTTTGTGTTTGAGCCAAACAGTTCATCTGGGGAAAATGCCGTGGCCCTTGGCCCTTGAACAAGATACAATAATAAAATACAGCCCATAATAATTATGAGGCCAGACATTGGAATGAGATCCACATTAAGGATGACTGAAAGAGTCTATTTAGGCTATTAGAGCGATTTCACCATTTTTACAGCTTTAGCATAATCGTGAAACTTCATGAGGACCATCAGGCCATAGTACAATATATATTACATTTCAATACGTAGCAGCATAGCAAAAATATAGCCTCCCTTAGCGTGGCCTTGCTGTCAAATTTATTACAGTTTTAATGGGGAATGGGGATGAAAATCAAAAATCCATTCAGTCATTCTTGTATAAGGCTTGGTCTGAAAATGATCTGACCCAATTTTGGTGAAAACTGGAAAAAGAAAATTGTCAGAGAAGCAAAAAAAAATCTAGCTCAAACAGAGCATGGCACTGGCTATGGAAAAATCCTTGGTTTGATTACCAAATAATGCATGAATTGAAATGCATACTTAAAAAATGTATTGAAAAACAAAAAATCTGCCAAATGCATTGACTTGTTTTTTTGTTTTTTTTTGCAAAAAGAGGGTAGAGGGTAAACTAAATAGAATTTTATATACAAAACTAAAAGGTGTAAAATATAGTCCAGAGGACACACGAGACTTCAACAGATGGCAGTAGCAAGTCACCTCAAAAAACATCCTTGATGGATTGGCTTGCTGATATATGATGTCCAATCCAAAACCCATCTAATCTGTGTGCAATGACACTGGAATGAAGGAGAAACAGCCCATAATAACTAAATCAACCCTAGGAAACAGGCAAGAGAGGGTGGTAGGAGGTGGGGGTGGAGTTGATCGCGCTTCTCGTGACTCCTCCTGGAGAGTACAATGTCAAGGCATTTTTCAGAAATCTGTCATTACCCTCCATTATATCTCAATTGTATCTCACAGACTCCAGCGTTAAAACTCAATGCTTAAAGGTATAGAGTTATAGCTCACCAAAAATTTAAACTTTGAGTTTTGTACTCAGAATGAGAGTACAAAACTATCACAATAATCCATAAGTAATCCACCAATTAACATCTTGTGACATGAATTAAAAAAAAAAAATCCATTATTAAAGATTTAAACTTTAAACTGTTGCTTTTGGCCAAACTACCAATTCAAAATAGTGCTTGCTCCAGTGGAAAAAAGTCTTTTCACATCAAAATACACAATTCTTTAGAACTGTTTTGGATGGTTTTTCATTCTAAACACTGTTTGATCTGTGCATATTTCTCTCCCGATTTGCACTTAGATGCAGGGCCACTGTTGGCCAAATGGGTGTCCTAAGCAGGATTGTATTGTTGTGCCCACATGGAAGTAAAAAAAACAAAAAACCAAAAAAACACCTACTATAGGTGTCAAAATAGAACTTTAATAAAATATAAAAGTAAATAAATAAATAAATTGTAATTTAATTTTATTATTTACAAATTACAATTGTAGCTCTAGACAGTTACCTATGGCTATTATTTTATTAATGCAGTTGTCTGATTGATTTCATGTTCTCAAGCATTCAGAAATCATGCAAAAGAAAACTAAGCAGCTTTCCTATGAAAACCATGGTTAATTTTTGTAAGGGTTGTGATGTCCATATGTTTTTTTGTTGAAGAAATTATAGAGGCTGGGTCATCTATAGCAAAAAGGTGGCCAAAAATTAAATATTAAATGGATATTTGAATTAAATGTTTAGTCAATAGCCTATTAAACAAGGATATGATAATTCTGTAAATGTAACAGCAGCAGTTACCAGGCCTTTGGTTCCCTTTGCAGGCATTTGTAATAACATGTAATGTTGAGAAAAACAATAGACACCATCACAAAATTTGTAATTGTTTTACAGTTATAATGAGACTTGTATTGGTTTTAATGAAAACTGTAATGGACCCTGTTGGTCTCTACTGGTAATTGGTCACCTTCTATTGGTGGCTTGTTAAAACCAATAAGTCCTAATGGAATATGTCCCAAAACACACTACAGAAAACAAGTGAGCAAGTGATGTAATTCTAAATTTCTCCAAATCTGTTCTGATGAAGAAACAAGCTCATCTACATTTTAAAAAGCCTGAGGGTGAGTACCTTTTCAGCTAATTTTCATTTTTTGGGGGAATTATTATTTTAAGTTTCCTGCTTAAGACCCTAATGATGACACAAATGAGAATGATAACAACTATGCTCAGATTTGGGAAGATACAAAAGTATGCAATAATAAACCAGAGATATCGATATGAACTCACAGATTTCTCACCATTATCTTCTAAGACCAAATTGTATGAACTTTACTGCGTTACTACTATAGCTCTCTTATATGACATAAGACATCCAAAGTGAAACCTAAATAAAATGTAACTGAGAACTTAATTTAGTTTTCTGTGAAAGAGCAACCATTGAGAAATAAAACTTTCCTCCAGGAGTACATCACATCACACAAAGCAAATTCAGTGGAGAAAATTGAGAGTGAAAATTCAGTGAGAAAAGTTTTGCTTGCACAGTCAAATTGAACAAATTAGTAGAGCATTTGATAGAGGATTCAAATGAGAAAGAGAGAGGGGGGGGGGGGGGGGTAATCTCTATTTAACAGCCCTTGTTTGCTTAATCGAACAGTTATTATATTTGAAATGCAGCAAATTCAAAATCATTGGTTTATAAATCTGGATTGTTTTACATGTTTGCAATCACACACATTTTGTAACTCTAACAAGTTGTCTTGTGGATGTCTAAAAGTATAAAAATCACACTTTCCAGTAACCCCTGACAACATGACTGCATAATGTGGCTGCCCAGAATATGCCGACACA
The DNA here is from genome assembly GCF_936440315.1 of Barbus barbus. Taxonomy (NCBI): domain Eukaryota; kingdom Metazoa; phylum Chordata; class Actinopteri; order Cypriniformes; family Cyprinidae; genus Barbus; species Barbus barbus. The sequence goes on from NC_136760.1 coordinate 24,204,893, forward strand.
TTAATGCTAGAACATCTTGGCTTGGCCTCACAGGGAATCCATCTGCTGACCTTTATAGAAGACCAGCCGGATAGAACACAAACATTTAAGTGCTGGTTAGTTACGAGGGTAAAAATCTGAGTTATGCCAGATAACTCAACTACTCTAAAGGGCAATGCATTTGCAGCTAATACATCAGCTGAAGTTGGTACTGCAACCTAATTCAGCACTCGTGGTCACGAGTAGACAGATTGGGGAAACTATTTTGACTGTGTTCAAAATCGACGACTTTGCTGCCCAGTCAGGCAATGACAAGCAGTATCTCCTGGAAACGGACTTAAAATGCATCATAATGCCATGTCTAATGATGTAGAGCAAATTCAAGACTAATGTTTATTTCCCTGTAGAAATGGAATATTTTAATTTTCATTCTGTCCACCAAACACTAAAACACATGTACAGCATTGTGAAATATCAATATAAAATTAATATTATTACCTAACTGTTTGGTCACACTTTATGTTAAGGTCCAATTCTCGCCTTTGACAAACCATTAACTACAACTTTTGCCTCAATAAACTACTAATTTGCTGCTTATTAATAGTTAGTTAGTTGTTAAGTTTAGGTTGTGGGTAGAATTAGGGATATAGAACATGGTCATGCAGAATATGTGCTTTATAAATACTAATAAACAGGCCTATGTTAATAATAGGCATGCTAATAAGCAACTACATCCCAAATTCTGGAAATATTGGGACATTTTTTAAATTTGAATAAAATGAAAACTATAAGAATTTCAAATCACATGAGCCAATATTTTATTCACAATAGAACATAGATAACATAACTGATTAAACTGAGAAATTTAACAATTTTATGCACAAAATGCGCTCGTTTCAAACTGTTTTCCATGCTATAACATCTCCTCTTCTTTTCAAAACAGTTTGAAGATGTCTGGGCATCGAGGTTATGAGTTTCTGGAGTTTTGGTGTTGGAATTTGCCTGATATAGGTTTCCAGCTACTGAAGAGTTTGTGGTCGTCTTTGACATATTTTTCATTTAATGATGCATCAAATGTTCTCTATAGGTGAAAGATCTGAACTGCAGGCAGGTCATTTCAGCCCCCGGACTCTTCTACTATGAACCCATGCTGTTGTAATAGCTGCAGTATGTGGTTTAACATTGTCCTGCTGAAATACAGAAGTCCTTCCCAGAAATAGACGTCATCTGGAGGGGAGCATATGTTGCTCTAAAATCTTATATCTTTCAGCATTCATAGTGCCTTCCAAAACATGAAAGCTGCCCACACCGTATGGACTTATGCACCCCCATACCATCAGAGATGCTGGCTTTAGAACTGAAAGCTGACAACACGCTGGAAGGTCTCCCTCCTCTTTAGCACGGAGGACACAGCTTCCATGATTTCCAACAAGAATGTCAAATTTTGACTTGTCTGACCATAGAACACTTTTATACTTTGAAACAGGCCATTTTAAATGAGCCTTGAGCCACAGGACATGACGGCGTTTCTGGACCATGTTCACATATGGCTTCCTTTTTGCATGATAGAGTTTTAGTTGGCATCTGCACATGGCATGACGGATTGTGTTTACCGACAGTGGTTTCTGGAAGTATTCCTGGGCCCATTTAGTATTGTCAATGACAGAATCATGCCGAAGAGAGAGGGCCCGAAGACATCTAACAAAGATCTTTGGCCTTGCCCCTTACAAAGAGATTTATCCAGTTTGTCTGAATCGTTTGATGATTTAAGCACTGTAGATGATGAGATTTGCATGAGATTTGTTCTATTGTGAATAAAATATTGGCTCATGTCCCAACATTTCCGGAATCTGGGTTGTAGTTACTAGTGAGAATTGGTTCCTATACTAAAATTGGTCCCTATACTTATAAACTATAATACATTTAAAATGTAATACATGTCTGTGAAGGCAAAGCTTAATTTTCAGCAGCCATTATTACATTCATAAGTGTCAAATGGTCTTTCAGAATGCTTCATTTATTATTATTTTTTTAAATCAATGTTGAAAACATGTGTGCAACTTAATATTTCAAGAAAACTAAATATATATAAATATATATAAGTTCAAAATAACATTATTTATTTGAAATATAATTCTTATAAAAGCATTTACTCACACTTTTGATCAACTTAATGAATCCTTGCTGTATAAAAGTATTAATACTTTACAGTTTTATTCTCTGCTTTAGTTTTGGAGAGTAATGTAAAATGCACATTAATATCCTGACAACTTTCTTTTTCATGATGTGAAGTAAAGCACATTTGTATAGACTGTGCTACTTTATTACAGCCTGCATTAAAGAATGTATTCATGTGTTCTAAACTGCTGATGGCTCACAGTTTAGAGAATAATTTCAAACCCCACAGCCATGGTTATTATCGAGAGAGAGAGAGAGAGAGAGAGAGAGAGAGAGAGAGAGAGAGAGAGCAATATAATGAGACTTTATATATTGCATATTGTGTGTGTGTGTGTGCACACTCTGCACTGTGACTCTAATAAATTATTTGATAGAGACACTTCCATGCACATGCATATGAGGGTAAGGAAATTATCATCCCATTAATATTTTAACATATAAGGAAAAAAGCAGAGGAAGCATAAGAAGATGAGTTGAGCTTGAATATCTGCATGACTTGCTCATGCTGATCTCTGCATTTCAGTGAGAATGTCTTATTAACTGTGGCTTCTTAAGTAGATACATGGGACCAACTAAGAGAAAAGTGTTGTAACTGCCTGACATATAGACCAATTAGCACCACTTACAGTATGTATTTATGCCCTCTTCTGTGTTGGCATTGATTAAACTATTAACTATATGATATAATTGTGTTTGTTGGTGCTGTGTGCCACAGTTTATCCTGAATACACACACACAAACACACTCTAATGAGCTCTTGGGAAAAAAGACCTTACTGCCTTGTTAATTTTATAATTGCATTCATATGTTGGATGTTAATTATGTGTGATGTTGCAAAATCTAAGTTTGTTCAAATATAAAATCTGTTTTAATCCCTGATGCAACCTCACATGCAGAATATGTAATTTCTCGCATTTACAACAATGTATTGCACTTGTTGAAGCGTTTCTCTCATCTTCAGTAGAGCTTCAGCACATTCAGATTTTTTAATGATTTCATTGATTAAATAAAATGATATTGTGAGGCTATTTTTTAATGAACATCATCTGGGGACACACAGAGTGTAGAAAAATACCAAAACCTACCAGAGAGGGCACTGTTTACTTTCAAGTCTCCTTGAGGTTCTGTTCAAAGGGAGCTGTTGTCTCACTAGTGATGTTCATGATAAATGTATTTATAGTTAAGAAAAGATGGAAAATCTTTGTCTATCTGCCATATTGTCTTTCTCGCCACTTATTCACCGGTTGATCTGTCAGTTTTTAAAATGCATTTCACTTCTGTGCCTGCAGGCAAAATCATGGATTTAAACTTCAGCAGTTTGAAGAAAAAATTCTTAAGCATAATAGCTTGAACAAATACAGACATCAGGCAATATCTCTCAATCAGTATTTAGAATAGATAGACTTAAAGATGATGTCTGTTTCTGAGATAATTTACCGTCATTTCTTCAACTCTGCCAACCAACAGCAACTCAGAATATCATAAATCAAACCCTGCAAAGCTGAGCTTCAAATATAAGCAAATGTCAGTTAGATCAAGGTCTAAAATAGCTGCTTTGTCTCTAATTAATGTGATAGATTAAATGAACAAATAGTAAATAATGAAATCTGACTTAATTGAGCTTTTATTAATGGACTTAATGGAGTTTTGTTCATAAACCTCTATCAAAAAAGCTCTAAATATAATATTCTGATTGTCACTTCATGACTTGTTCTAGCTCGCTTTTTTCCTTACAAAATCTCTGACATCAACACTTCATAGCGTCTTACATCAGATGACAAATGATCAACGAATAGACGGACTGTCAGAGAGAAACAGAGAGAAAGAGTAAATGCGAGTGCAAGGCAGAGAATGTGAATACGGCCCATGATGAAGGCACTTGGTTGCTGCTTCAGAACTAAAAGCCAGCATCGCTTCCATCCTTCCCCTTCAGACTTCATTATCTCAGCTCTGACTGATGTGATGGAGCTTTGGCTGAAGTGTCACTAACACAGAGGGCTGTAATAGCTCTTTACCCACTTACCCATGATGCAGTTCACACTTGGCTTGGCATTGTTATTGCACTGTAACTGAATAGGTGCTTCTCACTGCTATGGTGTGAATTGGGGAGAGTGAGCTTCAAAAGATGAAAACTCATCCCTGATCAGAGAGCAAAATTAAAGTTTCAGTCACTCTCTAGACGAGAATTCTCATAGTGCTCTGTGCTCTTTCATATGCTCTTGCACATTCTCACATATACAATAAGAATGTACCACATCTGGCTTTCTCTCTGTCTCTCTCTTGCTCGTTGTGTCTGTAATACGATTGTCTGTCTGCTTGACATTTAGGCTTTGTTTCAAAACCTTCAGAGCTGGATCTTGTTCTAACCATTAAAAATATATTTATTTTTTTAAGCTAATGAAAACAGGTTGATTCAGTCATACAGGGGGGAAGAAAAAAAAACCTGATTCCTTAAACCTCAGGTTGTGTTAATGTTATTATTACACAGGGCATAATCAAATATAAATAATATATAAATGAATAAGTAAATTAATTACTAAATAAATACATTTAAAAATATATATAAAATAGTTTACATTTATATTTTGTATTTAAACACACACATATAATTTTTGTACTTTTTTGGAGATTTTTTCCCCCATCATGCAATGCAATATTCTTACCAAATATTGGATTCGGTATTAGGAACTAATTGATAACGGGGATTAAACTGAAAGGTAAGGATCAAATCCAAGATTTGGTAATAACATAGTATAATGAAAGATTTACAAGCAATTTTTAAAAGGCTGGTCATTTTGACCAGGAACATCAAATTACAGTAGTTAAAGGATTTTCAGCAGAGCACAAGGGTTAATATACGGCTTATAAAGAAGGTCACTAGGTTTTTGGAACATACCCATTTTTTTTGCACTGTGAATCTCAGGTCAACTCTCATTTTGTCATCATAAACTGCAGGAAAGACAGAAGAAGGAGCCCATCTCTCTGAATGACACTGGCTTACGGCAGCTGATTGAGGACGTCGACCCCTGGGTTCATCAGTAGCTCAGAAACCGTGAGAGGCTCTCCAGAGTCATGAGACAGGACTCATGGGGTCATTAGACTGATTACAGAGTCAGACAGATACAGGGATGAAATGAAGAAATAACAGCATGATATTTCACTCCACCATAATTAGAAAAGTTGTGACGTGTCCTTACTATTATAAGGCTTTCTGGGATACTTGATTCTGATTGGTGAGACGTGACATTCTGCAGTCAAATATTTGTGTTTAATTACTGCTAAACTATTTAATTGTAGGAAACAGACAAAATAAATAAATGAAAATACACTTTATTTCGATAGTCCACTTTAGACATTCTACTAACTATAAGTAAATGTATAACTACATGTCAACTAATTCTCATTAATTTGCAACTACGTCTACTAACTCTCAGTAGGGTAGGTTTAGGGTTAGTAGAATAAGTTGACATATACTTGCAAAGTTTCTCATGGTCAGTATGTTGTATGTTGTGGACCCATCAAAATAAAGTGTTAGAAGATATTAAGCAGACAGTCTAATGACTGCTAGTTGACATGTAGTTGCAAAGTTACTTACTGTTAGTAGAATGTCTAAAGTGGACTATCAAAATAAAGTGTTACCGAAAATACATATTTGCACAGCTTTAGAAACATAAATATATATCTGAATCAACTTTTGTATATTTTTAATACGTAAAATATTATATTAATTAAATATTATATACTGGACTATCCTGTATATAATAGACCAGAAAAGAAACAGTGACAATAAATGTAGTTGCAAAATACAATTACACAAATATTTGTATTGATTAAATTATATTTATTTTAAAATTTAAACTGAACTTTTACATTTAATTTTTTTTTTATATTTACATTTACTATTTATCATTTAAAGTTTAGGCTTGGGAAAATTGATTTGAAATATAACTAACTAACTAAATAAATGAATAAATAACCAGAACACAATGGACCAAACCAAATAAATGGCATTAAAAGTTTATCAATCTCAGATGAAATAGAATTAATAAATAATAAGAATTCAATATTACCAAAAAAGATTCATGAACATTTGTACGCCTCAAAAGCCACTCACATGTAAAAATATATTAATAACTTGATCATGCTGATATATTTTCTTACTTGGTATCATGCAACAAGTGTAATTAAAAATAATAATAATAAATTGTTTAAATAATAAAAGTAAAACTTGGTGACCACATTATGCTGTGATAGTTTTAGTAACAATACTAACACTCTTCACAGAATATTTCAAAACGAGCAATGACCTTTTCCTGATCTGATCACCTAAAGTAGGAAACCAATTAACATATTGTACTCAGGCCAGCTGTTTTCTCCTTCTCCCTCGCTCTGTTTTTTTTGTCTCTCGGGTAACTGCTGGGGAGAGCAGAGCTTCACAAATTAGTGGTGTGAGCTAGAAGACTCAATTACCTGGAAAAGGTCTTGTGTGGCGCTTTGCCCATGACACCACTGTTCACAGCCCACAGAGAGAGCAGTGTGGAGGGGAGGGGAGGATGCAGCGGGTGGGTGTGAGGGAGTGGAAGACAGTTGCTGGGAGGTAGAGAGAAAGCGAGCGGTAGTACTGTATGTAGAGGAGAAGTGAAAACAGGTGATGACACGTAGAGGTTTAATGACTCCTCCATCAAACAAGTTTTCTGTTGTTACCAGAAATGCCTCACAGGGGACAGTGGCAGGTTTTTTCCTCATTAGGCCTAAAACTTCCAGTGCAGTCTTCACTGTCTGACATGGTACAGTCTGTCCTGCATGAGAATAGTCCATAATATCAAGGAGGCGGGGGTTGTCTCCCTGAAGGCTAGCTAGATCCTGATAGCCTGCTCCATTGTTCCTTTTCTCTCTGTCAGGGAGAGACATCAAGACGAGAGACTCTAAAAGCGGTAGAAGACTATCACAGCAGTTATTAATCTGCTGTTTTGAGGTTAACAACATTTTCTATAATGGATAATGCACATGTGTTCTCAAACATCTTTTGTGAATTTCAAGTAGAAAAAACATATTACTACTACTGTTACTTCTAATTATTAATTTTATACACTACCACTAAAAATAGAGGTTCCAAGAGGGGGTTTCACAGGAATGCCATAAAAGAACAGTTTTTAGTTCCTCAAAGAATATTTTCAGTTCTAAAAAGTTCTTAAAAGACACATTATTTTAGTCTGAAAAATAGAACGTTTTTCCACTATTAAGAACCTTTTATGAAATGGAAAGATTCCATGGATGGTAAAAGTGGAAACATAGATGCCACTGTGTGCATTAAATTGCTCAAAAATGACTGAAGGCTATAATGTTACAAAAGATTTATATTTCAAATGAATGTTGCTTTTTTGAATCTTCTATTTATTAAAAGTATTATGTTTCCACAAAATTATTAAGCAGCACAACTAACAAAATGATATATAAAAATATGAAACATTTCTTGAGCAGCACATTAGAATGATAAAGATAATAAAATATAAAACTTATTTTAAATTGTATTAATATTTCACAGTATTATTGTTTACTGTATTTTTTTTTTTATCAAATAAAGAAGATTTGAACAGTAGTTTCTATTCAGTATATTCACTAAATTCCCTAAAATATTTGCAAATAAATAAAGACAAAATAACTAAAAAGAATGAATGAATAAAGTCAAACACCTGCATACATAAAATCTATGAATCTCATCTAATACAAAATACCAAACCTGTCTTTTGCTCAGAACTAACTGCACTGTTTTTTAGACATGTTTGCAATGACTTTTAACCAGCTGGTGTCAAGGTGATTTTTATTAAGTGTATGAAGTCTCAAGTTCACACAGGTGTCCTAGCAGAGTAAACACAGTTCATCACATTAGCTATGGATGTGTACCACCAACTTTGTTTATAAGAAAAGACACTTGGTTTATCATATAATGAAAAAAAAAAAAAAAAAAAGCAAAAGTGTCAATACTTTTCAGATCACAGGCTCTATATGAGCAAATCGTCACCATTTCTATTAGTATCAAACAACAACCCCCCACACACTTCAGTCAACCACTAATAAAAAGCAGCCTGTTTTTGCAAATATCTCATTATCTTACTCTTTCAGAGCTTGTGTTTGATGCAAAGACAGCTGCCACTGATCTTTACACTGAAAGTTTCGTTTTGTTCAGCAGAGCAGAACAGAAACACATGACTTCTGCAATCTTGAGATACTCTGTGAATTACCGGCTGTCTACTGTGCTGAAACGTTTGTTGTGTCTAGCAGGTGCAAGTGTCTACAATGATTAGAGGGCCATCTGTTCAGGGGTGGATGAATTATGACTAAAGAGGAAGCCCCCCTATATAATTTGAGATGCATGGTTTGTTCTATAGTCAAGTGTAGCTCCTGTGGAGTTCCAATTAAATTGTCTTTATGCAGTGGTTCACCTAAATATGCCTTGTTCATTTCCCTATTCAACCCTGTAATGCAAATGGATAATCATAGTTGTCCACATGCATGCTTTTTCATTCATACACACAACCACATGAAGCCATGCAAGCGCACACACAAGCGGTTATATTCGGCAGTGTCATCTTATATTAGCATAATCATTTTTTCCAGGCCGCTGAGTGTAGACGGTGCAAGAGCAGTGTTAATGACATATCCAAAGTGAGCTGAACCTGTGTGTGTACATGCAAGAGATTATGAGAAGATGGAGAAGAGCGTTTTAGATGTGGAGATAAATAGGTGTCATTGTGGCCATAAAGGGCTCTTCATTCTCTTGAATACAGTTTCACAGTATCACTCGACGTCAAAAGCATAACCTTCCCATACATGCTTGTAGTGAGAGTAATAATCCACACATTTTAAAAAGGGAGGCCATTCATTAGAGAACAAAACACACTGCACTCAGAGTTGTGTTAAGTGCATAACAAGTGCTAGTGAATTACAGTCTTACTGGAAATAGTCCCTTCTTGAAAATACTGAATGCATGCTCTTAAATAATGGAAGCAAATAGGAAATGAAACCGACTGATCATTTCTCATTTGTCAATGGACATAAAAGTAATCACATCATCGTCTCCTTTATCTTTCGATATAAAAAAGTTCAATGAACTATGAAAATGTACTGTAAAATTCTTTGCCAGTCTAAAAAGATAATTTGTTGAAACTACACTGGAAAAACAACTCATTTGGTGCTTCTGTGTGAACTCATGGCAGATGAGACCATTTCAACAGATCATTAAACCAGAACAGTTAAAAAAAATAAACTATACTGCATGCAACACTGAGATAAATGCTTGCAAAACAAAACTGCATCCCATTTCATATACAAAAGGGTGTTTTCCTAGAACATTTCAAGGCACGCAAATGAAAAATGGCAAAAAGAGAGCAATATTTTTAAAGGAATATTTCATCCAAAAATGAAAATTCACTGGAAATGTACCCACCCTCAGGCCATCCAATTTGTAGATGAGTTTATTTCCTTATACAGATTTAGAGAAATTTAGCATTGCATCACTTGCTCACTAATGGATCCTCTGTAGTGAATGGGTGCCATCAGAATGAGAGTCCAAACACCTGAAAATCCATCACAATAATCCACAAGTGATTCATTCAAATTAACGTATTGTGTAGAGCTGCATGTTGTAAGAAACAAATTCATAGGGTGTTTTAACTTTGGGTGTAAGCAATTTATAATCCATATTAATGTTTCCTCGTGTGAAAACCTCCATCTAATGTTGTCCTCTCACATCAAAATCCACCAACATATTTGTTTTCTATTGTGTTTTGGTTGTTGTTGCTTGTAAACGGTGCTTGATCTACATATTTCACTCTGTATTCAGAAGAGACATTTTTTTTTTTTACTGGAGAAAGCAATAGTATGGATAGAGGACTTGTATTTTAGCAGGAAGCAATGGTTAAAACATTTTAATGAGGAATTTGTGTATTACAAAAATGCAACTTTTTACTTCACAAAATGTTAATTGATGGATTGAAGTCATGTGGATTACTTGTGGATAATTATGTTTTTATCAGCTGTTTGGAATTTCATTCTGACGGCACCCATTCACTGCAGGTGAGCAGGTGATGTAATGCTAAATTTCTCCAAATCTGTTCCAATGAAGGAACAAATTAATCTACACCTTGTATGTCCTGAGGATGAGAAAATTGCCTAAACTAACATCATTGCCTAAATCTAAAAATATTACATAAAAGAAAGACAATTCGTTATAATTCATTTTCAGCACGTCAACACTCACTTTTCTATGAGTGAGCTTTTCTTTCTCTTTCTTCCTTTTTTACTCTCTATCTGTGTCTGACTTATTCAGTGTTATTCTCAGAGTACCTACACCAGCAGTTTCAGTGGCCTACTCCCACAACACTCCTGTCCTTCAAAGAATTCTGTTTCATCTGAGAATTCTGATTCAGAAGGCAACATTATCACAATATGTGACTGACATCTCGGCAGCTGACAGATAGAGGCCTCAAGTGACCCAGACTTCACTGGAGAGAGGAAGAAAAAAACTTTTCATGACAGTACTGATCACAGGAGTGGTCTGGAGGTCACTACAAACATAAAACGCAACAGGACACAGGGGTACAGACAAATGTCAGGAATAGGGGGAAAAGCTCTCCTTTCTTGAATGTTTTTTTTTTTTATTATTATTTTCGGAGAGGAAAATAACATTACCCATGGTGCTTTGTGTGAATTGTGGGTGTAAGTTTCAGCAAACTGTTAACTCAAATGGTTATCTCTTGAAAATGAGCTCGTTGAAAGGCAAATAAGGTTATTACTAGGTGTAATGAGCAATGAAACAAAAATATGAAGATTATATATATATATATAAAATGTGCTATAATTTAGTTTTATATATAATTACACACTATACATATTCACACCCATGCTAATGCATGTTAAATATCAGCATGTTTTTTTTTTTAAAGAAACAACTTTTTTTGTCACCGATGCTCTGTGTGAAAAATGAGAATACATCTAACTTTGACTCGTACTAAGAGTAATATTTTTTTTTTATATATCTACATTTATTCATTTAGCAAACATTTTTCAAGGTGACTTAGGAATAATGAAAAATAGAAACACAAGTGATTAATCATTTGAAGTCAACAATTTTAGCAGGTCTGCAATTTCAGAGACCACAAAAGTACAGCGCTGTGATGACACAATATGGCTTTCAAATGAATGCGATGATAAATTAGTTATGTAGGAGCTGTGGTTTCATTCATTAATAGGTAGGTAAACTCTGCCTGTAGCTCAAAAGGTTCAGAAACAGCAACTATTTTAGTTTAGGTATGCAATTTTAAGTACAAAACATGTTCTTGAGTTCCTTGCTTTTTTTTAATAGTTTCAAAAAAAATTTTTTTATAATATATATATATATATATATAAACACCATTGAATTATATAATAATAATAATAATAATAAATAAATAAATAAATTATTTCTTCCAACAAATAATATATTTTTTTAACCTAACTGATAATTTGTAGTTGCCAAGGAACAAAAACATAACACTTTAATATAGAATGTGTGTTGACTGGTGAGCATTTATCAGAATTTTTTAACGACATTTAAAACTGTGCATCCAATTGGAATTTAGAGTCATGGCTAACCATTTTATAGTTAATAATATCTACCGGCATTGAGTTACTTTATTGTACAGTACAAAACTATAATATCCTCCATAATATACTTTTATTACACTTTAACATCACATAAAGCTGTCAAAAGTCTTTTGAAAGCTTTACGTGATGTTTATCTGAAGTGCCTATACTGAAGGTCTCATCCTATAGATTGTGTAGCAAGGTGTTGTCTATCCTCCATTTCCTTAGCTTGTTATCTCTGCATGTCCCCTGAGATTCTGGGAAGTTATACGGTCTCCCACTGACGATGAATTTTCACACATAATAGTGTTTTTATGAAGCATTAATCTTCTGTTTAGGAGATGTTGGAGTGTCTTACACCCAGTTAACCAAAGTAAATGTCCAAACACACAAGAATAAACAGAAGAATCATAGGACAGCAACATGTCAAGTCGCTTCAAAAGTTATAAACATAAATAAACTTAAATTACTTTTGACACTTAAACCTCTTTTCCACTGTTGTGTCGAACAGTTCAAAGAATGATAAGGAATGGTTTCAGTTATGTTTGCACTTGAGATCGGCTCTTTTCAGTTGTCTGGCTACTAGTTTCTCTCTGTAGCTGGCCAAGCATGCTATTTGAGCAAAATAAACAGAAATATCATTGCATTTTATGAGCATTGCATTGCATTTTATGAGCAATGTTTTGGTAGCGTTTGGTCCAATATGTTAACGTTACAAGAAAACAAGGAAAATCAAAAATTCAAATGAATAAAGAAAACTTTTGGTGGTGCTAAATTATTAGAGATAGAGACCCTAAAATCGGCATGGAAGAAGGTGAGATTCTGCTCTAAGATTGATGCTATAAATTTCACAGGTTTTGAACAGTAAAAAAATAGTTAAGAGTTAGCACACATTTACAGGAGCATCAATCAGCGCATCAGAAGAAGCCAAATAATAACACTACGGGTGTCTATGCACCTTTGGTAGTTGGCTTCTAACCGTACTGAGAATTTAACACCAAGAATAGAATCTAATCAAGTGTAAAGTGTGGAACAGAGGTTGCCATGCTCCAACAGCTTGACTAATATTGCTCTTGCGGGCAAAGTAATTTTGTAATTCTGTTTTTGCCTATTTCGCCATAAACTATGATTAAAAAGAGCAAAAATAGAAATACAAAAGACTCAACAACAAAGTAAAATAAAGTCTATTGGCTTCCCAATCCACGCTATCCATACCCACCAAGTGTCCAATATGGGGTATATAAGAAAAACCAAAGACACTAAAGGGGCAACATAGTCCGATTCATATTAAAATGTACACTTCACAACTTTTCTTTCATTTCACCTTCACTGGCCATCTTAAGAGTTTCATTTCGCAATGTGGAAATGAAGCACCTGGCATTAATCTCCATCTCAGTGGAGAGAGCTTTATATTTATTTTATTTAAAGGCAGTTTGGACTTTTCAAGTGCTTTATGACATATCTGTTTAGAGCACAAAGCACAAACACAATCCAGAGAAGGTACAGATAAAGAACATCTGAGGATTACGTGTATTAAGAGTGAGAATGGTTATTGCAAGCCAAACTTCAGGACAGTCAATGTATCCAGAGATAATTAACTCCGAAGCGGTTTGCGAGAACAGCCCCATATTTCCACCCTTCTTATTTCTCCCCGAGTCCTGCTGATGGGTTATTATAACTCTGAAGAGCTGCAGGAAGCCTCACTCTCCCATTTACTCAGCCTGCAGCCGAGACCAAAACACTCTCTAATCACAGCTAAACCGTTGAACGCGTGTGTATATGTGTGCGTGTAAATGTCCTTTCAAAATCCAATGGCATTTCTCTATAATTTCCAAGGATGTCACGCCTTGTTTATGTATGTAGCACTTTTTCCCAGCTTTCTCCATCAAAGCCCCCCCTCCCCAACAAACAGACCATTTTAATGGATTGCCCTAATATGCTAGTGCAATTTCAATTTTTTTTTTTTCAGCTCGTCTCACGCCAAAGTCTTTAAGAAACTCTGATGGGGAGGGAATCCCAGTGTTCAAACCCAATCTGTCATTTCCTGGCAGGCAAACAATCTAAAATGCTGCCAGGCGCCACACAAAAGACCCATACACCCTGCGCCAATTGACTGCCGGTACGGTCCGCATAATCTTCGATGGTGAGCTTCATTTCACACGCTATTCTGGAACAAAGTTGTAGATTGCCTTTAAAACACACCAAAACCTCCCCCTGAAAAACACACTAGCTCAATAAAAACACTGTGTATTTGAACAGACTGTGGGGGAAAAAGCTCAATAGAGCAGTAGAATATGAATGCAATAAACTAGAGGCAAAAGACGGCTTACGTGATGCTCATTTTGCTCATGTCTTTTGATCCTGCTCTCCATCATTGCCTGTATTGCTCTATCTCTGTATCACATCAATACTTTGCCATTCGCCTTCCTTTAGGAGCGTGTTCTTTGCACATACATCCGTATGGCTGCTCGAATCAGAAGAGCCTTCAAAATCATGCATTTCTCCTGCTTGACATACTCAAAGAAAAGGAGGCATGATGGGTAAACACTGCTGAGAGTTCTTCCAGATCGATGGTTTTCAAAATGTACTTGGTTTAGATGCACATAGAGTCATTGCTACTCGCTTCATTTCTAAAAACATAAAAAGCAACTTAGATAAGTTTTTCAACATTAGAAATAGCAGGACGCTTTTATTGACAGACAAGGAGACGTGAGTGTGTAATGGACAATCTAGATAATTAAAATTCAGAATAAAAAGAGCAATGTTTGAGATAAACTATACATTTTTTCTTACTAGGATGGTTAAACAATCAAAATATTTTATCATAATAATTTACTAATTTGTTCTTTGCTAACATGTTAATTCAATCAGTTTCCCACAAATCAATGTGGCTTCGTGCTATTTGTAGGTTTACCAGCGTAAATTTATGCAAAAACTCACAAAATAACAACAGATCTCTTTTTAGAGATGACTTTTTATAAAAAAAAATTTCATCAGAATGAAACGTTATAGCGTCAAATTAAATACGCTTCAATTGAATCGCTGAAAAAACGAACATAATTGCATGTATTAATGCATTAATTCTGACAGCCCTAATTTCTACACGTTCTTGTTTACTGATGAATTAGAGTTACCAACCCAGAACCTACTGAGGTTGACGAGTATCCATCCAGCCTCCTCCTTGTCTTGTTGGTGTGCTGAGAAATGCAGCCGCACAGTCATGTGGGCAGGTAAATGTCTTTTGAGAGAAGAGGGCAGTGGGATGAACTGACCTGTGAACAGTGTCAGTCGTCTGCGTTGAGAGGGTCAGGGTGGAAAACAGAAGGGGAAGAGCCATTATTTTCCGCCTCATTTCCGCTGATGGCCTGCTCAGGAAGGGGGGATGGAAATAAAGAGGAGGGAAACGCGAAATCATTTCAGCCTCCGTTTGTAACATGCCTCCTTACAGACTCACTGACAGGTAGAGGAGAACAGCAGAGGATTTTAATGGGGCCAATTCGTCCGCTATTAGCCAACACAGCACGGCCCTTCGCAGCTATACCGCCGCACACTCCTGTAAGATTACACATCTATATCTATATAACTCTTCACCTGCCATTGTTGTCTTCCCTGAGAGCACATGTGAGAATAGATTATGGTAAAGTGATATAAAATGGGCTCGTGAGCTTCTAGAAGCCTCTGTTTCGCATTACACAATCTTCCACAGCATGCTTCGATTTTGTTGATGTTCTGAGCCATTTGCTTTGTTTTTAAACCATCTATTTTTATCATGGCTAATATGTTACCCTTTCCTTCCCATTACTGTAAATGACACCCTACAGGCTAACAAATATACAGAAGACTAATGGAGCGTCTTAAAGCTGTGTATTGGTTGGATAACCCTCCTTTAGACTGTAGAATTGTTTATAAATGGTAAGTTAAGACTGTTCACTTGGATTTCGCTACATCTCTGCTCGCATGCCTTCGATCTGGGCCAACTATCATTAGCGGTATTACAGAATTTGATATGCAACAATAACAAAACAACAACAAAAAAATTAATGTCAGATGAGCTATAGTGTTACAGGAAAACCCCTTTAAGGACAAAGATGGAAGGGGGATATGAAAGGAAATCCCAATAAGGTGTTTTAAGCAATGGCAATCCCATAAATCAATGCCATCTTCTCAAATTCACATTATCCCTGAGGGAGAGGGGGAAAAAAAAATCACACACGCCAAAGAAAAAATATGAGGATATTTAAGGGGGAAAAGGTTCTATACTCAAAACTTTTTTTATTATTGCACCTCTTTTCCTGCATTTTACCTTATATTTGTTATGAAATAAGTATACATATATGTCTCTGTGTGTGTATGCTTAATTAGTATTAATAAATGGCTAATATTCTAGTAATAGCCATGCTAATAAGCAACTAGTTAAGAGACCCTAAAATAAAGTGTTACAATTATTATAACTATATCTATTATAAAAGATTTCAGTGAGCATTACATGATGAATGTCAAAATAGGGTAAAAGTCATAGCATTATTAGCGCATTTCATTTGAATTCTGCAATGACCCGAGGCAACATATTTCCAGCTTTCCAAAATTCATGTAGAGTCAGGTTTTTCCCATGAGATAGGTTGGTAATGGAGGCTGGCAGACAGTTGATTAATTCCACACTAAAAAAGCCCATCTTTTGTCTTACCAAGAGGAGTTCCTTTCGAACGCCTTGTGTATGGAGATTTGTTGAGCAGCGTCTTCATCTTCCCTGTTTTTTTCCACTCTCTCTGACAGGCCTGGAAGGATTATGGTTGCGATCATGGTTCAGACTGTTTCTCTAACATTTGTCATTCAGTTATCAAACTGCCAATTCTGCTCCATTCGGGTAAGTATATTTGGGAGACAAGAAAGCCAGGAGGGAGGTCCTTGCTGATCCAATTTTGGCCTTGTTTTTATTGAATAGCCTACCAAATGTGTGCGTGAAAAAAGAATGTGTGTGTGTGTGTGTGTGTGCAATCATCACACTTGGATGAGGATGTTCTGTGTGTTTTCAGGGATGTAAATCCTTTCCTTGGCATGCCGTAGTCCCAAAGCACCTATCAAACTGTCCTTCAGCTGCCAGCCTTACACACACACACACACACACACACACACACATTTACACACACTCTCTGCAGGACATTTGTTTCTATTTCTGTCACATTATCTAAAATAAAGCATTCTGGCTTTGTTATAAAATATTAAATTCACTGGTTTCTGCAGTGCTAACTGATTGTAATGTTTTACATGCTTCATGTTACATTTGTTTTGCATGCATTCTATCTGATGCATTCTATAATTTTTCCATCTTCACACAGATGTTCAACAGATCACTGGAGCTGTGTGAAGTCCCCTCATACTTCAAACGCTCCACCATCATCCCCGTCCCAAAAAAACCCCCAAATTACTGGACTTCATGACTACAGACCTGTGGCTCTAATAATTTGAAAGTCTGGTTTTGGCTTATCTGAAGGACATCACTGGACCCTCACTGGACCCCCTGCAGTTTGACTACAGAGCAAACAGGTCTGTGGATGATGCAGTCAACATGGGACTGCACTTCATCCTGCAGCATCTGGACAGACCAGGGACTTATGTGAGGATCCTGTTTGTGGATTTCAGCTCCGCTTTTAATACCATCATCATGGACACCCTTCAGTATAAACTGACACAGCTCTCCATCCCCACCTCTGTCTGTCAGTGAATCAACAGCTTCCTGACAGACAGGCAGCAGTTAGTAAAGCTTGGTAAATTCACATCCAACACCTGCACCATCAGCACTGGAGCTCCTCAGGGCTGTGTCCTCTCCCCACTGCTCTTCTCCCTCTACACCAACGACTGCACATCTAAAGACCCCTCTGTCAAGCTCCTGAAGTTTGCAGACGACACCACACTGATCGGCCTCATTCAGGATGGTGACGAGTCTGCTTACAGACAGGAGGTCAAGGAGCTGGCTGTATGGTGCGGTCTTAACAACCTGGAGCTTAACACGCTCAAAACTGTGGAGATGATCGTGGACTTCAGGAGAAACCCCCCTGCTCCCCCCCACTCACCATCATGAACAGCACTGTGACTGCAGTGGAGTCATTCAGATTCCTGGGTACCACATTTTCTCAGGACCTGAAGTGGGACATTCACATAGGCCCAGCAGAGGTTGTACTTCCTTCACCAGCTGAGGAAGTTCAATCTGCCACAGGAGCTGCTGAAACAGTTCTACTCTGCCATCATTGAATCCATCCTCTGCACGTTAATATCTGTCTGGTTCAGCTCAGCTCCCAAATCTGACCTCATAAGACTACGGAGAATAGTTCGGACTGCTGAGCGAATCATTGGTACAACCCTCCCCACTCTCCAAGAACTGTACTCATCCAGAGTGAGCAAAAGGGCTGGTAAAATCACTCTGGACCCCTCACATCCAGCACACAACCTCTTTGAACTGTTACCGTCTGTTTGACGCTACAGAGCTCTGAGCACCAGAACGACCGGACACAGGAACAGTTTCTTCCCTCAGGCAATCCATCTCATGAACACTTGACAATAAACGTGGAACACACAACTCTATTATACATTATTCATTCACCACATTTACTTGTTATTTTTTTTCATTTCAAATTTGCACATATCAGACCTGTACACACATAGTTGTCTATATTATATATTGTGTTTTTGCTGTTTTGTACATTGCCTATTTGGATATTTGTATATTATTATTTTATTATCTGTGTCCTGTCCTGTTGCTGTCTTTCTGTTGCACTGTGGAGCTTCTGCCACTAAAACAAATTCCTCGTATGTGTTAACATACTTGGCCAATAAAGCTCATTCTGATTCTGATTGTGGGCTGAATGGTTTTATTTTGTTAAAGTGATCCACTAGTGGCACAACATGAATTGCAAAAATTATTAACACTCTTGCACAATGTAATTTACTTGGAGAAATATTAACAAGTGTCATTTTAGTATCAATAAGATACTATTATAGTTTGTATTAAGAATTTGAATTGGTTTTTATTTGTTTGTTTGATTTTTTTTTGTATTTTTAAAATAGTTTTTATTATTATTATGGTGTATTTTATTTATTTTTTTAGTTTGAGCTATTTTTGTACACCAATGTAAATTAAATGAGAACGAGAAATGTCTCCTTGCAAACTAGCTGAATTAAGTTTAAGTTTATTTTTTTTTTATGGTTTTAGGTATCTATATTAACCCTGCCATTAACATGCATTTCTCTCAATTGCAGTTTCTAAAGGATGGGATTGCAATTCCATCTGGTGCCACTAGTGGCGCAGAAATTACATACTTCATCTTTAAACCCCTTATGCACCTTACCCTAAACCAATGTTCTTCTGCTAGAAGTGAATGACAGATTCTATATTGGGGAGGACAGGTAGTCTGCCTGTATTTTCACACTGTGGTTGCATGTCAGGAACTCTATCTAGAATACATCATGCTCTGTGCCTCTTCATATCCATCTCGCTGACAGCTCGCACCGATAAAAACAAGGTGCTTGAACATGAGATATTAATCATTGTTTGTGGAATGAGCAGATGTGGAGTTTCACGTCATCAGGTTTAAAAAAGCAAAAATAAATAAATAACCCAACACATTAAGACTAGCTGCAGTATACACAAGCAATTAGTTATCGTTTGAGTCAGAACTGCAAAAGGTTGAAAAAGGCAGAATGCAATGCAACAAGGCGGTTTCCTTAAAACTGTACTGAAACTATTAGCCTGTCTTTTTCTATGCCTTTGCCATTAAACACCATTATTAGCTTCTGTAGCATTGACGTGTTAAACATACTGCAACTCTTGGTCCATTTTCACCCATTTATGACACTGATAATTGGCTCCAGAGAAATCTTTCAGATCTCTGATGGACAACAATTGCAAACTGTGATTTAATTTACCCAGTGGCCTACAGCTGCTTTTAAACTTCAGATGCACACAAAAAGTTATCTTTCTTTCCTTCTTTCTTTCTTATCTGAGCACATTTCTCTCCTGATTCAGATGATATGACTATTTCACTGGAGAAAGCAATATAATTTTTTAGCTGGAAGCAATAGTTTACAGTTAAAACGTCTTAATGATGGATGTTTCTTGCAAACACTCAGCTTTTCGACCTCACAAGATGTTAATTGATGGACAAAATCTGCATCATCGTAGATGACCTCAGGGTGAGTGAATTTTCTGAAAAATTGCATTTTTGGGTGAACTATTTCTTTTAATAGTATTATACAGTAGTAGTAATTCATATATCTTGTGTGCTATAGTCTATGTCTCCTGTGATCAAATGATAGCTATCTGTGAAAAACAGATCCAAATTTAATCCGATTGCCGATCATTTAAAATACAACGTCATTGTGTTCAATTTCTCGAGTTCTCATTCTGTAAATGCAATTTCAGAAACTTGAAATAGTGAAGGACTATCAGTATATAACAGTGTT
This sequence comes from Barbus barbus, assembly GCF_936440315.1. Classification (NCBI taxonomy): domain Eukaryota; kingdom Metazoa; phylum Chordata; class Actinopteri; order Cypriniformes; family Cyprinidae; genus Barbus; species Barbus barbus. The sequence goes on from NC_136760.1 coordinate 24,225,131, forward strand.
TTGTAGTCGGTTTCTCACACAAAGTGATCCTATGAGTTCAGAAGATTTTAAATATACTGAATGAGTCATACATATGCAGATATGGCATACATTTAGAGATATGGCATATGCAATGCAAATTATCACCTCTTTTTTTTTTTTTTTTTTTGCAATAATACATTTGTTGAAAGAACATGGTGAGTAAATGAGGACATAATTTTGGGATGAGCTATTTCTTAGGATTTGATTTCCTTCTTATAATATATTAAGTCATGTTGTATAGGCAATAAAGATTTTTAATGTTCTTTGAGTTCAGCAAACTCGAGAAATACAATGCGAACGTGAAGTCACAAAAACATTTTTTCTTATTGATTTCTAAGTGAAAGTGAAAGTGAAGTGACATATGGCCAAGTATGGTGACCCATACTCAGAATTTGTGCTCTGCATTTAACCCATCCAAAGTGAACACACACAGCAGTGAACACACACACACACCGTGAACACACACCCGGAGCAGTCGGGGGTTCGGTGCCTTGCTCAAGGGCACCTCAGTCGTGGTATTGAGGGTGGAGAGAGCGCTGTAATGTACATTCACTCCCCCCACCTACAATCCCTGCCAGACCTGAGACTCTAACCCGCAACTTTTGGATTACAAGTCCGACTCTCTAACCATTAGGCCACGACTTCCCCAAATATATATTATATATTATATATCTTCTACAAAGATATATAATATGGACAAAACGAATCACATATAAAAGGATTGCAAGACTCATAAGAAATCACAGGAGGTGTAAAACTGTATCATCTAAAAGAATAATTAAAATTGTAACTATATAACTTTAAATTTTATGTTGGCCCAAGGCAAAACTGCATTAATCTGCTGAGCAGAAAGTCAGAATTAGGTAAAACTGCTTTCTCTCTTCTGCACTCCAGCAAAAACTGCTGCTGAATCCAAAATCATTGTTGACTTTTTCCAAATGTCACACTCAAATGTGCAAGTCTAAACGAAGAGATTAGAGACACTCACAGATGAGCTTCTAAATGTCTGCAGATATTATACAGTATGTTTCCTTGGTGTCAGCTTGTCTGATTAAATAAATCGATTGCATGATGGATTTAAAGGAACAGTATATCCAAAAATAACAATTGTCATTATTTGCCCTCATGTCATACCTTTCTTCTAGAGCACAGAAGGATAAAATGTGACTCTGGACCACAAAACCAGTCAAAAGGTATATATATTTTTTTTGTTAAAATGGGTCTTTTTTTTGTTATGATATGACAATATCTGTTTGAGATACAAATATTTGAAAATCTGGAGTCTGAGGGTGCAAAACAATCAAAATGAAGTTCTTAGCCATGCATATTACTAATCAAAGAATACATTTTGATGTATTTATGGTAGGAAATTTACAAAATATATTCACGGAATATGATCTTTTAATATATACTCTTTATACTTCATATTTATCTTTTAATACCCTAATGATTTTTTGGCATAAAAGAAAAATCAATAATTTTGACCCATACAATGCATTGTTGGCTATTGCTATACCCATGTTACTTATGACTGGTTTTGTGGTCCAGGGTCACAAATGTGAAGACAGTTTGCAATGTTCTAAAGGTGTTTTTGGGCCCTGGAGAAGTTTTGACATGCTCTGAAATTTGTGCTTTTTTCAGTTTCTTATAAACATTAATGGCTAAAGTCTGATTACACTGTATTCAACATAAACTGGGAAGTATATATGCTCAAGTTTGTACTTTTGAGAAAAAAAAAAAAAAACATTTATATGCGTGGTTAGTTAAAATATTTAAAACAAAAAAAGCTAAATATATAATATACTGTAAATATTAGATGAAAAAAATAAAATAAAAAAATAAACCGCAAACTGGAAATACTGCTATACATAGCAAAGCTAAAAAAGCCTAACAATAATTACATCACATAACAAAATTACAGAAACAAATTAATTTCAATGAAAACTGAATTCAAAATATATATAAAAAATACTATAATAGTATATAAATAATTCTAAAATAATACTGCTTTTTATTAATTTACAATAAACAGGGACCAAAGGTTCAAGCTTTAAAAAGACATCATAAAGTATAGGACACATGCACTGTGTGCACACATAGTAAGTCACTTTAGATAACTGTATACATTTACGTGTACATTTTTCAAATCATTTGAAACTTTGCATAAATAAGAACAACAGTAAAAAAAAGTAATTATTGACTGATAATCTTCAACTCATTCATTTGAGTTGGATATTGACGGTTGACAGTTTGCTGGAAGAAAACATAAGTTGACAAGTCTCTCACACAAAGTTATTATATGGCCTCAGAAGATTGGAATATAGTGTGTAATGACTTACATGTGTGTGTGTTCTAAGCTTGAAAGATTCAGTCTCTATTCACTGTAATTGCATACAAAAGAAGTGAAGTGAAGTGACATACGGCCAAGTACGGTGACCCATACTCGGAATTCGTGCTCTGCATTTAACCCATCCAACGTGCACACACACAGCAGTGAACACACACACACCGTGAACACACACCCGGAGCAGTGGGCAGCCATTTATGCTGCGGCGCCCGGGGAGCAGTTGGGGGTTCGGTGCCTTGCTCAAGAGCACCTCAGTCGTGGTATTGAGGGTGGAGAGAGCGCTGGACATTCACTCCCCCCACCTACAATCCCTGCCGGCCAGAGACTCGAACCTGCAACCTTTGGATTACGAGCCCAACTCTCTAACCATTAGGCCACGACTTCCCTATCTAGCACATCTAGCACATTCGTCAGAACTTCTCCTTTTTGTTCTATGGAAGTAAGAAAGTTTTACTGGTTTGACATGAAGGTGGGTAAATAAATGACATAATTTTCATTACTGGGTGAACTATCCCTTTAAGGAAATTAAACGCTTTAATGCACACACTCTCTCTCTCTCTCTCTCAAAACATTTGTGGCTGGGAAAATCTCATCTCACCTTCGATGTGACTCTTCAAGTAGCTGACTAATAAGCTTTTCCTTTGTGTGTGAAGGAAACACCTCTCACCTCGCTCAAGTTCCCGTTTGTTGCTATAGAGATTCCTGGGTAAACAAAGATGCTTTAATCATTTTCATGCTTAGAGTGAACAGTTGGTTTATGGTTAAGACACGAGGCAGGATTTTATGGATGACAAACCTTAGTGCTAAATAAGTGAAAAAAGACAAATCTTTAGTTCCAGCAGAAAAAAATAAAAATCTGAACCAGCCGAGTCAGGAAAAAACAGCACATAATCATATTGTGACAGCGCGAGATATGATTTTAGAGTCATAACCTCACTCTCAACCTGTAAACACACACACATAAATACATCTTTGTTATTACATCTTAACACGGTATCCAAATGATGATTCATCTGCCTTTCAGGTAGTGGGGGAAAAATGGGGCATACGCTTGTCCTGACAGACTGATCCAGATATAATGTAAAATATCTCTCATTCTGTACTCTTCCAGCGGCAGACACACACACACACACACAGGTGTACCTGCTACATAATTCATGCGACTTTCAGTCTCACACTGGCCTGGTTTCCTGTGAAGACCGAGCCGCAGAAATTACTCCAGTGTTTCTGGAGAGAGCAGTCAGACGACCCACAGTTCATTTGTGAAAGACACGAGTAAAAAAGCAGTGAAGATCTGTATATCTAATAGTTTTTATTATTATTCTATTTTCTTATAATCTATTTAGAATTGCTATTATTCAAGAGTTCATATCTTTTCAATGAATCACAAAACTGGATCTACTGTCTTATTTTAATTTGATGATTCAATGACTTAGATGATTCATTTATGGAAACCGTTGATCACTGACTCAATTAGAGCTTATGAGAGGGAAATTACTTAGATGTTGGTCTGTTCAATATAGTGCATGATGGAACACTTTTATAAGGAACACTTTTATGATACTTTAATGATTTTTGAAGCTTAAAAACTCTAAAAACTCCTTTGGAAAGTCTATTTCCAAATCCAAATTTCTCCTTATTCATCTCAAAGAATTACAAAATTGCAGAAGACAAACATTTGACATGACGCGTTTTTATGGTGCGTCAAACTTTTTTATTTTCTATCTATCTATATATCTCTATCTATCTATCTATCTATCTATCTATCTATCTATCTATCTATCTATCTATCTATCTATCTATCTATCTATCTATCTATCTATCTATCTATCTATCTATCTATCTATCTATCTATCTATATCTATCTGTTCATACCTTAAAATATATATTTTTTCATAATATGACCACTTCAAAATAAATGATGATTCTAATAAGACCATATACCAAATGTGCAGTAACATTAGCCAAACACGATCATAAGTCTCCACATGCATGTTAAAATTACACAAATTTACACATTTCAGTTTACTCAGTTTGGTTGTTTTTTAGTTTTCTTTTTGCACTTCTTTGACATTTTATCCACGAGTAATTACAATTTAAAATAGAAACTGAACATTCACGATGATTTTTCCCCTAAAAAATGTAAATGTACCTTTTCAAATGTATCATCAGAATACAAAATGCTCAGTAAATTGTAAAGCTTTCCAGCATAAGTGTGCATCTACCCGCAATATTAAAACAAATAAACAGCGCTGTTGCCGTCATACGAGTTATCTAATCAACATGCATCAGATCGAACGAAGTTCAGACAAAGAAGTTAGGGCCGGTGCAGAAATTAAAGGTCATTTTCAACATTCTTTGAAAAACATCTCAGCAGTGTAGCAAATGTCAGCTCTGTTTTAGACACAGAGATTCTTTGGCGTAATGAGATTCAGCGAGCAACTTTAAAAGTACCAAGCATCATCTGCATGAACTTTCTACATCAAGCGCTGTGATTATTATTTTGTATTCCACGCTATATTTACACAATACCTCTCAAGAAACACCTGATGCAGGGCTGTTATTTATTTATTTGTTCAAATTAAACGCCTCCCTAAAGGAATTACACTGGAATAGATGCTCCCTGCTCTCATTTCCATAATCTAATAGTGTGTTTATGAGGGAGAGTGTTTATGTTGCTTTCTGAATAGAAATGATGCTAGCAGACAAAAAGGGTGGCAGAGACACACACACACACACACACACACAATTCCAAGGTTCCCCGCTGCCACATTGGACTGACAGCTTTGTGGTCTCAGCACAGCAGACACTAAGCACATTTACACACGTATGCACACACACACACACATTTAGCAAGTGTCCCTTTCATACTTTGTGGAAACTCTAAACACCTCCACATAATGCTGAACATACACACAATGAAATATTCATCAGCGTTATTGTAAGCTATAATGACATTGTCTATGAAACAAGCTTCCTCACTGTCTCTGCGGAGGGTTTTTAGGTGAGTGGAGCTGAGAGATACAGGATATTTGTTTGGCACTGTGTAGCCCCCAGTGGCTTCAGCACAGTGGCTTTCATATAGCGGTCTGGAAGGGTACAGGGCAGACATCGAGAATAAAGATTTAGTAAGTACAGACTAAACACAAAGACAAACATTATCATCGTTCTCATTGAGACCAGAGTATCTGGGGTTTTATGGTAACAATGATAGGTCAGCAAACAATTGAATACAATCTAAGATCTGATTTAAGAAACTTTAAATAATAGCCACATTTCATAAATATGCTACTTGACTTAATTTGTGTTTATTTATTTGTTTTATTGTATAACACAAATCCTATTACATGAGTATAAAATATTTTATTACATATAAAAGTAATGTAGCAAACATCTAAACACACCAAATGCCTGCATCCACCCTTAAAATACTAATTTTGTTGACCTAATTTACCTTCTTAAAGGGGTCATCGGATGTCCATTTTCCACAAGTTGATATGATTCTTTAGGGTCTTTAAAATTTCTCAATGTGGTTGTGTAAAAAAACATCAGTTCTGTTTTTAGCAAGCTGTTTTTAATCCATGTCGCTTTAAATGCTAATGAGCTCAATTCTGCTGTAAGTGAAGCTGGATCACGAAAGATTTGTGTGAACATGAACACATTTATGTAGATCAGGACCATGCATTCCCTTCAAAAACGATAGTAACATTAATCCTCTGCATCTTCAGCAGCTTGGATGTCAGGAGTAAATGACAACTGCTATGCTCATCATTACATCCAACAACAAAACACCTCAATCGCTTAATCGGAGATGTTCTTGTCTTCCCCTCTACCAGAGTCGACACAATGGCTCTCAGCTCACACTGGGCGGGTCTAAAGTAAGATAGCCTTGTCAATCAACTGTAGTGGGAAGGGTCTGTACTGAAATATGTCATTCTGACAGGAATATCAGAATAGCCAATTTGAGAAAGGGGATTTTAAAATAGGGATTTAAAAAAGAAACACTGGGTGGATTTTGATCATTATAGGATGGATTTGTACACATACTTCTAACATACATTTATGTTCAGACAACTTGTAAAGTGAATTTTGCATCCGATGACCCCTTTAACTACATCTAACAATTAAATTTTTTTAACTGATGTTCACCTTATCATAGTAAAATATTCAAATGTATTATTAAATTAAAATATTATATTACAATATTAAATTAATTATACATACCCATATTGTAATATTTTGCTGCATCCACAGTGCAACAAGCACTGCAAATTTTCATATTACAAAAAAACTTTATTTAATAAACAAACAAACAAGCAAACAAAACTAATTTTATTTTCCCTTATATTATTTATTTTTTATTTATTAAATTTTTTTTTTTCATTCATTCATTTGTTTGTAGGAAATATACATTTATCTATAAAGGTTTGGGCAAAACTGTCACTGCCACTGACAAAAATAAATATATTACAAGTGCCAATTTGGTATAAATATTATTATTATTATTATTTTTTAATTATGGGAAACATACGTCAACATTGGTCCCATACTAGGTAGTCCAGTGTACGAATGAGCATAAAATGAGCGCACAGATAAAATTGTAAAACAAATATTTTTTTTTTTTAAAAGACAGAGATTCAGGTCTAGTTTTGAACCCTATTCATGGAAAGTGCCATTATATTTTCATTGAGGCCAGAGTGCCCAGGGTTTTTTTTGTTTGTTTGTTTTATGTTCACTCACAATGACAGTTCAAGAAAGAAACTGAATTAGACCTTACATCTAATTATTGAAAGCCTTAAATGCAGTAATCATATTAAAAAAAAAAACCTATATGCAGCTGTTTCCATCGAACATGTGCGAGCGCGCTCAAACACAAGTGTCTTTTCATATGACATGAAAGTGTCTCTCCACCTTGGGAGTGATTGGTCCAGAAATAGCACAAGTATAAAGACAGTGTTGTGACAGGTTTATTTATTGGAAGCATGCAAGCTGCACTAGGTGTGTGTATTTGTGTGTAAAAGAGCGAGAAGGACAGAAGGAGAGAGATAGATTAATTCCCAGTAGAAGGTCCTGCCAAATACTCAATGTTACAGGAAGAAAAAATAGCCTCTTTTCAGGACTTGGCGAGCGAAAGTTTTGAATCTCCTGTCATCTTGCCATAACTTTGGCCCCACAGTCACCCCACCCCAGGGGCAGTACATTTACTTTCGCTGTTTTTCTGAAATAATTTTGACATGGTGGGTGTCATTGTGCTTTGGTAGATTTGTCAGCTGTGGCAGGCGGTCATTTAGTTAGTCACAGAGATGACATGTTGTCAAGAGAGAAATGATACAAAGGCTTCTGCGCACGGTCAAGACCTCGGACAGACAAACTCCTTAGTTATCCAATCCAGAACAGAGTCGCAGGGCTAAAAATAATGACCGCAAACCAGCCAAAACACACAAAAAGTACACGTTTTCAACAGAATAACACCTTCCCCAAAGCTAAATAGTGATCTGTGTGAATTTGAAAAGCGGTGTTCGCAAACTCAAGAGAATGACTACTGCTGCAGCGGATTACTTGAGAATATGAACACCTGTATCAGGGCTGAAGATCACAAGAAATAGTTATGTACGGTCACAAAACTATTTCCAGAGGTCATCACAATGCCGGAAAATGTCAGCACAAAATAACAAAAACCCTCCCACACAGTACAGGTTGTTTTCTGGCTCAAACCTATTTTTTTTTTTTGGTGGTAATTCTGTGGAATAACACTTCTACCTCGAGCTAAATTGTGATCTGTGTGATTTGAAAAACGCTGTTAACTAAATCAAAAGAACGACTGGTTGTGCATAACCTGAGAATGTGAACACCTACATCAGGCTGAAGGTCCCGAGAAAGAGGGAAAGAGTGCACTTCATGACTTTTTTAAGGCTTACTATCAACTTAGTCCCAAAATATCACAATAATCCAAATATAACTGACACCACTACAGTCCATCAGTTAAAGACTTCATGCTTCATGTTTGTAAGAAACAAATCCATCATTCGCTTCTGGCCAAATACGAGTTCACAATCCATAAAAATGCTCAGTGCAAGCGAAAACAAAATGCTAGTGAAAAGTTAATTCCCTGATGCCCTCACACATCAAAACCCACCAACACGTTTGTTTAGAATTGTTTTGGGCTGTTTGTGCTTGTAAACGGTCCTTGACCTGTGCATATTTCTCTCCTGATTCAGATAAGATGACTTTTCCACTGGAGAATGTTATGGACAGAACACTCGTATTTTAGCCAAATGCGTTGGTTTGATGTTAACAACATCTTAATGATGGATTCATTTATTACAAACATGCAGTTTTTCACTTCACAAAATTTAGATTGATGGATTTGAATCATGTGTATTATTGTGATGTTTTCATCAGCTGTTTGGAATCTCATTCTGATGGCACCCATTCACTGTAGAGGCTCCATTGGTGAGCAAGTGAAGTAATGCTGAATTTCTCCAAACCTGTTCTGATGAAGAAACAAACTCATCTACATATCGGATGGCCTTAGGGTGACTAATTTTTCAGCAATTTATTTTTCAGGATGGCCTGAGGGAAATTAAAAATAAAAAACAGAGAGAGAAAAAAAGGAAGTTTATCAGTGTGGGTGGGTAAATTATGTTTCATTTTATAAAAAAAAGTTATGATCTAATAGGACTGACTAATTTAGGCATGTGAATGGATTCCATGGCATTTTAAACAAAACAAAATTTCACCTACTGTAATAATTAATTTCAATGATTAAAGTTTAATTTTTGCATTTAAAACAGACTTAAATCAAAAAAATCTGAGGTGTTAGATGCCCCCTCTCCAGTCTGAATGGGTATGACACATCTGACAAAAAATGGTTATGTAAAGTCACAAAACAATTACTTTACCAGAAGTCATCACGGTGCCAGAATATGTCATACGCACCTTGGCCAAGAGGGACAGACTGTGATCTAGTCTACTGACTACATGAAAATAAACACAGCATCACAGGGATGACATGCTGTCAGGACCGAAATGAGACAAAGGCTTCTGTGCTCGGTCAAGGTTTCAGACATACAATCTCTTTGTTGTACTTCTAGACAGAGATGCAAGGCTAAAAATAATGATCCTAAACACAACGACACAACACAAGAACAACCCACAAAGCACCGGTTGTTTTATGGCTGGAGATTCTATGTTTGTGGTAATTCTGTTGAGTACCTAAATGGTGATCTGTTTAAATTTGCACAGAGCTGTTCACTAAATCAAGACAACTGCGGTTGGTAGCCACAGAAAGATTAACTCACAGACCTACCACACATTTGCCCAGGGCCCCAGATGAGCAGAGGAACCCAATGATCTGCAAAAACAGTGTATATTTACTAAAACATCTTTGGCTGTTAAACTGTTTCCGCACCACACTATTTGAAAACATTTATGCGGCCCTGCATGGTGCCCCCCTTGGACGTGAAGCCCGTGGGCACGTGCCCAATTGCCCATATGGTGTATGCAAGCTGCACAGTGGTGAGGAGCACCTAGTGGGAAAATTGTGTGACATAAGCCAGAAAGCAACTCAAATTATTCACAATCAAAAAATGAATGTACAAATCCAGAGGATCTAGCAAAAAGTGAATATATATATATATATATATATATATATATATAGCAAATGCATATGTAATGCAACAATAAAATAAAATGTAACATGCAAATTGGTGCAATGCTTGACCTATTTACTGTATATCATGATGCTTTTGCTTGTGTTGTAATGTAAGCTCCTACGTTAGCAACAGCATGACCTAGAGAGGCTGGAAACCTACATAATTCTGAATGTGAAGTGAGCATCTGAATGAAAAAGGATTGCTGCCATTATAATCCATTCGTGTTTAGAATGTGAACACCCATATCAGAGCTGAAGGTCACGAGAAATGGTTATGTAGAAGCAAAACAATTACCAGAGGTCATAACAATGCTGGACTGTGTCATTTATGAAAAAAAAAGCTGTGGTCTATTCTACTGTCTACATGAGAATAAACACAACACCTGATTTGCACAAGGTCAGAGTCTGTATGCAGCGATCAACACACAGTTTATAGGGGATGATAAAAAGAACCAGGTCACGGTCCTGAGGTTAAGAGTGAAAGTTGAGCTGTTAGTCATCACTGCTGTCTACGCCTTGTCGGAAAGAATGTGTCCTGCATGCTGAGAGATAAATCGCATCGCTCTCTCTTTGTCCACATGTTTACAGAAACATACGGGACTCGTGACACACTTATAGTGTATTTAACTGTAGATCTTACAAATATATTTCAATATGTATTTTATTTCTATTCCTTATGATTTGATTAAGGTGAATATGCAATTAATATACTTACTCACTTTCGGTGCCATCTGCAAATTTATTTGGAATAGGTTTTGCATCAATGTTATTTTGGAACAGTAATTGCTTTAAAAAATCGTTAAAGGAATAGTTCACCCAGAATTGAAGATTTGCTGCAAACTTATTCACCCTTAGGCCTTCCAATATGTTTGTTTCTTCATCAGAACAGATTTGGATTAGCATTATAATTACTTGATCAACAATGGATCCTGCAGTGAATGGGTGCCATCAGTGAATGGGAGTCCAAACAGCTAACAAAAACACAATAATAAGTCATCCACACCACTCCAGTACTTTGATTAACATCTTGTGAAACAAAAAGCGGTATGTTTGTAATAAATACATTCAACATTAAGATGTTTTTTTTCTTTAATTCAAACCATTGCTACCATAATATTGCTTTCTCCTAGTGAAACAGTCATCTTATCTGAATCAGGAGAGAAATCTGCACAGATCCAGCACTGTTTTCAATAGAAAAACCATTCAAAACAAATATGTCTGTGGATTTTGATGCTAGAGGACAACAGGGGATGGACTTTTTCACTGGAGGAAGCATTATTATGGATTACAGACACAGTATACTGGCCAGAAGCAACAGTTTAAAGTTAAAACACCTAATGATAAATGTATTTGTTACAAACACACAGCTTTTCACATTACAAGACGTTAATTGATGGACTGGAGTGCTGTGGATTACTTGTGGATTATTGTGATGTTTTTTATCAGCTGTTTTGACTCTGATGGCACCCATTCAATGGGTCTAATGGTGAGCAAGTAATTTCTCCAAATCTATTTTGCTATATATGTATAACAGGAGTTTCTGTGAGCAGGACACTATATCAAAGGTCAGAGGATATACAGGATATAGAGGGAGAGACACAGATAGTTACTGCAGCACAGTGGTCATTGCATGCTAATTGGTTGCATCACTTACTAGTTACTGTCAATTTCCATTAGGTATTAAAGCCTATTAGACGTCATCAATCCTGCACTAGAGGATGAGACTTCACTCACAAACTGAGATATGCAGACGACAAACACACACACACACACACACACACACACACACACACACACACACACACACACACACACACAGGTCATCACCTTCATTTAGCTTCTCTTTGCTAAGAGTGCCAGAGAGCTCTAAAAAGCCCTTGATGAAAAACACACTCAGCTATCCCTTCCGTGACTAACCTGATACTCATCAGCTTCATTTGCATTTGATCTGTGAATCACACCCTCACCCCATCCATCTCATAAAGGCAGGATTGGTGTTACACTCATGAATTGCACAGATCCGGAGCTGCTGAGAGCAAATGGAGCTTTTGAGCATTTCTTCTGAGGTACATTAGTGAGAAAAAAAACAGTGGGGTTTATTTCTTAGAACTTCATAAGCCTGATATTGTATTTACCTGGAAAATATTTGAAGTGAGAATAAAGGGCTAATTTAGACTAGATTTGCATTTCCAGAAAAAAATAGTGCTTGCAAAGCAGCCAAGTAATATTGCTAAAGTTTTAGGTTTGTGTTTTAGAATTATAGCATCCGTTTTACCACTGTCACGACGCTTACTATGTGTCTTATTTTTAGACTCTGTATGAGAATCAACACACAATATCACACTGTCTTTGCAGTTTGAGTTTATCCAAATGTGATATTTGGATAAACAGATGCAAGGAAGAAGAGAACAATCACAAATTAGGATGCTAATATTACGATGCTATCACAGTCTAAACATTCTATCAGTGCAAGATGGGAGATTGCAATCTTAAATCTTAAACTTTATAAACTTCTTAAACTTTCAATCTGATCTTAAACTTCAATTTATTTAATTATTGAAAAATATTAATATTTATTAAATAATAAAATATGAAATAAATGAATAAAAATAACGTATGCATACTATTACAATTATTGGCAAATGGTACTAAATCTTTGTAGTAAAAATAAATAACTAAAATAAATAAATTGTTTGATTAATAAAAAAATAAAACTAAGTTAACTTAGGGGAAACAAAAAAAATAATAATAAATAAATAAATAAATAAATAAATAAATAAATAAATAAATAAATAAATAAATAAATGCACAGACAGAAAACGTACTATGGACATTTTCTGCCAGGACATTTTCAATTAATTTTGCAAATATTTCTATTAAATCTAAAACAGCTCAATGTAGTGCTAAAAATCAATATGGAAAATTCCTTCATAATAAGGAACATTGTCCTATTTTTGCTGTTTTTTTTTTTCTTTTAGTATTGCTATACTTAAAAAGCTAAAGTTCAGCTAAATGATTTCTCTTACCTACATTCAAATATATACATGATTTTATTTTAATGCCGCAACAGTATAAGCATTATGTCAATAGAGTACAGGGCACATTCTATTATAGACCAAGATTAAAATGCAAATTGGTATGTTTAATGCAAAGCAGCAGTTTTATACATTCTATCTGTAATAGAGCATCTCTATCCACCAAGGAGGTCCACAGTCTGAAAAAGGATGTAGACCTGCATTATATTCAGCAATGGCCTATGTTCTTTCAATTGATCAAAGAAAACTGGTTCTCAGCAAACAAAATTTCACTCCTTGAAACCACAGAGCTCTGCAGAAAGCATGTGTCACTAAAAACAGCTTTAGTTACCTTCACAATCATATACACTGACTGAACTTTACTTTGAAAGGGCATTTCATGCTGGCTTTTCCTGAGAGAATGGCTCTTCTAACTTTCCAGAATCCAAAGCTCTATCATATTGATATACCTCAAGTGTGTGTGTGTGTGTGTTTGTGTGCACTTGTCATGGTTATCACAGCTTTAGATTGTGGCTTCAGGTGCTTGATGGATTCATTATCATTGCGCTTGAGCCCCTCATGACTGCAGCAGACAGAAGGAGGAGTCCAGGCTCAAGGTCACACGCACCGCTCCTCGAGAAAAGAAGGGTAGGGGGAAGGAAAGAAAGAAAGAAAGAAAGAAAGAAAGAAAGAAAGAAAGAAAGAAAGAAAGAAAGAAAGAAAGAAAGAAAGAAAGAAAGAAAGAAAGAAAGAACCACATGCGCTGAAATTGAGGAATGAGATGCAGGAACTGCTGGCTGTGTGTTAATTAAAATTAGAGATTTTTTATTCTATGAGCTGTAAATGCAGCGATGAAGGTAATATATGATTTTGGACTCATAGTAATTAGCTGACTTCTGCATAAACTGTTTATTGATCCTCTTTAGTGCATGAATTTATAGCCCTTGATTTCTTAACGGGATGATCTGTCTGCTTTTCTCCTCAAAAAAGGCATTGAGAGGGGTCATATCATAACGTTTAATTTTTCTTGCTCTTTGAATAAAAGAGTGTAATGTACTACAAACACACAGCAGCTTTTTGAAACCTTCTCAGTCCAAAAAAAAAATACTGCCATTAAGCTGGAAAAACACCAATATTGTCAAATATTATTATAATTTACTGTAACCGTAAAAAGTCTTCAGTGTCACATGATCCTTCAGAAATCATTTCAATATGCCAATTTGGTGTTTCAGAAAAGTAGAAATTACTAAGCAATCATTATGCAGCTCTTGCCATACACAATCTCAGAATGTAGAATGTAAGTTGATTACTTTTCTGGTCATTTGTTGCTCTTTTTGGAGCTGACGGCTCCAAGTCATGATAAACTAAATACAAACATACAGGTTTTGATTGACACGAGGCTGAGTAAATAAAACTGAAGATTTTGCATTTGAGATGTAAAGAGAAGATAGACAGACAAAATGATTCCTGTGAATCTTCATTACAGTGAACCTGTCATACCATAATGAAGGCTTTCCAAAGAGGCTGTTATGAAAAGACAGGACAACAGCAACTATATTAGACCTGACAGAAAATGTCAAAAGTGGAATGATCACGTAAAACTAAACAAAAAAACTTTACAAGAACCTTGACTAACATAGCAAATGGAGCTCAGGGACAAAGGACAGAATATTAAGGCTTTAAAATATATGACTGACTTCTTTAAGAAACGTTCTCATAAATCCCTCATAAGTGTATTCTTAGAAATAAGTCTGGTTTGCTGATTTGGCAGAAGCAGTTTTGGCTATTGACTTGCAGCAGAATTGTCTCTTTCTATGTTTTGTAATTACATTTGGGATTTGAACATATGGGCATTTTGGATGGAAAATAAAATGCAAAGGAAATGGATTTTACAAAGTTGTGCAATATTGTGAGACAGATTGACTTCCAAATACATCTACTCATCAAATCTACACCAATCCATTTCCCTGCAGATAAACTTAACTAAAAATCATAACCCCTGACACAGACAAACAAGACAAAACTCCCAATGTATCTTGGTGAAACTTCACTCAAACAATCCAAGGATGGAACAGTGTATGAAATGGTGCTAAATAAAACATTACATTTTTGTACGAGTCTGAACATGAATATTTAAGATTCAGGAACATCTCTACTACATGTACAGCACTTTATACTGGGGGAAAAGTATTCATAATTGGCATATTAATATAGTCCCATAGCAATTCTAATCAAATATTAATTAAAAAACCTATAAATCTCAGTTCAGTTTCTTGATATCTGGAGGTTTATTTCAACGCAAGAACAGACCCTGCACAAATATGCTTGCGCAATCATTAAAATGAACATATGGTGGTGATCACAGATACAAAGATGCCTTTGAATGAAAGTACTCACCACATCCTGATCCTCATCTTCTGAGAAAGAGCTTCTCGACTGACTGAATGATAGTGTATTCACATTCAACATGTCAGCGACGGCCTTTGCCTTTTGAAGATTTTCATCCCTGAGCTATGATCGCTGTACATTGTGTCAGATATATCACTGAGAACATGACATATCCACTACCGTCCACATATCAGATCAATGAGAAACAAAATGAGTACTAATTCTGTATCTGGTGCATTGGACTGGTGCATTCAGTGCTGAGATGTGGTCATCTCTTTTTTTTTTTTCACATGGGTATGTTGTTTATGTGGATAACAGGGTTGTGTTTAAATCATAATTAAAAATTAAACTGATTATTCCTTTAAAAATCCAATTCAATTTGAATTTATGCTTGAAAATTGAATGAAATTCAAATAACTTCACAAAGCTGCCACAGTTTTTATGAATTCATGTCATTTATCACTAGGAATCACTCATAAACCCATACTTAGGTTATCATATACAATATATTAGAAAATACTAATAAATGTTCCTATAGAATTTCGGAGAATTGTATAATGACAGCATTTTGTTCATTTAGATTATTTTTCCAAATCGACAAGCGAAGCCCCCCCCTTTCAGGACTTTAGCTTTATGCGCAAATAGCAGCATAAACAACAGACCGTGAGGAATCACACACCTGGCTGCAGCACTTCTGTGAATGGAGAAAAACAGAATTCAATTAATAAAATTAATTAATAAAATTAATCAAATAAATGGCTACACGAAATATATTTCTCTTAATTAACAGATTAACAAAAGAAAAAAACAGTGCAACAAGTATAGGCCACTTTCGTTTTTGTGACACTCTTAATGCATTTTAAGGCATTCGCGGGCCGTGTCCCCCCAAACGTGTTACTGTGCCCCCCCACTTTTCATCCTCTCCCCTCCTTGCTGAACGCGATCGATTTCGAAAGCGAAAGTACAGATAAAACAGCGCAAATAAGAAAGCGATTGCATGCTTTAGCGAACGTCAGCAGCTGTACGCAATTTAAATGCCCCCCTGATGGAGGATGGAGGTGCCCTGGTGCCGGCTCTGCGTTGTATTCTGCCGGGTTATGTTTCTCCGTGTCGTAAACTCTAGGGGGCGGGGCTTCTAAACCGGGGTGTTTTTAGGGGCTTAATATTCAAATGATCATTGTTTTCAGCCGCCATATTTATCAATGTGCGATCTTTCGTACAATGGGATTGGCGGCATACGAATGTTTCATAAATCACACTTGAGCTCTGTCGTAAGTTGATTTGTGCTCTCGTTTCTTCGTTAGATTGATAAATGAGACCCAGTGTGAGCTCCCTCGCGAGCCGCCTCTGTATGCCTCGCACCCAGGCAGACCGAGCACAAACTGTGTATATCCCCGCTCGTGATGTAGCAAGAGCAGGGAGGAACACACAGCTTGAAGCGTGGTCCGAGATCGCCCTTATGCTTTGATTTACTTGTGGCCTTGGACATAGTGCTTTATTTTGACTCACAACACAAATATCGGACTGACAGACACACAGAGCGCTTGCTGAATGACAGAATGCTGAAGCCTGCTCCACCTCACGTGCTTTTAAAGCTTCCTGGTCGTGACGTCACCCGCCCGTGACACCTCGCCCTTCCATTGGACTGTTTGTACAGATGATTCATGCTGAAGACGTTCCCAAAGCGTTTCGGACGCAGCTCGAGTTCCTGAAGGGGAGCATTATGCTCTCCAGCATCCAACAATACTACTATTATCCAGATTTACCACAGTCTGTCTTTCTTTCTTTCTTTCTTTCTTTCTTTCTTTCTTTCTTTCTCGCTCCTGGAGTGTCTTTCAATCATAGTGGTGAAGGTAAAGGGTGAGAGAGACGGGCGAAGGCTCCTTGGAATGTCGATCCATCATCAGTAGGACGGGTCTCTACTGAGCTCAGTCACGCTGTAATTTCTCCTTTTCTATTGAGACGCTCAGCACCCCCCCCAGCCCCCCCCCCCCCGGCCTATTGACAACTGAAAATGGCTTTGCCGACCTGACTGACAACTTTGTCTACTTGACAGAAAGCAGAGGCACAGAGATTAGACCAATAGAGCTGTGGAGATTACACTCTCCCATTATTGTACATCATATCAGATTGAGTCATTGTGATAATGCACAAGTGTGTGTATGAGTGTGCGAGTTACCTTAAAGTAGCTTGTCGGTGCTGATTTCTTTGTCTCGCTCGCTCGCTGTGTTGTATTTATTTTCTCTACCAATTTAAAGAGCAATTTATCTGTGAAGAGACTCCATTCTGTGGATATTTATTTTCTCATACATGGAATCTTCTTTCATCTTTAAAATGAATGTCTAGATTATAATATCATTATCTGTAGTTCCCACATATTTAGTCCAAAGATCCTCTATTCACCCTGTCATTTAAAGTAAAAGATTGCAAATCCTTTAAGAAAAAAAGAAACAAGATCAAATGTATATATGCATGAACAATACACTGATCGATGGGTAGATACAATAAAACGATAGATAGACCCATACGGAAATCTAATATATGACATATATGTCCCTATATCAGTAGCGATGTTGTCATATATGTTACATATAAGGCAATATATTATTATCACATATATCCATCTTCTGGATATATGTATGTGTATGTTTATAACATATATGAAATTCCCATAATAAAATGTGTATATAGACATATATTTAAAGTATGTATATGGTTCATTTGCATATGGTATTACATGTTATGACCATATATGTTAACAATATATATTAAAATGGTATATTGTATTATATGATATGACCATATATGTTAACAATATATATATAAAATGTATATGGTACTATATGTTTTTACCATTTGTTAACAATATATATTGAATTTATATATGCAAGTTTATTAGTCATATATGGCTAAAAGATACAGCTCATTGTAAATCATAACAAAATTACTTTTTGCTTAACTTTATTCTTTGTTTCAGTTCAGTTTTCTGGGGAAAAATTAGAGGGGGGTGGGATAGATTCTCAGAGCTCATGGAGACTCTTATGTAATTTGGATGAAGTGTCACTCTGTTCTTTAACAAAAGTCCCAGAAGTCCTTCCTTTCCTTATTTAATAAAAGCTGAGAGCTGAGAAAAAAATAAAATAAAACATTGAGATTATTTATGCACAATGAACCCTGAGGGGACCTCAGTCCAATCCGTTTCTCCATGTTTGTGCATGTGTTCTGTAATTCTAGACCTAATTAACCCTAACTCTTTACTTGAACGGAACAGTTCGGCTAAAAATTTAATTCTGTAATTATTTACACACACTCAGGTCGTTTCAAACCCACATGACTTCCTATCTTCTGAATACTATTCTGGCTATTCACGCTTTTCAATAAAATAACATTTTAATAGACAGGGGTTATTAAAACTTACATTTAAAAAGAGTGGCCTGAATATTCTTTAAAAAAAAATCCTTTTGTAATCAACAGAAGATAGAACATCATATGGGTTTGGAACAGCGTGAGTGTATAAATGATGACAAAATGTTACTTTTTAGGTCAAATAGACCTTGATCCGAACCAAAACTATCCCATATTGCTATTTGTGAATTATTATATTCAATATTAAGTTATTGCCTACTGCTTAAATCTTTTCTTTCTTTCTTTGGGCCAACAAGAGAACAGAAAGAGTGGAGGCCCACTTTTTATTTCTTCGACTAGTCTACAATCCACAGGAGGCTCATTGCCACGGGAGCAGTAGGGGTGACTTGTGTAAAGCAAGTGAAGGTAACTTGCTATTGGCTCATCCATCTGGAAACATGGCAATTAGTGCTTCTATTGTCGCCTGACATGAGCCTGGTTTTGTAGAGCTGTGAACCACAAAACGGTGAGTGCTAGACCACTACAAAACCTAACTGTCTGCAATGGAGGGGGAAAAAAAAACTGTTAGTACATTAGTACAGTGTTTGAATTAATCACATGATAGTTTAAAAATACACAAACACAAGTTTCTTTTCTAACTTCTTAAAAAAATCTTTAAAAGATAAAATGTGATTCAAGTGTCAAATATCTTCAGCCTGTCCATCCATAAATGTGACAGCAACATTAACATTTTTCATATTAATTAAATGATGTCTGCCCTGTCTAGAAGCAGTTTGACATTCAATTAATTGCTTTCAGAGGCAGGGAGGAAGTCAGAGGAGACTATGAATTAGTGCAACTTAATAGAAAGAGAGAAGTTGTGGCCTAATGGTTAGAGAGTCGGACTCGTAATCCAAAGGTTGCGGGTTCGAGTCTCGGGCCGGCAGGGATTGTAGGTGGGGGGAGTGAATGTCCAGCGCTCTCTCCACCCTCAATACCACGACTGAGGTGCAAGGCCCTTGAGCAAGGCACCGAACCCCCAACTGCTCCCCGGGCGCTGCAGCATAAATGGCTGCCCACTGCTCCGGTGTGTGTTCACGGTGTGTGTGTGTGTGTGTGTGTGTGTTCACTGCTGTGTGTGTGCACGTTGAATGGGTTAAATGCAGAGCATGAATTCCGAGTATGGGTCACCATACTTGGCAGTATGTCACAAAAAAAAATCTAATTTCAATATATTTGTTATACAATGTTTTACAAAGTGGATTGCAGTTTCTTCATCACAATCCTTGAAGCGAGTTTATGCAAATAAAACAAAACTTCTCTATATGAACTCTTTTATGTCAAATCTGAGATGCTGCAATGATCCATCGTCCTAATCCATTCATTCAGCGATTCAGACCTTTTCAGAGAATGATGAAAATTCAACATCAAACAAAGAGCTTGAAATTAGTTTTTGTGTCTTTTAGTTGTATCGGAGGCTTTACTCCTAACCAAAGCTACAGTGACTTCACAACAACAACAAAACATTCAGTGTCTTGCCCTCTCGTCCTGACATTGGATCATTAGTAAAACCAAACCATATATAATTTTAAAATTCTAACGGCGATGCCTCATAAGGTCCAGGCCAAGCCTTTGGTGTGTTAAAAGAGTCCGTTTTTTTATATTCCTTGTGATCAAAATGATCAGAGGCATAGATACATAAATTAATAAATAAACAACCAAACACGAAAAGAAGAAAACCATGACATCAGACCCATGATGCAACAAGAAAGCAACCAAGACAGTCTATTTATGTGCTGTAGCACCTTTGTGGTTACAGAGAGTACATTGATTGAAATTTGAGAAAGTTAAAAAGGACGAGAATGTCATTGGTGCTCCTGATGAAAACACAAGACCTTTTCTGTTCAAATCTGAAACCATTTAAAGCCAGCCAAAAATGAAACATTTCTCTAAATGTACGCGGCCTCAGGCCATCAAGAGTTAAATGAGTTTGTCCCTTCGTTACTACAGAATTTAGCATTACAGTACATCACTTGCCCGATCCTATGCAGTGAATGGGTGCCATCAGAATGAAACAGCTGATAAAAACATCACAATAATCAAGTAATCCACACAACTCCAGTGAAGAAAAAAAGTTGTGTGTAAGAAGCAAATCCATTATTAAAATGTTTTTAACTTCAAAATGTAAAATGTCTTATCAGTAGTGCTGTCAAACGATTAATCGCAATTAATTGCATCCAAAATCTTTTTTTTTTTTTTACATAATATATGTATGTGCACTACTGTGTATATTTATTATGTATATATAAATACACACACATACAGTGTATATATTGAATTAAATATATTAACATAACATATTTTTATTAAATATATAGATGCATATGTTTGTATTTATATATACATAATATGTGTGTATACTGTGTATTTTTTTTTGTATATTTATTATGTAAACAAAAATGTTTATTTTGGATGCAATTAATCGCGATTAATCGTTTGACGGCACTAGTCATCAGGTGTTTGGACTCTCATTCTGACGGCACCCATTCACAGCAGAGGATCCCTTGGTAAGTGATGTAATACTAAATTTCTTCAAATCTGTCCTGATGAAGAAACAAACATCTTGGCTGGAATGATGTGAGTAAATTCAGTGACAACAGCAGGTCCTCCATGTTTTCTCCACTGCCACAGAAGCCATTTTTCAGGTATACTGAGAATTAATTCAAGAGTTGAATAAGCTTTTTTCAGTTAATGTCCACTGCTGAAAGTCTTTGGAATCAGGACATATTTATCTTTTTTCACAGTGGAAACAATGTGACAAGAGTAGGTTAGCAATTAGAAATTTGCTAGAGCTGCATGTGAAATGTAATCAGTCAGCATTTACAGAGTAATGTAGCATGGCCGTCACGCTAGCATCGGCTTTTCCCCTCTGTCTCTGTTTCTCCTCAGAGGGTACGATGTGAATACGTTTTCTAAAAGAGGATGTTGACACGCGTCAGGCGAACAGTGTCAGAATGTTCAACGCTCAGGTTCTGCAGCACTCTGGGATTTATTTGCAGTTCATGCAGTTTTGCTTTTTTTTTGTCACCGAAATGCGATAATTAGAGGATAAATCCCACGGCTGCAATATTTGAAGCTTTCAGAATAAAAAATATTCCACGTTCAAAAGGAGTACTGACTAGCATATTTAAGAATCAGAAAGGTCGAAAGAGAAGAGATAGAGGTAGTCTATGAATCCAAATGAGCAGCTCCATGCTTAAACTTATCTAGAATAAAAGGGTCTTTCTAAAACTTACTTGACTTTTGTTTTTATTTTTATTGAGGCTAGAATTGCAACATGTGGCAATAACACAATCATCAAATTCTAAAGCCTAAACGAATGTTAAACAAAGTAACCCTGATGACACATGCAATTTTACAGAGAGCAATAAATAAATAAACAGGTAATTTAATTTAAAATTAAATGATAAATTCATTTAAATCATACTTTTTTAATGCAATGTTTAAAGTTGAAGAAAAGTAAAATAAAATAAACAAATACATATTTAACAACTTTTTTATGTAGCGATTTATGTGGTGAGTACTTCATATATACTTATAAATTAGGTCCTATATATATATATATATATATATATATATATATATATATATATAGTTACATTTTTATTTAGAATTTTTTTTTTTTTTTTGCGTTGCTTAATTATGTCTTAAGCCGTTGCTTTTATATATTCAAGCAACATTTTAGACCCTATTTTAGCCTGTCCTTACTGAAAAATAATCTTTAAAATACCAACATAATATATTAAACATTTATAAGTCTCATCATTTTTCTATTTTGCTTAGAAAATTTTATAAAATAACACCTTATCTGCATTCTGTACATTTACTTCCCCTATCCAGTCCCATGAAAATGTAAATGGAAAGTTTCAGCAATACTCTACTAGATGTAGAAAAATATATATTACATTTATATACAATATTACATATTACAAATATCAATTATTAAATATCTTATAACTATGTAATTTTATTTATTTATTATTATAGCATATTTCACAATTGTTTTAAAAAAAATAGCATACATATGATAATTCTATCATACCTCGATTCAAAAATATCAGTTTAACTGGGATAACTAGTCAGATCATGATGTCTAAGGAGTACCCTATGGGTTCAGTCCCTGATGTTGTTGCAGTCTAGTCACACTAGCGGTCCTTGGGTCTAAATGTGTGCTCGCGTAATGAGAGCCACTCTGCTCTGCTACTCAAATATTTGAAGTGTCCTTTAATCCTGGTAAGACAGGTGTTATCTCAACATTACTTTAACATTGCAACATACTTCAGAGTCATATGCTTGTAGACTGTGTGAAAGACACTGTGGTTTGAAGAACACAGGACACTGCGCTTGCGATTAATATCGCCTTAATTAAAATCAACTCACAGTCACTGAATCGGAATGCGAGCAAACAGTGCTTGAAGTGAGAAAGACTTGCACAGATGGAGAAAAGAAGTAAAGAAAAGAGGAAACCATAAGACAGTGTCTTTTTGGCCTGCTACAGACAGCCGGCGTTCTGTCATTTCTTGAGCCACCTTGCTGATTTCATCATAGGGCATGACATGTGAGAGGATTTTAAGAAGAGATGCTTAGGCGCCGATATTGGAATTCTCTCCTCATGTCTTGTCATTCAGTAATTTGGTTTGGCTCACATAAGCGGTAATGGTGAGGAACCCAAGGCCAACAGCTGTTGAAAGCAGTTGTTTAATGCTTACCTAACTGTATTACTGCAAAATAGATACACGGAAATTCGCATACTACAGCTGTTGTGTTACGACTGATTTGGTTGTGTGTTTTTTTTTAGTTAGAATTCATCTAGTGAATTCAAATGAGATCTAGGACTCACAGTATGTATTGTAGCATTTACATTACTGTCAATAAGCAAATGTTCTTGAGGTGGACTTGTCAGAAACTGTGGAGGACTCTGGTGATATGGAATATAAAAATGTTACAATGTCAATATTGCCTCCTGAAGGAGCATATAATAGATGTTCCTGTCAACAAAAGTAAAAACTGCAGCATGTCCCAAATATCTGAATAATAAATCCAGATCATCAATCAAACATGTCTCACATTTGTTGTGACATGCTGAATCCTGCAATGACACACAATGAGTAATGAACATACACTGTTTAGATGACTACAATTAAATATTACATAAATATAAAATAAACTGCTTAAAAGTTTGGGGTCTCAAAGTTTTTTTTGTCTAATGTTTCTCAATGAAGGCTGCATTTATTTGATCAAAAATTCAGTAAAACATGAATACTGTGAAATACTACTATAATTTAAAGTAACCATTTTCTATTTTATCTTTTAACTTAAGATGACTTTTCATCATCATTACTTCAGTCTTCAGGGTCACATGATCCTTTAGAAACCATTATAATATGCTGATTTGCTGCTCAAGCAGCATTTCTTATAAGCGCTGCCTAACATTTTTGTGAAAAGCATTTTATTTATTTATTTATTTTATGGTGGATTTTATTTTAAGTTTTGAATGCTAGTGTATAAATGTGAAATTTTATCAATCTTTCTATCTATTTTTCTAGAATTGCTTACTGTTATCAATTAATATTTTTTAGCAGTAATAGTCCAATATTCCATTATTTTATATTCCATATTTTCTGATTGTTTAGCCAAGCCTTTCATAACACGGTAACGCTTTAGATTACAGCCCACAATGTACCGTGTAATTAAACAGAATTTACAGCATACCTATTTGTAACTATAGAGTACCTCCACACTACCTACTCATAGGTATAAGAGAGCAATATGCAACATTTGGGGAATAAGGGGGTAATAACCTGCGGAATTATAAAGCATTTATACTGTAAGTATTTTATAACTAAAGGGTACCTATTCTGAAATTACCTGTATGTAGAGACCGTGATTTTCCGTGTCAGCATAACTCAAAGCTGAACGTACATTTACGTAAACGGAAACAATTGGGGAATAAGGGGGTAATGACTTGGGGAATAAGGGGGTAATGAGATGCGATGCCTCTCTATGCATCTCTGGCCAGTCCCCCCAGGGACCTGGAGAGTTCGGCGGAGATGTGTCAGAACGCGATGCCTTCTGTACCATCTAGCTCTGCTCCCCTCCGCTGCACCACCGTGGGTATATCGATTGTCCCTTTGGTGCCACTCGCACGGAGTTTGGGGGCGAGGCTTGCGCTGCCCAACCCGACGTGCTGGCTCATTTGCACAATCCGAATCGGCTATGCGATTCAGTTCGCCAGGCGACCTCCCAAGCTCAGCAGCGCTCTCAAGACTTTGGTGGCAGTCTAAGACGCACTTGCCTTGTGCGAGGAGATTGCTGTCCTCCTGGCAAGGATGCAATCGAGCCGGTCCCTCCAGCCAAGATGACGCAGGGGTTTTACAGCCCTTACTTCATCGTGTCCAAGAAAGATCCTGGATCTGCGAGTCTTGAATCGGGCCCTGTACAAGCTCCCATTCAAGATGTTGACGCAGAATCGCATCATCAAGTGCATCCAGCCCCGGGGTTGGTAGCAGCGATCGACCTGAAGGATGCTTACTTTCATGTCTCCATCCTTCCTCAACACAGACCGTTCCTACAGTTCGCGTTTGAGAGGCGGGCATGGCAGTACAGGGTCCTCCCCTTCGGGATCTCCCTGTCCCCCCGTGTCTTTACGTAAGTCACGGAGGGCACCCTTGCCCCGTTACGGGAAGTGGGCGCCAGGATCCTCAATTATCTCGACGACTGGCTCATCCTGGCCCGGTCGCTAGAACAGTTGTGCAGTCACAGGGACCTGGTTCTCCGGCACCTCAGCCAGTTGGGGCTTTGGGTCAACTGGGAAAAGAGCAAGCTCTCCCCTGTGCAGAGAATCTCTTTTCTCGGTGTGGAGTTAGACTGGGGTTTAAATTGCATTTTCGAAGTTCAAACTTGGGGGCACCATAGAAGTCCATTTTATGGAGAGAAATTCTGAAATGTTTTCCTCAAAAAATATAACTTCTTTACAACTGAAGAAAGGAAGACATGAATATCTCGGATGACAAGGGGGTGAGTACATTATCTGTCAATTTTTGTTCCGGAAGTGAACTACTCCTTTAAGGTGAATTGGAGCCCATCAGAGTGGAGTGTCACCTACTTACTATCGCATATTCTCTATTTTGTTATACTATTAAGTTCTTGTTTTTATTTTCCAGTTACCTGTGTACATTTGTAGTCCCTTGTTAATTTATTATTTATTGCTTTACCGTATCACAGTGTTGGCAACTCTTACAGATTTTCATTGACACAGAGTCCTCACATAAGTCCTTATTTTATATATTTGGTTAAATATAAGCTTTGTGCAACACTTCTTTATATTATGCAGACTTGACATGTATTAACAGGTTATTTATTTTTTAAATTATTTTTTTTTTTGCAATGTATTTTTTTTTGTATTTTCTCTTATTGTGATCACAGGTGAAAACTGCATCAGAGGGGGAGGACTTTTCTTCTCCCTCATATACTGCAGGGACAACTTTGTAAGCAAATGCAAGAGATCTCCAGAAATTTGTCGACGACTCCTTTTTTCTGCATTCTGTTCATGGAAAAGATATGTTAAAATTTAAAAATATTTCTTTGTTACAGCCCGCAGAGGTTACACTTACACAGTAACTACACGTAACAAGAGGGTAACAAGGCATCACTTTAGATTACAGCTTGTGGATGTTACACTTACACAATAACTACTCGTAACTGTAACGGTTCGGTGGTTGAGGAGGAATAAGGCGCACGACGAATGTATAAATAAAAAGAGTAGCAGTAATCTTTAATAATCAGCATCCACATACTTAGTTAACTCAAGATCGGACAAACACAGAGGGAGAACTGAGGACTTATAAAGGGAGAGGAACAAACGAGGAAACAAGATGATTAATCAAACACAGGTGAAGAATATAACTAATTAACAAAACTAGGTCATGAACTAAAACAGGAAAAACCAAATAAGGGCAGAAAGGAAACTAAACAGAAACAGATATGTTACAGTATCTCCCCCTCCCGGAAGGTGCGTCCCGCACCGTAACAGTAACATCGGGGAGGGGGGGGCGGGCGTCCTGGAGGCTGGAGCAGGACCAGGATATGACAGGGAAGCCTCCAGGACGGATCAGGAGCCTTGGGATGCCATGGCAGGACTGGAGATTCGGGAGACCAGGGTGGATCCGGAGCCTTGGGAGGCCATGGCAGGACTGGAGATTCGGGAGACCATGGCGGATCCGGGGCCTTGGGAGGCCATGGCAGGACTGGAGATTCGGGAGGCCATGGCGGATCTGGAGCCTTGGGAGACCATGGCGGATCAGGAGCCTCGGGCGACCATGGCGGATCTGGATCCTCGGGCGGCCTTGGCGGATCGGGGTCCTCGGGCGGCCTTGGCGGATCGGGGTCCTCGGGCGGCCTTGGCGGATCGGGGTCCTCGGGCGGCCTTGGCGGATCGGGGTGCTCCGTGGCCTTGGCCCTTGGCCTGGCCACACAGACTGAGACTATATGGCCCCCCCCCAAAATTTCTTTGGGAAAGTTCCCCTCTGGGGGCCACATTGGAGGAGCGGACGCTTGGGGGCGCTCTGGAGGAGCGGACGCTTGGGGGCGCTCTGGAGGAGCGGGCGCTTGGGGGCGCTCTGGAGGAGCGGGCGCTTGGGGGCGCTCTGGAGGAGCGGGCGCTTGGGGGCGCTCTGGAGGAGCGGGCGCTTGGGGGCGCTCTGGAGGAGCGGGCGCTTGGGGGCGCTCTGGAAGCGCGAAGCTGGATAGACCCAGCGGAGACGAAGGAGAGCTGGACGGGACCAGCGGAGACGCAGGAGGGCGTTCTTGCAGCGCAGACACTTGAGGGCGCTCTTGCAGCGCAGACACTTGAGGGCGCTCTTGCAGCGCAGACACTTGAGGGCGCTCTTGCAGCGCAGACACTTGAGGGCGCTCTTGCAGCGCAGACACTTGAGGGCGCACGGGAGGCGCAGGGCTGGACGGGACCAGCGGGAACTCAGGTGGGCTGGACGGGACCAGAAGGACTTCAGGACGGCTGGACGGGACCAGCGGGAACTCAGGTGGGCTGGACGGGACCAGCGGGAACTCAGGTGGGCTGGACGGGACCAGCGGGAACTCAGGTGGGCTGGACGGGACCAGCGGGAACTCAGGTGGGCTGGACGGGACCAGCGGGAACTCAGGTGGGCTGGACGGGACCAGCGGGAACTCAGGTGGGCACTTGCGAGGTGCCGGAATTGGTGGGCTCAGACGAGGAGCAGGCACAGGAAGGCACTGGCGAGGGGCTGGCACTGGAGGGCGCTTGCGAGGAGCAGGTACTGGATGGCACTGGCGAGGAGCAGCCACTGGATGGCACTGGCGAGGAGCAGGCACTGGAGGGACTGGCATGCCCTCAAACTCTATCAAAATCCCTACCGGCACCTGCTTTTCCTTCCTCAGTGGTTCAGGGTGAACCGTTATAGGCGGCGGGATCCTCTCCAGCGCGGACGGCGCAACGTTCATCGCCCCTTGCGGCGGAATCCTCCTCGCCGTGGGCGGAACATTCATCGCCGTGTACGGCGGAATCCTCTTCGTCGCGGACGGCGCAACGTTCATCGTCCTTTGCGGCGGAATCCTCTTCGCCGCGGGCGGAACATTCATCACCGTCTCAGGCGGAGCGAATTTCTCTTGGGCGGGGGGTAAGGGCGAGCGGCGAATGGCGACCCGTTCTCCCCAAAACGGGTGGCCTGGGTAAGCCGCGACAGGTAGCCCAACGTCCCACGCAGAACGGGCAGGGGCGAGCCGCGAACGGCGGCGAGAACCCCCGCAAACGACGGGAACCAGCTCTAGCATTACGAGCGTTGATCTCGTCTTCAGTTAATGGTCCGATCTTCTGTAACGGTTCGGTGGTTGAGGAGGAATAAGGCGAACGACGAATGTATAAATAAAAAGAGTAGCAGTAATCTTTAATAATCAGCATCCACATACTTAGTTAACTCAAGATCGGACAAACACAGAGGGAGAACTGAGGACTTATAAAGGGAGAGGAACAAACGAGGAAACAAGATGATTAATCAAACACAGGTGAAGAATATAACTAATTAACAAAACTAGGTCATGAACTAAAACAGGAAAAACCAAATAAGGGCAGAAAGGAAACTAAACAGAAACAGATATGTTACAGTAACAAAATGGTAACAAGGCATCACTTTAGATTACAGCCCAACAAGGGTGTATGTTTGCATAGTAGTTGAGAAAAATGTTGTAGTACATTTTATTCTACTTGCCTCAAACCACATACGGAAGCTCAAGTGCACCAACAGCACTACAGCTATCAAAAAAACATAAATTCAGTAAATGTGTATTATGATGGTATATTTATATGCTATATCCTCGGGGCAGCTGGAAACAGGTAATCTAGTTTTCCACTACTGCACCTCAACGGACATGATTGGCTGCTGAGATGACCACATGCAATGCTCTTCTATCAGGTACATTTTCATATCAATTTTTAAACCAAATCATAGCAGAAACTCATTACAAAATTTCCCCATACTTTAGTAATCTCGACTATGGTGGTTTTTAACTTTGCTATAATTACTAAATTATACTATAGTATAGGCCTACTATTTGTATCAATGTCATGTAAGATATATGTTGTAATAATACAATAAGTACCCAGTATGTAGTGTAAAATATACTGCATCATATATTTTATGTTATTACAATAAAGCCACTTGTTCTAAATCATAATAGTGTTGCCAAACACAGTACGTCATGCATACCACATAATCTTAGAATAGTTACGCATTATTTATGAAATACTAACAGTATAAATACTTTTAATTTTCCAAGTCATTACCCCATTATTCCCCAATTGTTTCCATTTACCTACATGTACCTACCTGTACGTTCAGCTTTAAGTTATGCTGACGTGGAAAATCGTAAGGATTTAAATTATGCTGACTCTATATACACGTAATTTCAAAATAGGTACCCTTTAGTTATAAAATACTTAGAGTATAAACGCTTTATAATTCCGCAGGTTATTACCCCCTTATTCCCCAAACATTGCATATTGTTCTCTTATACCTATGAGTAGGTAATGTGGAGGTACTCTATAGTTACAAATAAGTATGCTGTAAATTCTGTTTAATTATGCAGAACAATGCGGGCTGTAATCTAAAGCGTTAACATGGTAACACTTTACAATAAGGTGTCATTTGTTAACATTGGTTAACAATGTATTTGCCACGAATCTGGTCTATGAACTTCCGTTTACTCACTACGAGAGGTCACTCCTCCATCACATTGACCTTCACACCACACAGTCTGTTACATTTTACCCTGGACTGCATTTCCCATCATTCATTGCACTAAGTACACACAGCTGTCTCAATCACACCCTCACACCTGAGAACCATCTCACAATCACACACCCTTTATAAACAATGGACTTCTCTTCACAGATTGCCATGTATTGTCCTGCGTTTAGCACTCTCCTAGTGGTAGCTGCTTTACCGAGCCATTCTGTGTTTGTTTTGTTCCAGTATTGTTTAGCATTTATCGTTCTCCTCGTGAAAGCTACATTATGGAGCCCTTCCATGCTTTCTAAGTCTTAGTTTATTTTGTTTTGTTTATAGCCTCGTTTCCTGATTCCTGCCCGGTATCTTGGATTAACCCTTGGCTCACCGTTCGGACTCTGCTCATACCTCGTTTGGATTATTGCTCAGGTTATCGGACTACCCCTCTTCTCAAGCCCTCTGGATATCGTTTGCCAATCATAGACCCACACTTGCCCTAGGATTACTCTGTGTCTTGCCTATACCATACTGTTTGATGTTGTTCGACCCTGCCTGTGTTTATGACCACATCTCTAAATAAAAGCCTTGCAAATGGATTCGCACGTCTCACGTCTCGTCAGCTCCGTAACAGTATTAGTTAACATAAACGAACAATGAACACTACATTTATTACACTCTTTATTAATCTTTGTTAATGTTAGGCAATAAAAATGCAGTCGTTCTTTGTTCATGTTAGTTCACAGTGCATTAATGTTAACAAACAAAACTTCTGATTTTAATAATGTATTAGTAAATGCTTAAATTAACATGAACTAAGATTAATAAATGCTGTAGAAGTATTTTTCATTCTTAGTTCATGTTAACTAATGTAGTTAAATAATGTTAACTAATGAACCTGTAACGGCTTGGTTTCTGTTTAGTTCCCTGTTTTGCCCATATTTGGTTTTCCCAGTCATTCGTTAATTATCTATCATCCCCATCACCTGTGTTTGATTAATTATCTCGTTTGTGCCTTTGTTCTAGTCCCTTGTATAAGTCCTGAGTTTCCTCTCAGTGTTTGTCCGTTCTTAAGTTGGTTAATGTCTAAAGTGTGTTGATGCCATTAAATAAAGAATACTCCTTTCGTTTATCCGTTCGTCGAGCGCCTTCCTTTACTACAACCACCAGATGCATAACAGACCCTTCTTGTAAAGTGTTACCAAAACATTTTTGATTGTTTTTTATGCATGTTTAACCTGAATGTTTTGTTCATTTACAGAGTTTTGACCAGTAGTCTTTTCGGCAATATATAGATGTAGTAAAAATAGTAATAACAATATACTAGTATGCAATTCTGAATTCACCCAACACAGACCTGACCTGAGTTTCAGATGGACTATTAATTTATATCTGCGTGTGTGCATAGAAATTAATTCTGGGCGCTATGATACCAAAGTAGCTGCAAAGTCAAGCTATCGAAGAAACGTGTTTCTGGAACAAGAATGAGACAGATTTTTATACAAAAGAACTGAGCATGAAATAACATCCAGATGGGTAAAAGCATTCTCATGGTCATCACGTTTTGTAATTATTGTGATAATGCTAAGGACACGAATAACTAAATATTAATTAGATGATTAAATTACCGTGCAGAAATTATTAAAATGCAGCGAAATATAAAGCAGAAGTCGACATTACATGGTTTGTATCCTCTGCAAACAAAAAATAAATGAATGCAGGAGGTCTATGACAGACCGCACACTAGGGTCTTTTTTCATTGCACAGATTGAAAATGATAGCCCAATACAGTAGCTCAAATATTTAGGTTTATCAGATTCCTATCAGTTCAAATAAGTGGGAAGATATGGCAGCATAAAACCAGTTTGTTTAGGATGTGGTCTCCTCACTCCAGTGCTGATTAGGTTATAACACGGCAGCCAGAGACACAAGTAGAATTGGAATCGTGCCTCAACCCTTTTTGATCTGCTCCTTCATAAAACTTTTAGAAGTCTTCCTTTTAAAGCTTGGCAGGAGGGCTGGGACACTGCTTCAGCTCCCGTACCTCACCTGCTTATTCAGATGATTCAAAGCGCTGTCAATTTCATGTCTGTTCATGTAAAAGCACATAAATAAAATTTATTGCCTCATTAACAGTGAAGTGTGATGTACCTTTGAAATTACAGACTGTGCATTACAATCGAGAACAAGAAGTCAACATTTGGCCCTGCTTAATGGGGGATAAACAATTGTTTGCTAATGTAATGAATTGGATGACGGCCAATTGTGCACAGAATGACTCGCATGATGGTGGCTGTAATCTTTCAGGATTAAGACAAACCTGTTAGCAGATATAAGTGCTATGTTTGAATTTATCACATAACCTAAGCAGCAAAGGTAGGCATTTATATGTGCATCATATAGATGTTATGGGTGCAAATCTGATCTGGAGTCTTCAATTTAAGCTGTGTATCATGGACATTTATATATGAAACAGTGTTTTTGAGGAAATTGCTGACCTAGAATTAAAAATGGTCTGTAACACTTTATTTCGCTAGCCCACTTTATACATTCTACTAACAGTAAGTAACTTTGCAACTACATGTCAACTAGCAGTCATTAGAGTATTAGTAGACTGTCTGCTTAATAACTTCTAACACTTTATTTTGATGGGTCCACAACATACAGCATACTGAGTATGAGAAACTTTGCAAGTATGTCAACTCATTCTACTAACCATAAACCTACCCTACTGAGAGTTAGTAGACATGCAGTTGCAAATTAGTGAGAATTAGTTGACATGTAGTTGACATGTAGTTACAAAGTTACTTATAATTAGTAGAATGTCTAAAGCGGACTATACAAAAAAAAAGTGCAACCAAATTGTCATTATTCACTTTTCAAATTTCATATAACTATATAAATATTATTACTATTTAGAATAGCTGTAATATAGTTTAAAATGAAGCGTATTCCTGTGATGGCATATCTGAATTAAAACAAGCGTGGCAGTGCACACAGACACACATTCGTGAACGAAACAGACCGTTGCTTCTGGAGACAGGATTTAAAAACAACAACTATCTTTATGTGACAAGGCGAATTAAAACACTAAGTGCTGAAATTCGGTCAAGCAAGTCGTGATAAAAATTGTGTGCATTTATTATGATAATTAAGGTAATCTGCATACCAGGCAAATATACAGGCTTTCAGAGGTGTGTTTAGTATAGCCAAAATAATTAAAATGCACATTGAGTAAATCTGAAATCAAAGACAACTCAAATGTAATTAGAATCATATTTAGTTGCTCCAAATGACCTCAAACTAAATTCTTGAATTTCAAAGATTCTGTGCCATGAAACTTGAAAACTTTGGCAAATTCAATGGCTATCCGACACAAGATCTGACTGGATGTTTTAAATGTTTTAGTTCAAACATTTGAGTATGACGCATTTTTGGTTTTATACTGTATGTCAATCAGATGGAACAATCTGTGATATACACTGAAAAAAAAAAATGGTGGTGAAACAATTTTCATTTAGAAATTGCTTGCAAATTTCACAAATAATTACAAAGAAATGGCAAGTAACACATTTAGCTTAAAGTTAAGTAGAAAGACTGGAGAAATATTTTCCTTTAAAATATGCCCCAATAATCTTTGTTTTATTTACTATTTAAATTTTTTTTGCAGTTTAAAACGTAAAAATAAATAAATAAATAAATAATAATAATAAAAATTGCACTGAAATTCTAAAATTAATTAATTAAAAAAATATACATAACAAAAAATAAAGTGAAATGGAAAACCTGAAACTAATTAAATAAATTAAAAAAACAAGATTTGTTCCCCACGCCTTGCCCAATAGTGGTCACATTTGGCAAACTACAAAAACACCACGAAATATTGTGTGTATATTTAATGTGGTGTATTACTTGTGTCATTTCTTTTTCTTTCTAGTTTTGTTTTATGGTTATTGGCTTAATTATACTTTTCTGTGCAGCACTTTGGTCAGCTCTGTCATTTTTAAATGTGCTATATAAATACAAACTGAAACTGAAAAGCACTATACGGGTGTTTTTGCACTATATTCCAAGTCTCCTGAAGTCATATGATATCTTTGTCTAAGAAAAAGACCCAGATTTAAGTCAGACTAGAGATTAATTTGGCAACACAAATCCTACACCAAGGTGATCTGAAAGTACTGGGGGAATTAGCAAAGTCCCAGCACTGGCCACACATACTGAGATGATGATATCTTACCCAACAGTGCTAATTAAGGCTCCTTCCTATCAAATACTCTAGTATCTGTTCAGCCAATGACTCTGTAGCCCAGCATCTCAGTTTCAGTCCATCTCTGGTTATTTTTTGCTTCTGTTCACCCCTCTTCACCAGAAACTTTAACATGTCTATACAAAAACTAGGAAGTCATACAGGTCACAAATGTGATAAGCCAGTAGTTCAGAGACTATGCTGAAAGATACATTTTTCTTATGAGCAAAATAGCAATATATTCAGTGAACAAGAAAAGTGAACTTTTGTACGCATGTTACATTGAACAATCTCCTTTGTTTCTCAAGAAATATATACATTTACATTAAGGGTATTGAAGTCATTGAAGTTTTATTTCACTCCTGGGTTTTGTATTGCTTTTCAGCAAATTGATTTAATTTTAACAAGGTAGCCAAGGTAACAAAACCTCTGCTCAATATCATCTATGCGAAGATGTCTCCCTAACATGGCTTATTGGGTTTCGTCGCAACAAGTAAGTATCTTTTTCCTGTAATTGATTAGTTTGAACAGTGTTCTGGTAACATTTAAAGGCCACAATGAGGTAGTGAAGTCATGGGTTGTATGCTCATTTACAAGTAAAATAATGTCTTAACAGATTTTTTTTTTCTTACAAACATGCAGCTTTTCACTTTACAAGACATTAATTGATGGAGTGGTGTGGATTCTTGTGATGTTTTTATCAGCTGTTTGGACTTTCATTCTGACGGCACCCATTCACTACAAAGGATAGATTGGTGAGCAAGTGATGCTAAATTTCTCCAAATCTGTTCCTATGAAGAAACAAAAACATCTGCATTTTGGATGGCTTAAAGGTGAGTAAATTTCCATCAAATTTCATTTTATTTTATTAATGTAGTTCAGTCAAGTTGAAGCCTTTGTAGACTATTTGCTATAAACACACAACTGTTACATTAGCAGAACATACAAACAAGATATCATAAAAACGTTATCAATTGTGCGAAAAAAAAGCAAAGAAAAGTGCAACCTTCAAAAAATGGGTGCAATATGCCCCTGTGTGCACCTATGCAGACCTTTCAACATCCTGGAACATTTCCACTCTGTATAATGAGAATATAAACAGGAGAAATCGGAGAACCATCCCTTCTGACATAAAGCCATTTTTATGCCACTAACATCTTGCTCGCCACGTTCGACTGCAAAACTGCTGCTTGTAAATAATACATCTTGCATCTAGGTAACATCACAAGTTAAAAGCCTACTAAATGAAGGATTCAGAAAAAAAGGGTGAGGTCAAAAAGCAAAGCATCTTGCAAGCCAGGCATTTACCCTGAGGGAATACAAAGTGCTCCTTTAATAGGCTAGATAAAATATTCTGCAACGCAGAGGACTTCTGTAATCGAACCAGCAATATTACCTACAGGCCACCCATTTAAAACTAGCAGCCTGTAGATACAATCAGAACATCTAATGGCCCATATTGCTTCTAATGTATGTATATTTTTAAGTCCCTTACGGCAAACCAGCTGACCTCTTTTTGATTTGTCTTTCCCTTTGGTCTGTCTGCAAGTCTTTGAGGTGAGTCTCTCTTTGTGCTTGGCCTTTGTGTAACATTTTCCCTCCTGACTCCACAACCCGCCGTTCCTTCTCACCCTCTTTAGTGTTTGTTTCTTTATAAAAAATACCTGCCTGTCCTACTTGATTTCTCACCCTTGACCATGAGGCTTTTTCTTAGAGCATCCTTTCCACAACTGGACTGGATACGGAAGCCGCGCCGCTTTTCTAGGTCAGCAACAGCTATAAGTGTTACAGAAGACCAGAACTGATCCACACCCAGGATACGTGACTGAGTCCACCTCCTGGGAGGTGGTCTTTCTGAGAAGAAATTGTTCCGTTTCGCTGTGATACTCTGAGGATTCAGAGAAAACTGGACCATTTATACGACAAGAAAATAAATGAACCAGAAGAAAATTAATTCCACAACAATTATGTCTGACTGAGGTTTTCACAAGACGTTTTGTGGACGTTGAACACTGTAAAAAAAAAAAAAAAAAAAAAAAAAAAAAAAAAAAAAAAAAAAATGAATATGCATTGAGATTTAAGTCAAAACATTCACTTACGATTCCTAAACAAACATACATAGTGTTGAAACGCAACTTATTCACTTCTAAATTTTAATAAAATGTCTTCACTGACTTCTAACTGTCATAGTGCATTAAAATCTACCATCAGCTTAGCAATTCACAAACAAATCATACTTGAACCACTAGCTGCAGACCTCAACACTTGGCACAAAAACAAGGGTAACAATCAACTATCAGTAGATGAACACACACTTCTGACATCCCAAAACAATTAAACAACAACAATAAGAATTAATAAGAAAGCAAATGGTCAAACAATGCAATGTTAAATTATATATGCCCCATGCTGGGAAAAGTCTGGATGGGATTGAAGTTTTTTTTGTTAATGCAGATCTATTTGAACTTGTAAATCCCCCTACTATAAAATATATAGTTTGATCTTTGTAAAGGCTTTTGATGAAAATCCAAAAATCAATTATTACCATCTTCAATCTCAAAACTTCAATAAACAGCTTTTGAGTGGATTACTCTGAGATTATTGCAATGTTTTTATCAGCTGTTTGGACTCTCATTCTGATGGCACCCATTCACTGCAGAGGATCCATTGGTGAGCAACTCATTCGCATCTCGAATGGAAAATATTTGCTAATTTGTGGGTGAATGATTCCTTCAACACACATGATTTCTATTAAAACAATGCTGAAACTTGTAATATCGTGTTTCAATGACCAGTTGACTTGCATTGCATTTGCATAATTTCATTAGCGAATTGGGTGCTAAAACAACACAGTCTTATTAATTTGTACTGAAATCCTGAGTGTAGTTTTAGAAATCTAACATTCCCCTTTACTGGCCTGTCTGGGAACAGAACACATTTCATTTCTGTGCTTAGCAGATTCTTCTTTTCTACCAAAGGGACTTTTTGTGACACACACCCACTTCACAAATGCCTCTGCCATATATTTTGATGCTGTTTGAGAAAGAGAAGTTTTATTTAGTTGGTTTTATATATCTGTGTATATCTACTGTATGTCATTAGGATGAGATCACAGCCAGGTCTCTGCTGTTTTACATCTGCTCTGTACATGAGCTTGACACGTGCTTTGGGTTCTGAGGGAATTCACTATGATTCCTGAACCCCATGTAGATGCTGTCACACTTAGATATGCCCAATTCATAACAGCAATTTTCAAAAAAGTTGTCCTAACAAAAGTGTCAGCTTTTCAGAGATGTTTGAGATGAAACAGGAGGAGATGCTTCATCTGTGCATCAAATTTAGAGGCTTTTAAGGCATGCCTCCTGGAGGCAACTGATTTGAGCTTCTAAAAACCATGCTGTCAGAATCTAACGCTCAAGATCTGACAGTGTCAGACCTCATGTTGGACAAGAATAACATCAAGTACACAAGATGAACTGAAGATACTACTACAAGAATCGATGATCAATACACATGCCTGCCTGGCTTCTGAAAATGATACGACAGTATCAGAATAACCCTGGAATCTAAAGGCTTTTTTTTTTTAACAATCTATTTTATAATTAAACAACTAAAGTGTGTATAAGCATAATTTAGATAGGTTTAAGTCCAACACATTAGGTATATTTCTAGAAGTCTGCAAAGAAAGAAATTAACAGAGAAAGACAAAAACAATGTATTAAAAAATCATTTATGGATGCCAAATTCCACCTCAAGTTAAAAAATAAATCAATAAATAAACAAAATATACAAAGGTAATTGCAACTTTATTTCTCAGTACTGTGAATATCTCTCACAATTTGACAGTTTTTACTTTTTTTATATATAATTTTGACTTTATATCTCAGAATTGTGACAATGTCACTGTGTCACGTGATTTTTATTTTAAACTTGATAATGACCTATTTTTCCTGCAGCTTCACTGCACATAAATTTAGGTTTTTGTTTTTTAATGTAAGAAAGAGTATGCTTTTTTTAAACAAATGATGATTATTATTATTTTATTATTATTATTATTATTATTTTAGTTTGCCGTTATCTCTTTTTCCCCTTGATTTGGGTATTTTGTCTTGGTTAAAATGTTTTTAGAAAAATGTCTGGAAAAGGAATGATGAATTTGAAAATATCTAAGACTATATGTTAAGTGATGTGTCTTTACAAAACAAACAAAAATCAAACATTTTCAAAAACATTTCTAACAATTCCATTGCATATTAAAACAATGGTTCATTTCAATGAAAACAATTCTGTCATTGTTTACTCACCCTCTCATCAAATCAAGTATACTGACATTTTTATGCAATTATTATGATTATTTTATTCTTGTAAGTGCTGTATGAGCATGCTCAAAAAACAAATCTTCTTTTGACTTCCATGGAAAACAATAACAGGTTTGAAAACAAAAAACATGAGGTTGAATAAATAATCACAGAATTTTCAGGTTTGGATTAACTGTTCCTTTAAGTAGGCCTAATGATCTGTTTGGTATTATATAACATCCTAATGTTTGTTAATATTGCTAATGAGCCTAATCGACATAGCTAACACTCATCTTGCCTTTAATCCTTCAGGATTTCCTTGCCAGAACTCCCTCTTCATTAATATTCTGGTGTTCCACTATCATTTAAATGAGCTCATTCCCTACCTGACATTAACAGAGGAGAAAGAATCTCCTTTTTCGACTGCATCATATCATACCTGTCAATGTCAGCCATATCATTCTTCAGGCTCTGTTTGTCCCAGGGAGAGAGAGAAAAAAAGAATCCACGTTATCAGCGGCTTATTTGAGAGCTAATGCCGGTGTCTAAATGAGGAATTAGAACAGACATCCAATCATAATAGTCCAGTGTCTAGGGAAAAACCTCTCTCTAGGCCTCATAAATGAAGTTGTCACACACATGGGCAAATTTGCATCTACTGGCGTAACGCGTATTAATTGAACTCTTACAGAACGCCCGAGGTGAATTTGTCTTGTCATTTGGAAGCTCGCTTGGAGTGAACTGTGGAACAGGTGAAACCTAGGGCAACCAAGACTGCATGTTTCAGACTGCATGCGGAGAAATCTGCGAGGAAAGTTTCACACGATTTTAAGAGAGCTTGACAGTTCGGCTTTTCTGCATGGTGCTTCGTCTCGAGGGCGATGAAGTAATGAGATAATGAAGGGAAGATCATTTGGTGAATGGGAAGAAAGGCTGATGCTACACATACGCCACTAATAGGTTTTAGCCTGCAGACTGAAATGTTGAGCGTCCATCTCGCCAATGTCTTTCCTAATCATGCTCCTTTCAGTCCTTTTTACGTCTGCCTATTTGGAGCAATTTATCTAAACATAGAAGTGGCAAATACTGCGTTTACGCTGTATGCCACACAAGTTGGACATGCTCTCAAATGTTGATTATTAATTTGCATGCAGAGAGGAAAAAATTGCACGATACATGCATCATATTGATTCTGTAGAAGCCTTTACAAGCCCAACTTTAAAGCCATTTTTATAAAAATAATTCAGTGCTAATAACCAACTGTGACTCATCAAATTTATACTTTCTTTATAACAGGAAAAAAAAACAAAAAAATACAGAAAATTATAAAGTTAAAAGTAAAAAGCTAAGGTGGCTAAATTGCCAAAAAATTACATTTCTTACCCAAAACACTTTATATAAGTTTAAGAGGCCAGAGGTCACCAAACATGCTGAAAATTAATGCAATTGTACAGCAGTTCTGACAATGTGAAGAAAGTAAACTAAACAGTTTACATCTGTTTGGTGGGTCAATGATCTGGATAATAAAATTCTAAATTACACTAAATGTTCAAAGGTTTGGGGTCGATATGGAAAAAAACAAAAAACTAAACAAAAACAAATCTATTTTATGCTCATCAAGGCTGCATTTATTTGATCAAAAGTATAGTAAGAAACAGTAATATTGTAAAATAGTATTACAATTAAAAACAAACTGTTTTCTATTTCAATCGGTTTAAAAATGTCATTGCTCCTGTGTTGGCAAAGCTGAATTTTTAGCAGCCAGT
The DNA here is from genome assembly GCF_936440315.1 of Barbus barbus. Classification (NCBI taxonomy): domain Eukaryota; kingdom Metazoa; phylum Chordata; class Actinopteri; order Cypriniformes; family Cyprinidae; genus Barbus; species Barbus barbus. Next base: position 24,265,528 of record NC_136760.1, read on the forward strand.
CTTTCAGTATCACACAATGATATGCTGAATGAGTGAATGAATAGTCTTACTGACAAACTTTAACGGTAGTGTGTTGTAGTTAGGCAGACTAAACTTGCGTCATCTGTTGACCATGTTTACACAAGTGAAGTGAAGTGACATTCAGCCAAGTATGGTGACCCATACTCGGAATTCGTGCTCTGCATTTAACCCATCCAACGTGCACACACACAGCAGTGAACACACACACACCGTGAACACACACCCGGAGCAGTGGGCAGCCATTTATGCTGCAGCGCCCGGGGAGCAGTTGGGGGTCCGGTGCCTTGCTCAAGGGCACCTCAGTCGTGGTATTGAGGGTGGAGAGAGCGCTGGACATTCACTCCCCCCACCTACAATTCCTGCCGGCCGGAGACTTGAACCCGCAACCTTCGGATTACAAGTCCTACTCTCTAACCATTAGGCCACGACTTCCCCACAACACTACAAAAAAAAAATAAAAAAATAAAAAATGCTTTACTGAGCTCCCAAACTCACTGGCCTGGTACTGATTTTGAAGCAAACTTCACCCAGCGGACTGTAACCAAATAAAGGTACAATTATTTACTTGAGGAGCAAGTGTCCCTGTAGTGATGAAAGGCTGGAAACGCCCCTGCACCTGGTTTTAGCATCTGTCTTGGGTGATACTGGCAAACTTTAAAACGTTTGCTTTAACACAAAGGTTAACTGACAATTGTAGGCAGTCCTTTGCGCTGTTCAGGATGCATTAGAGGATAAATTAGCATCTACAATTCAAATGCAACATGGTTACATACGCTTTTGTCTACCATTGACCAAAAGCTGTTATGGAAGCGGTTCACACTTGTATATATGTGTCCACTGGTCAAATCCTTAAAAACTGGTTTTAAAATATTGCATAAACCATGTCTAGAATTCTACCTGAAGTCCAGCACAGGTTCTCACACAAAAAGCAGACACCAGTGCTATACTAAAAAAAAAACAAAATGTGATGGGGGTTGTATGTTACATCAGTTGGTTTTACAATGTAATTCAGATTTTTTTTCTTCATAAATCTTTTAGCACATTTTTTTTTTATAGCCCATTAGGTGTTATAGCCTTCAGGTTGCCTAAGGCTCGAATGGGAATGCATAATCGGCACCACACGAGATTATGTGATGCCATTTCACCTCAACGTGGGAATTAATGACTGACATGTGGAGGATGCTTTTTCAATAATGTAGCTTCCACTTTTGATTTGAATAATAACGTTTTAACATTATCTTCTCCATTCTTTTCTGGAAGTAAAACAAACTTTGAAATTGGTCATCAGCCAAAAAAAACAAAGTCATTTCAAATGCGAAGAAAGTTATTATATTCTTGATGAATGTTTTGCTTGGAATAAAGTGCACTAATGAATCACATGCAAGACCAGGAACATGCATTAAGGGTCAATTTGAAATTTAACTGAAAACATTTGTAGTGAAATAAAAACATCATTTAGAAAATATAACTGAGTTCTTAAATGTTTGTACGATTCCTTCATGCCCAATTTAATCAAGTTTAAGATGGTTATTGTCCAGGTAAACAGTCATTGTGTATTTCCAACACAGCCACAATTTAGACAAGTTGCATTTATCAGAGGTAGAAAGCTTTACTTCAGTCCTTGAGCTATGTAATTTGCCATATAACAGTTTGACTAGCTCAATTCAACCCACTGAGCTTCCTGGCAATTTGTACCCATATTATGCAGATGTTCTAATATGTTGTTGGTAAAATAAATAAAAATAAGTATTTATTTTATACAACACACAGTCATATAAAAATAAAATAATGGAAAGAAATGACATAAATATGAGAAAATAATTGCAATATGTCAACATACAGAAAGAGCACAGAGCTAAAACACATGTCTTGGACAGACTTTATCAAGCAAACTCTAGAGAAACTCCAGAAGAGACGTGAGATTACTTCAGCAATGTTTTTTTTTTTTTCTTGGAATAAATTCTTGCAAATCAATGGATCAATCATTATTTTGAAATATCTTTTAAACCTAATGAGTGACAGAATATTGCCATCAAGCCAATTATAACACAGTAAAAACTCAACTCTCTAAGGTTTCTCTAATTTCCTGAGAAGTGGATATTTACTTTCAAAGGCATGACAAAGTTTATGTTTGGACATAATTGTATAGTTTTACCAGAAAAATGGGGAGAGTCTAGCTTTCTAGATCCCAAGAGAAAAACTTATCCCAGATTTCATATTTTAAAGGACGAGTACAACACCCCAGACGGGATATAATACTCATGTGAAGTGCTCCCGAAAGGTCTGCGCAAAAACATCTCAGCCTTTACAGCTGTTACAATTTACAGTGACTCCAGCCTTCTGTGCTGCAGTAGATTTGAACAAATGAGATGAGGCTTCCATACAAGAAAAATCTGTTTCTCTCTCTCTCATATGCCCTAATATTAACAATGTCACTGTGACTATGGAGCATTTTGAAAAGGTTTATCACTTAATTTTACAGCTGGCAAAGCACTGCGCTTCTAATAAACTATATATATATATAAAAGAAATACAGTCATAAAACGGAATCTGGCTCTTACCGACCGTCTCACTCAGACAATAAATATCTGTAACCATCAGGAAAACCTAATCATGAATCCGAACAAGTTCTCTCACCTTCTTTGTCTCTGAGGAGTCCTCACACCTGGAGAAACACGAAATCAGAGGTTAGCAGGGCTGTGTGCCATTCAGAAATGAAATGAGGACGTTGTTTATTCCTAATTGAGGCAGCAAACAGAAGGCAGAATTGCATTTTCAATTTGAATGAAGTGGGATTCAATAGAAATTCTTAATACAACTGTAAAAAAAAAAAAAAAAAAAAAAAAAAAAAACATCTGAATTTTAACTAAAAGCAAATGTCTGTAGATAGATAGATAGATAGATAGTTCAACTTCCCATAATTAAAGGCAAAGGTTTTTCTGAAGATCACCAGTTTAAGAAACCAAACCCTGTATCTTCAGAGTTTGCAAGTTTTGCATAGAGGCCAATATGCCTGGCTTGTGAACTTGAGATGGGATGAACTGAATTTTGACGAAGTGGTTGAAGCTGAAGGCAGATAAAAACAGGAATATCTGACGACTGAAGGAAAGGTCTGAATACTGAGCATACAATTTTTTTTTTTTTTTTTAATTAGCACCTGCTTTGGGCTTTGACTCACCAATTTCATGTTCAGTTTATATAATATTTATTGTGTGTGCTGGCTGGTACATATTTGAAGAATGTCAGGTTGATAATTAGCTGTGAGGGCAGCTCTATATAAATGATTTCATTAAAAATATTTTTTTCATTGTACCGAGCAGAGATGATGAAGAAAAGATGCATGGATTCAGGATTTTATGTCCTTATGTAATCTCTGCCTCAAACCTGTTCACCTCTCACACTTCAAATGAACTCTTCTTTCAATACAGTCTTCTTTCAGTTGCTAAATAATCTTTCAATTCAATCCTCATTTTAAAGCATTTAATATGATTGATATTTACGTGGTGGGTGATATTTTGTTCTTGACCTTTTGCTAACCCGATCCATTCTTTCTGAAAGACTATAGGCTACTACCTTTGAAATTACTTATATGTGTGCAAATATCCAGACTTCCTGAATATATGCAGAATGAAGATATTAAAATGAGTAGAATGTGTGCAAGTGTGCTACAAGTTTCCAATGACAAGCAATTTGTCCATACCGAATGTAAAACTATATGGAGCAATGTGACAATTTTGTCTTAACTTTTGCAATATTTTACAGTAATTTTTGTACAGATTCTTTGAACATTTATGACGTTGCTGTATGAAATCGCACTTACCTTATGCTTTTCCTTTTTAAACATTTTCTAGTAATTTTGTTTAAATTTACTTAAAATTAAAACATGAAAAACTGAGAACAAGTGTGAGACTGTGAAATCCAGTCTTCTTAAAGGTGAGGCATTAAAAGGGCAAATATTTTTAGCTGTGCTTCACAGCATCTTTTTTTTCTTTTTCTTTTTGCAAAATGGTGATTATATATAGTCATGTCTCAGTGGTATAAATAACACTGGCTAACATCAAGCAAAACTGAGATGAAATCCTGCAGGAGGCAGTTGTGTGATAAATGAGGACTTGCAGTGAATAATGACACTTCATACGAAGTAAGACCTGAAAGTTCAAGCTTCTCATATGTGGAAATTATTTCCACTAATAGTTTGATATTCATTTTCACACAGCACAAGAACTGAGAGGAAAAATTACTTTTTTTGTGCCAACAAATTACATGTGCAATGCCAGAAAGGCAAAAAAAAAAAAAAAAAAAAAAAAGTCTTTCCCAGCCTGATAAGTAGATTTGCAAATTTCATTTTTGAAATCTCAAATACTCTATCAGAAAAAAAAAAAACGCATTGTGCTTTATCAAGTTAAATCAATTACTTTAATATATGCTATATGTTGGAAAGTAGTTACTGTAATAAAAAAAAAAAAAAAAAAAAAGTGACCCTGGACCACAATACCAGTGAAACGATTCTCTCCTTGAAGGAAGTCCAGTAAGCCAGATATAACAAAAAGGTTCTTTTAATAAGAAATCCGAACTCAGAACTAAGGTTACACTTCAACAAACAAAGGTTACAACACTTCCAACAAAGGACGCGTTAGGGTGCCTGGACAAAGACAAGAGGGAAACTGAGGACTTAAAAGGGAACCGGAACAAACGAGTAAACGAGATAATTAATGCAAAACAGGTGACAGAACTAAACGATGATTAACAATTACCAAGAACCAAATGAGGTCAAAAGGGGACTAAACAGAAACAGACACGTAACAACCAGTCATAAGTGTAAATTTTTCGAAATTGCGATTTATACATAATCTGAAAGCTGAATAAATAATCTTTCCATTGATGTGTGGTTTGTTATGATAAGACAATATTTGGCCGAGATACAACTATTTGAAAATCTGGAATCTGAGGGTGTAAAAAAAATCAAAATATCGAGAAAATTGCCTTTAAAACTGTCCAAACGAAGTTCTTAGCAATACATATTACTAATCAAAAATTTAGTTTCAATATATTTACGGTAGGAAATTTACAAAATATCTTCATGGAACATGATCTTTATCAGAGAATATCCTAAAGATTTTTGGCATAAAAGAAAAATGGATAATTTGACCCATGTATTTTTGGCTATTGCTACAAATATACCCCCAGTGACTTAAGACTGGTTTTGTGGTCCAGGGTCACAAATGCTATCAACAATCGGTATATACATCCATCCATCTATCTGAGTGTAGTGTTGGAAAATTGGGGACTTTGTCACCAAATTTAGTGACTTTCTCATTGTTGCTCATTGTTGACTTTTAATATGTTTTTGTGGCAAGGAGCAATTTTTGGGATATTTAAACACATATATCGATTTTTGGGTGATTTTCTAAAAATTAATTAACAGGGTGGGGAGGGGACAGTCATTCTGTCGTTTGTAATGTTTTTTTCTCTTTCATCATTATCATTCCTCATGTAAATTTAACTGAAATCACAGCACAACCATGGTCTTTAACTTATGTGTCTGGTTATTTTGTCAGATGATGCCTTGTTTATAAATCAGAAATTTTTGTAACATTTTAACAGTGCAGAGCAGCAGCAGATTGAAGTGACCGCATACAGTCTTGGGTCGCATTTTCTGACAACAGAAACATAAAAATATGTAAACAACAACAGTTTTTTTGTATTGAAATAGTCTGTATAAAAAGCAAAGGGCTGATACGATGTGATGATGTCACACATATGCTTATTAGGGCATTAGGTCTTCTTGAGATATTTAGCGACTTTTCAAGCAGGCTTTAGCTACTTTTGATTGAAGGCATTTGGCAACCCTGGCTGAGTGGGTGTCAAAGAAGTCTTTGGGAAAGCCACAAATGTGTGTTCAGCTGAACTCTGCTGAACAATGATGGTGCTTCCTGAAACAATTCTGAGACCCTGTCTGGGGAAACACGGCAGCACAGAGTGTTTGAAGCTTTGCGGTGGGATGTGTTGGATTTGAGAGGGATATTAGAGGGATTGGGAACTAATGGGAGGGCAGAGTTAGGGAGCGTTCAACAATCCCACAGGATTCCGATTGATGGAGCCGGATTTGATTCATCTGCCCCAAGTATCGATTTGTTTCTGCTGTACAATTTTACAGCTCTCATCATGTTCTCTCTGGTTCCTTCTGTATTTCATTTTCACTGATTCTGTAAGACGTTCCTCTGCTGAGCACAATTTCATCTCCACCATTTTCTGACATCTAAAACTAGTTCTTTCTTTGATCAATTCACCGTGGTGGGAATATATATCCTCCCGCTCCAGCAAACAACAGAAAGGGGACATTTATTTCTAAACAGTGACAAAGTAAAGGAAGGATTTATCTGCCAAATCTAATTTGTCTTTTGTCTTGCATTGTACATTTATCAGAAACAAAAGTAGCTTTCCCGGGTTTTTACTTTAAAAGTGTGATTTAAAACAGTTGTGATGCAGTCAACAGACAACATATAATTCACAAAACACTAATGTTTCATGCGCAAATTTACAAGTAGTTGACAGAACAGTAGGCATGAACCTTTTTACCTTTTACCAATATTGTAAAGAAGAGCAGTACCAATATAACGTTTAAGTTACTAATATGGACACTTCAGGCACAAAGATGCACATTTTAGCTTTACCTATATATGGTATCACTCTACTGACAGCTCTGTACCTTTTTTTTCTGAGAGTGGCCTGTTTTAATTAGTTTGTTAGTTGAGGAAAACTTCAGAACTGCTTTGTTACTTCCTCATTTGTAAGCCGCTTTGGATAAAAGTGTCTCCTGTATGAATAAATGTAAATAAAATGCAAGCCCTGTGAAGGGTGTGACAAGAATATAGTAGGGGTTTTAAAATGGTTAGAATTGTGAAAATGTCAAAAATGGCAACCTACAGTGACCAACTAATGGAACTAATGTGAAGTGCACTGTGTTCTAAGTGTTAGTTCTGGCCAGAGCAGCAGTGCAGAGGTGCAGAATAAAAGATGCATTAGTAGTCTAGACTTTTGAAATATAAGTAATATAAATATCTGGACTATAGCCCTCTTTTTTTAACATTTTGCACATATATATATATATATATATATATATATATATATATATATATATGCAAAAAAAAAAAAAAAAACAAAAAAAAAAAACAATATATATATATATATATATATATATATATATATATATATATATATATATATATGCACATGTACAAAGGTGGCCGAATGTTTGGCTGTCACAGTGACAATTTTAAACAATTTTCAATACTATGTTTTTGATTTGAATAAATTTTAAAATGTAATTTATTCCTGGATTGCAAAGTTGATTTTTCAGCAGCCGATACTCCAGTCTTCAGTGTCACGTGATCCTTTAGAAATTATTCTAATATGCTAATGTTCTGCTCATACATACACAATAATATATAATAATTATTATATACTATTCATTAAAAATAACAAGAGCAACCCAAATAGAATTGTATTGTAAACATATTATAAATACGCTAAAATATATATAATATTATAACAAAAACACACAGAGATATTAAACTCATATATTTAAAGCTACAAAAAAAAAAATCTAAATAAAAGATATGTTAAGATACAAATAAATGTATAAAGATTGTTCTTAGAAAGCCTGCATTTAGGCTGCATGGCCGTACAGAATCAGGATTCATTGTCAGAAGTAAGCCAAAGCATAATTTGCTGTTTATTTCTCTTTCGGATCAATAAAGAAAGGCGCCAGTTTGTAAATGAGGCTACAGTTTTTAGAGCTTTTGAGGGGTGTGAGTATTACAGCAGTAAGGAAAAAAAAAAGACGAGTGTTCGGCTGACCCGTCTCCTTATGTTTCAAGAGGTAAGCTATCAATATCTAACTTGGTCATGGTGCAGAGAACATCTGGGTTTAGAGTTGCAGATGAAGCCATTATTGAAAAAGATCCAGACCAGCTTCGGAATGTCAGAATGTCCTATCCGAGTTGTTAGCATATTCCCTAGTGGGGTTGGCAGGGATCAGTTAATGAACAGGCTGCCGTGGCAGCACAGGGCCAGTCTAAGTATTGACAACCTCTGGTCCAGCGGGGAAACTCTCGGTTGTTAGTCTGTGTGTGTGTTGTTGATCTTTTGCTTGAACACAGTGTACAAAGAAACACAAACAAAATAAAAACTGCAGATGGTCCTGAGCCGAGGGTTAAATAGGATTTCAGTAAAGCTCGAGACCGCAGATTGGAGTTATGGCTCCTTTTCTGGGATGAGCTACATGGCTGAGCAGAGGTCTGCGGTAATGTTCTATTCATCAACTATGTTATTTGCTTTTGACTCCGCTATTAGATGCATTATTTACTTGAAGGTCAAGACATTTACAACTGTTGCCCTACATCGAACATTATGCTGTCTTTGAAGAATGAATACTAAAATCTCCACAGGAGGACTTCATTATATTTATTTGAAATATAACAGCCGTGAACTCAGTATGGGAACATGCTCAGCGATGGCATTCCCTGTTCATCATTAAAACAATGGATACTAAGGCAAAGCGTGAAGCAAAGTAGCTGTAACCTTTTTATCTTAAAGCAAAATTATAATGGCTCTTTCCAAATCTGGCGAGCATTTCATAGGCGCTCTCTAGATAACAGTTCTGTTTCACATTGCAGACAGCAGATTATACACATTATCTATGATGTTCATTACCTCTACTGCTATAGGTCAGGGCTTTTTTAGCAGGGATACTTCAAATCGATTGGAATCTGACTTGAATTTCTGTATCCTAATGAATGCAAATTAGCTTAAGAAAGCAATTGCTTGATTAAAGATTCGGGTTGCAAACTCTTAAATAGCACCACATGAATTTTCAGAATTAGCTTTTTGCTTCAATCTCTCTCCTTTGACACAAATTGTGCTCCTGCGGTAAAACTGGCTATTTTTGCATGTAAACGCTATTTGAACAAGTGTCACACTGTTCGGTAGATTGTAAACAATGCGATTTTTACACGTTTGCGCATTGCTGAGGGGTATTGTAATTGCTCACTCAATAGCAGACTGAATTATGCTGTAGTTATTTAGAAGCCTTGGGCACTGTGATTCTCAATTAGATTTATTAAAGGGATATTCCAGGTTAAATGTGACTTAAGATCAATGGACAGTATGTGAGGCGTACTGTTGATAACCACAGCATATATCATTGACTCATCCCTCAGTTTGAAAACAATAAAATACTTGCAAAACAATGGAAATCTGACAGAGAAATTGGTAGCAGGATGAATCATACTTGTGCGTGTATGTGCATGTAACACATAAGACAATAAGACATAAGATACATACTGCACATAAGGCCCTGCAAGACAGCAGAAGATCACTTAACAATCCTGTCTTGGCAAAGTTGCATCTAATTTTTAAATTGACAGCACTGGCTTTCGCTTTGCTTCATATTGAGATAACATAAAACTGACACTGGACTGAAGTGAGATAACTAATCGAAAATTATTATTATTATTCTTTATTATTTCAAGTATAATTATTATTCTACTTGAAATGCAACTCAAAAACGGCATAAAACTTTCAAAAGCATTTTTGATGTAGAACTTTTGTAAATCCTTTACAAAAACACAAACGTCATATTTCTGGACCACAGCACTTATTACTGTGCTGTTGTTGTTTTTACAAACTAAAGGATGAGTCAATATTATTTACCGTGGTGATTGAGCCTTGGGGGTAAATCGAAGCGGTAGATTTTTAACCAGGATATTCCTTTGAAGGCCACTGTAATGGACCATCCCCATCTTTTAGACTACATGCCTTATTTCTAAAAACAGATGGAAATCCCAAAGTGAACAAACCTGAACATGCAAAATGTTTCACAGGGAGAAGATGTTTCACATCGGCTAAAGAAAAGTGCAGACCAATCCCAAGCCATATCTACCAGACAACAACTTTAAGAAAACCAAACACGTTTAGGGGGTCAACCATTGGGTTGGAGGTCATACATAAAGATAAAATGTATAATTTCGGCTCCACTTTTCCTAAACACTCCTGCACCTCCCATCTGTTGCTCAAATAGGCAGTCCTTGTCCCCAAACTCACGTCATTGGTTGAATCAATGTTGCTGAGATTTTTTTTTTTTTTTAACAAACTGAGAAACGAGTCTTAGGCCAAATGCCTTGTCACAATCCTTTGGCGTTTTGGGAAAGGAATCCCAATGTGAGCAAACCTGAATATGCACATTTATTAAAGGAGGGAGGATATGTCTGATTGGCTAAAAAAAATGTCTGATTGGCTAAAAAAGTGTAAGTCAATCCCCAGCAATCCCCAGGTTGCATGCTTAAAAAAAAAAAAAAAAAAAAAAAAAAAAAAAAAATCAAACTGACAGCACCTTTCAGAGAACCAAAGTAAGTTTTGAGAGTCCACCATTGGGTTGGAGGTCATAAATAGATATGAAATATATAATTTCAGCTTCACCTTTCCTAAAGACTCTTGCACCTGCCATCGGTTGCTAAAACAGATTGTCCTCTCCCCAAACCCACATTACTGGTTGAACCAATGTTGCAGCATTGGGCCAGTCGGGATGTTGAGAAAGCACTAAAGTCATCACATCACAAAATCTTCAAGACCTTCTGCCCTTGTTTATTTTGTTCTTTCCACCCTTTCTGCTCTCATTTCTTTATTCCTTGTGCCTATCTTCCTTCTCTCCCTACTCTCTGAAGTCTTAAAGCCGAAGCCGCAGCTTGATGAATGAGCCTGTAGAAGCCGCATACGTTTCCAGACAGCCTCCAATCTGCACCACGCGACAGTGAGAGAAAGCGCTGGCTCTTCCACACGGTGAGCGATTCAAGCTGCCACAGCTCAAAAGTGATGAGAGCTTTTAAGAGTTATGACTCACATTAAACATAGACCCATAACATTCGCTAGGAGCCTCTTTGAAAGTGTAATCTTGCAGGAAAGTTGCGAATGAAGGGTTATGACGAAACTGGCAGGTAAGTACAGTGCTCCATCAAGTCTCAGAGCCAGGGACGACTGATAGAGCAGTTCCCAGGCTCGCTGCCCTCCATTAAAATTAATTACGCACTTGCCTATAAGTGACGAGAGGAGCGCAACTCAAGGTCACTTTTATAAAACAGCGATTAACAATACGACAAGACGCATGTCTTTATCTGCAAAAAACATATTTCAAGATCCACATATTTTACCGTCCACATCTCTCCATGTCCTCCTTGTAAATTTGAAATATTAACAACAATTATTTTGAAAAATTTGCCATTTGTAATATGCCCTTAAAAATTTTAATAAAGTAAAGACAGTTTTCCAAGAATATTCAATATTGTTTTCAGTAATTCAGTAAAAGGCTGAAATAAATAATAGATGAAAAATGTAAACTTGAAAAACTTTTGAAAGTGATGTAATCAGCGTTGTTTACTCCCGGGGGGGGGGGGGGGGGGGGGGGCATGAAGACAGTAACTCAGGGGAGAAAAATTGTTGAATAAAGTCGCTTGTTGAGCCATTGATGTCCCATCGACTGTTTTACCGATGTCCTTACTATGTTTCTGGACCTGGGAACATTACAGTTGCATTGCTGTCTTTGGATGATCAGAGATTCCATCAAAACATTCTTCATTTGTGTTCCGAAGATTAACGAAGGTTTTATGGGTTTGGAACGATATGAGGGTGAGTGAGTAATTAATGACAGAATTTTCATTTTGGGGTGAACTAACCCTTTAAATACATATTATATATATATTATATATATTTTTTTTTAAGTCGTGATGTATTGTCAAGTATGGTGACCCATACTCGAAATTGGTGCTCTGCCTTTAACCCATCCAAGTGCACACACACACAGCAGTGAGTAGTGAACAAATCCACACACACACACACACCGTGAACACACACCCGGAGCAGTGGGCAGCCATGCTGCGGCGCCCGGGGAGCAATTGGGGGTTCGGTGCCTTGCTCAAGGGCACCTCAGTCGTGGTATTGAGGGTGGAGAGAGCGCTGGACGTTCCCTCCCCCCACCTACAATTCCTGCCGGCCGGGGGCTCGAACCCGCAACCTTTCGATTACGAGTCCGACTCTCTAACCATTAGGCCACGACTTTATATTAATAACACATATATATGTGTTATTAATTATTTTCTGAGCAAACAAATAGCAAATATTTCATAATAAAGAAACTATTTTGTATGTGATTTATGCTTACTGTATTGAAGAAAAAAATGCTAAAGGTTAGGAAAAATAAACTTTGTAACTTTGTAAACATGTCTTACTATTTTGAAGAATTTAAAATGGGAATGTAAAATGAAACATGTTGTGTTCACAAAGCGACCCCAGAGACCCCAAAACAAACAAAGCGCTGGCCAGAGGCTGACAGAAACTATAAGGGAGTTTGTGAAAGCAGCATGAATCTGTCAATGTACATTTGCAAGCTTTCATTTCTCACCCACACTGTCAAACCGCTGATGCGGCACGATGCAAGTCATTTACATAAAGCAAACAGTAAAAACAAGTACTCTTGCAAGCCTTAAATTGTACAGTGTCCTAATGTGTGCTCTTCCTACAGTACATGATGTGCACCTGGGTAAAGAAAACGTCCACTTTCTTGTGTCACTTTATCTAGAAAGCATCAGCCAAGAACATCAATGTAATGTAAATGTGATGTCAAACCCACAGTTCACATCAATCCACTTAGCGGCACAACTAGTAGCTTTGAGGGAGAGGCCGGTATATTAACATGCTGCGTGAATCAGGTGGAAATTGACTTTCAATGCCCAGAGTGACTGCTTTTATTTTAGCACCAAGACCAGCTTTTTCTCACATTCCTTCACAATGACATTTTAAATATGCACTCTGTCAATCAGGAACCATTAGCATTCATTAAAGAGAGCAGGACAGACCACAACATGGCCTGAATAAAATGTTCTTTGCAGTGGACTATTATTTCTAACCCTGGTCATCTGCCACATGCTTCCATAAGCATAAGCATATGGTTGTATACAGCGTCATCACTCAACCTGCCTGATGCAGGACAGTGATAAAGAAGGCACTCGTTACTGTAACACTGAAAGGAACAGATAACATTGTAGGATATGGACATAAATTTATGCACTAATCTGCCTCCACTTGTTTTATTCTCAGTGGTGTATGATTTTTCATGCCAGGGTTTAAGAGCTGCCCATCAATCCTGGTCGCTCCTCTTGTTTTAAACAGAATAACAACTTATTTGAGGCGGTCTTATGATGTACTCACTGTTCTGTGGTGTCAGCTGGAGAATAAAGCTGTCTCTGTGATTTGCAGTCTTTCTGTCAGGAGGGAGAATGAGTAAGAGGCCGATGAAAGTAGGTTGAAGTCTATACTGTGAGCACAAGGTGAAATTAGAAACTTAATATACACAAAAATGTATGAATGTCATTGCATTCGATCTATCAAGTGGAATATGAAAGCAAATGACGCTGGAGCTTTTCTTCGAGCTAACTTCACTTTTTAAAGTCATTTTGGCATTTACTTGAACCCAACTGGTCTCAAGGTGTTTTTATTTTTATTTTTTTAATTGGATGCATGCAGTCAGTTCCCCTCAAGTTCACACAGGTGCCCTAGCAGAAACCACAGGTGTTCGTCATATTAAATATGGATGTGTTCCACTAACGTTTGACAACCACAAAGTGTAAACAATTTTTTGTCTTGATTTTGAACAGTACATCTATTTTTTTTTTATAATTTAAAACTCAACAAACTTCTCTTCATTAGATATTTTGTTAAAAAAAAAAACATAAAAATAAAAAATGATTGTGCTATCTTATAATACATGCATTAAAATGACAAAATAAATAAATAAATCAGCTAAGTGACAATAACATTTATACATTTTTAAATGTGGAATTATCCCGCAAAAAAAGACTTTTTAATGAGTTGTTGTACTTTCCCCAAAACATATTATTAGATAAATTTAGTAGACCAGCACTGCATTAGTTATCAGTGAAGTAAGACAAAATACACTTGTAAAACAAGTCTTGATATCATATGCAGTGTAAGTAATGTTATTTTGTTTCAATGATTTGAAAATGGTTCAAGTGAAAAATTAGACAGGAATAAATAAATAAATATTTGTCTGTTTGCTTGTAGCATACTGTAGTGTCCAAATAACATTAAAGCCAGTATAAAACTGTTGTTTGACAACTGCATTAATCTAATATAGTTTCAAATTCAAGTTGTTGTCAAAACTACATTTAGTGTGAGCAGTCTGCCTGTGTAAACTTGATAAACACACTTTTATTAAAATATTGTTAGTTCTTTTCACTTTCAGCAATACACTTACCCCACCTACTCTTTCCACATATAACTTACTGAAACTGAAATTAATTACATGATAATGCACTTTGAATGAATGCTTTGGTGTTCATTTTGTGTAATCAATAGAATTGCAGTTAAAATAGCAAGTATGCATGTTTCCTAGAGTTGAATGGTCACATACTGTATGTCAAATCAAGTTTATTTATATAGCATCTTTCAATTCATATAATTTCATAGCAGCTTTATAGAAAATGTATGTCAATGCTACAGTGACCTTGGGGCCTAATGAACAGGGAATCCTGCATTAAATCAAGAAATTTCCTATACTTTCTTTAAGCACCAGTTGAGCAGCCACAGGTAACTGTGACTTACAAATATACATGCAAGTTGATTCATACTTCCTCTACTGATATAAAGAGATGAAGTACATCAATTTGTATGAATGTAAACATTCTCTGTAAGGCCAAAATTGGACACAGCCGAGCTGGTGACAGATTGACATATTAGCTAAGCTAGCTAATTAAACAAGTGATATTTGGTATCAGCAGATAATAGTGTCTGCTTGGTCAATTAACAGAAGACTGAGCACCTATAATATCATCTTTTCTCAGAAAGTTCTGCAGTCTTTTAGATGAGGGTGAGTCTAAATAGAACAGGGAGTCTTAAACCCTCATAGGATGCCGTGACTGCGTAATGAGTTTGAGAATCTACAGCCAACTTTACCCACACCATTGGCTTTTATATTTTGTTCAAATGTAAAATACATCAAAGAGCTTTCAAGCACTGCAGAGAGGTGTAGTATTAATCACTCTGGACGTACTGTGGGGATAGAAGGAAAGAGAAAACGAGAGAGAGAATATTACCAGCCTTCAGTGATGAGGGACTCTTCCTGCACAGAGAAAGACGGGCGGTAACGCCTCTGATGACTGTTGTTCCTATGAGTATGCCAAATAAACCGACAAGCCATCAATTCATTTATCAAAAGACAGTCTTAGGAGGCTATTTAACCACAAACAGATGCGACACACACGTCAGTGTATTGTTTTACAGCTAAATGAGAAGGACGGAAGGAAAGACAAAAGGAAAGTGAAGGAAGACAGAAAATTTGGAGGAACAGAAGCACAAAAGAAAACAAGGAAAGAAATGGATAGAAGGAAGGATAAATATAAAGAAGGAAGGATGGAAAGGAAGGAAGAGAGAAAGGAAAAAAGGAAAGAAGGGACATAAAGGTAAGGGAGAAGAGGAAGGAAATAAAAAAAGAAGATAGAAGAGAAGGGTGGGAGGAAGGAGAGAAGGAATAAGGGAAACAAAGGGAGGGAGGGAGGGAGGAAGGAAGGAAGGAGACAAAAGAGGGAAGGAAATAAGGAAGAATGGAAGGAAAGAAAGAAAGCAAAGAAAGAAATAAGGAAGGAAGGAAAGAAAGAAAATGATGAAGAACGAAGAAGGGAAATAAAGGTAAGGGAAAAGTGGAAGGAAGTAAAAAAAAAGAAAGTAGACAAGAAGGGTGGGAGGAGGGAGAGAAGGAAGAATGGGAATGAAGGAAGGAAGTAAAGAAGGAAAAAAAGGAAGGAGACAAAAGAGGGAAGGAAAGAAGGAAGAATGGAAGGAAAGAAAGCAAAGAAAGGATGAAGAAGGGAAATAAAGGTAAGAGAGAAAGGGAAGGAAATTAAAAAAGAAGAAGATAAACGAAAAGGGTGGGAGGAAGGAGAGAAGGAAGAATGGGAATGAAGGAAGGAAGGAGACAAAAGAGGGAATGAAATAAGGAAGAATGGAAGGAAAGAAAGCAAATAAAGAATTAAGAAAGGAAGGAAGAAAAGGATGAAGGAAGAACAGGAAAACAAATTGGAGGATTATAAAGAAAGAAGGAAGGAAATAAAGGGCGAGGGAAGGAAAATAGAAAGGGGATAAAGTAGGAAGAAGACAGCAAAGAAGGAAGGAAGGAAGGAAAGGAGGAAGAAAGAAGAAGAGGAATGAAATAAAGATGGAAGTAGATAGGAAAGAAGGAAGGAAGGAAAAAGCAGTGAGGAAAGGAAAGGAAAGGAAAGGAAAGGAAAGGAAAGGAAAGGAAAGGAAAGGAAAGGAAGAAAAGATAGAAGTAAGGAAGGAAACAAGAGAGAAGGAAATAAGGAAACAAGCAAAGGTGGGAAAGACAAAAACAATGAACAAGGAAAGAAGGGAAAAAAAAAACAACAACTATATTTCCATTTAGCCAATCCAGGATCAGGATTGATCAGGATCAGCATTTAGCCAAACCACTTTAATTCTATGTGGTTTTTGAACAGAAGTGCTGCCCAGTGTCTGGGCTCTGATCTTTAGGCCTGACCTCCTGTGAAGATGATGGATGGGTGAAGTCCTACACTGATAACTGCATATCCATCAACTAAAGGCTCCCTTGATGAATGAATGTGTCCTCTATCAACAGTGCATCTCCTCATGAGGTATTGTCCATCCGTGTGAAATGAAGTCCATGAAGAATATCGCAGCGCAAGATGGATTAACTAGCAACTTGATTTAGTCAGCAATCATGTTCGAAACCATCATCAATTCCTCTTCAAGGAAGAGAAAAGCTGCAGCGATTCACAACTCAAAATAGAAAAGGGCCCTAAAGAGGACTGGATCAGTCTCTGTGAAAAAGATTGTTAGCAGACACTGCAAGGTTTAAATTGATGAGAGGACATATGAGTGTTCCACACCAAAAAAAAAAAAAGTACATATGGAGCCTCTTTGTGGGGTTTTTGAAGTTGCATTGGTTGAGAGTTTATTGGCCTACCATGGGTTGGCAACAATGATTTGATTATAAAAGGGAATCAAGATAACTAGGGAACATTTTTTTTGTCATAAATATTGCAAAAAAAAAAAAACATGAATTTTCACCAGAAAACTAGAATATTTGTAAATAATTAATAATTCTAGAATGATTGGGATGATTTTGAATGTGGGGAGTGAATATGCAAAATAAAAAAAATAAAAAACAAAACACTGACACATTTTTGATTTTGTGAGTTTTTAATGCAACCCATCCTTTTAGACAATAAAGTGAAAAAAAATAAATAAAAAAATAAATAATAATAATAATCTCTTCACTTGAGTTATTATTGGTCTCATTACCATTGTAAATAATAATAATAATTTAGTAATTATTTAATAAAAGTATTAAAATAAGAAACATAATACTAATAATATTGTACTGTAAAAAATGGTAAATTTTTTTAAATTAAAATACAAATATTTACAACTTAATTTCTTCATTTTAAAAACCATCAAGTTTTTATTTGGGCAAGCTTTTATTATATACATTCAATTACACTGTGGGGTTTTGCAATGTGAAAACTGAAATAAGCCACATTTTGTCTTTCTGTCCATCTCACATTTTCAAGCTAGCCTATTTGTGTATATAAAGATTTTAGAGAGAGATCAAAAACAGCTGTAGACTTAAAGGGGTCATCGGATGCCCATTTTACACGTTGATATGATTCTTTAGGGTCTTAATTAAAAGTCTATAACATACTTTGGTTAAAATTTCTCAATGGT
Organism: Barbus barbus; assembly: GCF_936440315.1. Taxonomy (NCBI): domain Eukaryota; kingdom Metazoa; phylum Chordata; class Actinopteri; order Cypriniformes; family Cyprinidae; genus Barbus; species Barbus barbus. The sequence continues at coordinate 24,283,381 of NC_136760.1, forward strand.
AGTGTAAAAAACACCTCTGTTTTCAGCAAACAGTTTTAGTGCATGTTCCTTTAAATGCTAATGAGCTCTGCTGACCCCGCCCCTCTCTTCCGTGGAGTGATGAGCAGACTGTAAACTACAGCCGCGAAGCTGGCTAACTGGTACATTATTAGGACAGGCGATTTGCAAAGATTCATTAAAAAAACAAAAAAACTTTATTCATAAAAAAACGTACTTCTTTAGGTGAGGCTGGATCACGAATGATTCACGTGAACATAGATGCATTCAGGCAGACTGGGGATCGGTGCATTCACTTCAAAGCGAAAGTAACGTTAATCCTCTGTGTCTTCAGAGGCTCAGATGTAGGGAGTAAATGACGACTGCTATATTGATTATTACATCCAGCAAAAAAGCACCTCAATCGCTTAAGGTGAGACATCTTGTCTTCCCCTGCACCGGAGTAGACACAATGATGGACTGATGGCAGCTCACTCAAGGCGGGTCTAAGGTAAGACGGTCTTGTCAATCAACTATTGTGGGAGGGGCCTGTACAGAACTACATCATTCTGACAGGAATCTCAGAACAGCCTGATTTAATAAAGGGGATTTTAAAATAGGGATGTAAAAAAAAACACTGGGTGGATTTTTATCATTACAGGATGGATGTGTACATATACTTCCAACACACATTTATGTTCAAACAACTTGAAAAGTGAATTTTCCATCCGATGACCCCTTTAATACCATATTGAGTCTTGGCCTGTGATGTATCTCAATCTCATTCCCTTTCAAGTCCAATAATTTTCTGACACTCTTCGCAGTCTTTATCAATAAAAGTAGCAAAATCCCAAAAGTAAAGAAAGATTATGGCCATAAACAGTGACAAGTGGACAAGTGCTTTGGGGTCACAGCTAGAACGTGCGAAGCGAGAGTTTCAGAATGGCAGTGTCGCATTAATGCTCCAACTTTCTCTCTGTACAGGGAGCACGGCATCACCAACACATCACGGGATGCCAATTACCACCGCCAGACACTTTCAACTTTGATGCTACCATGTGCTGCTCAAACAGCTTTTTTTTCCTCTCTCTCAAAAGAGTGGTTTGTTTTAATGGCTCATACAGCCACATGATTACAGCACAAAAATTCCAGTTCGGAAAAGCCTTTAATAACAGAGGCACTATTTTACTCCGCGCCTTGCCATCTCCCTCCTACTAGAATTCAGCGGACACATCCATTCCCAGATTGCCTGATTGATTGCTTTCTCTAAATGACCCACACAGGTCAGCCTGTAATGGACTGGCCTCCTACACAGAGAAGGGGTGCAATCTCTGGCCTTATCCCTGTGCCAGCTCACCTCACACCTTCATGAACATCCGAATCCAATTCTGTAAGCGACGGTGCTTCCAGAGTCTGAGTGACATTTCACCCTCCAACTCCACACACATCTGAAGGAAAAATTGAAAAGCAATTTTAATGCATAAAACGATTTGCACATTGTAATTCGGGCCAATCCTATTAAAGATGTCACAGTGTAGATGGAGGATGTGTAGTCCAGACTTTCAAATATTCATTTCAGTAACATTGCAATGCCGTAACTGTTCTGTTGGGGGCTATTCTCGAAGCATATTATTTAAAACTTCATATCACTGAAATAAATATTTTTACTTGCAACAATAGAGACATTTTTGCTCCTTTTTATAGTACGAAGCCTTAAGCACCATTGAACAACACCAATGTGACCCTGGACCACAAAACCAGTCTTAAGTCACTGGGGTATATTTGAAGCAATAGCGAAAAATACATTGTATGGGTCAAAATTATAATTTTTTCTTATATGCCAAAAATCATTAGGATATAAAGTAAAGATCATGTTCCATGAAGATATTTTCTAAGTTTCTTACTGTAGTTGTATAAAAACTTCATTTTTGATTAATAATATGCATTGCTTAGAACTTCATTTGGACAACTTTAAAGGAGATTTTCACAATATTTGGATTTTTCTTCACCCTCAGATTCCAGATTTTCAAATAGTTATAATATTTTCTGATCCTAACAAACCATATCAATGGAAAGGTTATTTATTCAGCTTTCAGATAATGTATAAATCTCAATTTTGAAAAATTGACACTTAAGACTGGTTTTGTGGTCCAGGGTCACAAAAATGACTTTCTAGGGATTCATTAAATACTATTTGATTAAAATATTTGAAAACATCATAAAGGTTAATTAACAAAAGTATGCACCATCATTTCACAAAATAAATCATTTAGGATCTAGCCGACTTATAAACTTCATGTAAGATCAGCAGTTTGAACTTTGACCAAAGCTTGAAAATGCCACCAAAATAAATGCATTTAATTAATGAGAGATTTCCTACACCAAGCTGTGACTGACAAACTTGAAGCCATCCAAGGACCCTCATGAATATGCATTATGTGCAAATGTGTGGCAAGATCAAGAAGTAACCTTTAACACTGAGCTTTAAATCATCATCAATATTTTAACCAACACCTATCATATCTGCTGCAGGTTGAGAACAAACAGCTTACTTAGTATTAATGCATGCAAATGAATGCTTTGTTTATTCATCTTGGAAGGCTTCTGGGTGTATAAATTTTATCACTTGATAGACTTTGTATTTCATGCATGAAAAAAAGAGACAAAAGCAACTGGAATAATTTGTTTGTTTTCCTAAAACCGACTAACCATGAAGTTGACCAACTCAACAGACACCATACATGCAGCAAATTCAACTTAAGGACTGTCTGAATGCTATGAAGTTCACTGTTTTACCTCATCCAAGTGTGTTCTGGCACATGTATGTCAGCCAAGCTATAAAACCTGTCAAAGAGAGAAAAAAGAAAGAAACAAAAGGAAAACGCCAATATTTATTCTGCCTGGGGTTTCATCTATTTTTATTTTTTTTACCAATCAGGACTTATAAGGTGGAAAATGTCAATTTATTCACAGAAACCAAAGTTTCTATAAGTCCTCTCCCTCTGAGCTCTAATTACAGTGTTTTGATGCTATTTTCATGGCCCTTGACATGCACTTAAAAAGCTTTTATTTTTGCAGCCCGGGAAAGCAAAATAACAAAAGAACAAAACATCTCTCCTTTGTTGCTTGCCTGTTTTGCTGAATTGTCTAAGCTTTCACACTTTTCTAATGAAAGACTAATTTTCATACAAATTTTGGCTTGCTGGGAGTGTTTTTGTGTTGCCTCTTTTCTCAGATCTGCTGTGCTGTCTCAAAGTATGATCCTTTTCAAAATGCATTAACTATCATGCACATAATACAGCTGCTTGCTTACAAAACAAATATGAATTACTGTATTCTCCAAAAAGTTTTAAGAACTGCTGTTCTCGATTCTCATGATTCATCACAGAATTTGGCATCAACATCTTATTCATTCATAAAGACGCATCTCTTTTGGGTTTCGGCATATAAACAACAGAATACTGACAGAGTGAAAGCTTGATATCCCAATAATGAGTTGTTGCCTTTGATCAGTTTCTGTCATCATTTACAAGTTATTATTCCACCTTTTTGACCCCAAATGAAATTGCCAGGAAACAAAAAGCGCCTCTCAAACCGCAGGGGGAAAACAGCACCGAGAGCATCATCACGTTTTTTGACACTTACATTACAGCTCTGGCAGAACATTCCTAGCTTCCATGAGATCCAGATTCATTTGTAAGGGAAATGCGCATTGCAATCACATCGTAAAACAAAGCTCATTTTGATTTTGTACAGATGTAACAACATAAAAGACTAGAGGAATGGTAATTATCCCCTGAATACCTATATGGTTTGATTACACTCTTTTGCTTATCACATAATCAGGAAGGGAATATAGTTGGCCACTTAAAATTGTACACTTAGATGCATTTATGCAACAATAAAAAGACAACATTTGAATTCTAAGCTTGTCCGATATAGCATCGTAAAATAAGTTAAGACCAGTGAGAAAATGGAAGCACTATCAAAGGGAAGACAGACAACAAAGATTAAAGGTTAAATAAAGGCCTTGAGAGTCTCACCTGAACTATACGTACTGACTGAACCTACAGTGGCCTGTTATTGATCCTTTACAGCTTTAACTAGAGGAATGAAAGGGATGAGGCAAAAAGACAACAACAGACTTAAGGTAAGTATAAATGGGTCAAATACTGCAGTTAGACACTTGGTAGTCTCAGTTTTTGCAAATTAAAATTCATTCAAAGTAGTTCATGGATTATCTGAGAATCAGACCCATGATCTTGGTGTTGCTATAGGGATGCCCACGAAACTTGGCAAACAAGGTATGGACTTAATAGGGCTATTGTTATGCATATGCTCAAACTTATGTGAGCATCGCCAAGATCATGGATTTGATTCCCAGGGAATGCAAGATCAGGTAAAATGTATAACTTAAAAGCAATATAGCTCATTTTGAATAAATGCATAAATGCCAAATGCATAAATGTAAATGCTAAAGGATTAGCCCACGCTGATCACTTACTGAACTGTTACGGTTTGGCCAAACTTTAAATCAACCTAAACAGTTTGCATATACATGCAATGTAGGATCATCAAGATTTTGTTTTTCTTTTAATCAGCAAGGATGCACTGAATTGATCAAAAGTGACAGTAAAAAACACAAGAAATGCTTTCAAATAAATGTTTTTGTTTTAAACTTTCTATTCATCGAGGAGTCCTGAAAAAAAAAAAAAATCAATCAAGTTTCCACAAAAATAACATTACGGTTTTCTATTTTCAACATTGATAATCATAAAAAAAAAAAAAAAAAAAAAAAAAAAATTCTCGAGCACCAATTGAGCATATTGATGATTTCTAAATGATCATGTGAGAATGAAGACAGGAATAATGGCTGCTGAAATTGCAACTTTGCCATCAGAGATATATAAATAGCTATATAAATTGTTTTAAATCGTAAGAATAATTTTATATTACAGTTATGATATATTATATCAAATAAACACAGCCTTCATGAGCATAAGATATATCTTTCAAAACATTAAAATCTTACCGACTCAAAATCTTTCATTTGGTCTATTATCTGTGAAAAACACAGAGAGAAACCATGCACTCTAAAAAATGCTGGGTTAAATACAACCCAGCTCTGGGTAAAACCCAGCGGTTGGGTTACTACCCAGAAGGTTAGGTTAAACATTTAACCCAACTGTTTGTTGAAAACAACCCAATCGCTGGATTTGTCCTTATTTTACCCAGCACTGGGTTGTATTTAACCCAGCATTTTTTAGAATAGCTAGATTTCTGTCTGTCAGGACTAATTCAAAGTCTGCAGAAGATCTGTGGTTAAAACAAATAGTGAGTTTAGAAGATATTATTGGATCCAAGCATCCCACCACGCCTGTGAATGAGGTGTTTTAAAAAAAACACTAGCCATTAGGAGCGACACATATCAGAGGCTCTACCTTAATGAGCATGTACGCAACGGGTGCACACTCAATCAAACCCTTCTACCACAGTTGCTTTTAGTGACTTTGAACAGATACTTGGATAAACTACACAAACAAATGATGTCTGTAAACAACTCAATGCTGATTTTGGCTCATCGATAAGAGGAAAACACACAAGCGGTGAGTAGCGACAAAGGACCTTGACACCGGTGATTGAAAACGCAGCCGTGCTCGTACGTGGCGACAAAACTTAGCTTTTTTTCCTTCTTTGTCTTGCATCTTAACTTACTAATGCAATCTGAGAGAACCAGCGTGAGATTGTCTGAAATAAATTATCCATATTTTCCATCAGAGGCGTCTCCACACCGTGGACAGATGGTCGGGGACATATGTGTCTCCGGTAGTTGCGTCAGATTGTTTTTTATTTGAAAAGGCATTGCTCAAACAGATGTAAGATATCAAGATTATGTCTCTGTATTGAGACGTCTCCCGAAGAATAAAAGGGTTTTTGATGTGGTTTCAAACAGAGTCGTTTTACCAAGATGGAACCACAAGTGGTTGTCAAAACCATGTTTTCTCCTGTTGGGCGAATGAAAGACGGAATAAATAAATAGATATAAAAATAAATAAATTAGCGCACAAATTGCCTATTTGAAATGATAATGACTGAGATGAGGCTATTGAGGTTGTAGCCAATATCTCCGTGATATCAGGGTCTTGGCAAATGTGAGCAGACCATTATGAACCCTGTTCAAATGCTCTCTGCATGCAGTGAGCAAATATCTCCTTGGGAGATAATTACAGAGATTAATCTTGTGTTACCAGGCTGCTCCAAAATCAGTTTGTCATGCTTACCCAAGACTATCTTCCAGCCAGCAACGACTTCAGCCAGAAGACTTCCCGTCCTTTGAGGCATGGTCGGGCACCTGTCCTTGGAGATGTGAAAGGAACGAATCTCAGAACTGATTTAAAGTCTCTTACTTGACTTGGAGACTGACAGTTCAATCATTGGAGAGGTTTCAGAGAAAGGTTCTGGGTCTGGTGGAGTCTGACTGCAGTCCCCTCTTTTTGTTGTTATACCATATGGTGCCAAATGGCGCTTGAGTACAGAACTACAGAACAGTTCATCAATACGTAATTGACTGGCCGAGAGTCAGGCTCCCTGTGAAAGTGAGCAATCGGCAAAGAGTCCTACCGCTACCAGAGAGAATATTTTGACTGCCTGCTCTGCCAAACGCTTTCTGAGAAAAGTAATTTTCTCCATTGACTTTCATTGTTGTCGTGGATGCATTTGGCTTACAGTTCGGCTCTATTGTTGGCGTGTCCCGACTGAGGTGACACTTGATATAACGAAAGGTCCTCTGACGAGGGAGGACGTCTTGTAGATCGAAACGGTTGAACCAGCCAAACAATAATAATAAAAACAAAACTTTTCAAACTGAGTGAGCATTTGAGCCTTGCATATCTAGGTACCACTTTTTTTTCTCTCTCCAGACAGAAATTGTACGTCAGCGGGAAATAATTTATCACAATAAATTGTTGTATCCATCCGGAGTGGAAATGACACGGTGTATAATAGAAGCAATTATGCCATGAATGAAGCGTACTTTTTGCATTGTGTCAGAGGAAGATCTTTTGTTTTGTGGAGAGGATTTGGTCTGCATGTCAATAAGCTCACGGCCAGATCTTGTTTGTAAGAGCCTCAATTTGTTTTCTATCAGCTCAGATATATTCAAAGGCCAGTTAGAGAAATCACACAAAATAGGCTCATAGGTATTGAAGATTGAGAAAACTCCTCGAAACTGCATTTTGCATTATTATATATATCGGCCAATGGTGAAAATAGGTTTTCAAGCATCAAAACAATAAAAGTTTAATAGAGTTTTATTTTATTTTTATTCCATATATCAGAATGTGTCTTATTTTCAGAGCAAAATATAATGAATTTAATATTTATTTATTTTTTTATCAGAAGACGCCCACTAAAATGTGATTCAGTGTAACAATAGTCTATATAGCAAAAAATCTTGTCACAAATATTTAGAGCAAGAATCATTAAGTGTCATTAAAAGACTTCTGTTTAAGGATCACAGTGCAGCCAAAAACTACTTAATTGTCATTTTAAATCTTTTCAAATCTTTGCCACTGTCAGCAAGAAGATTTTAATCATTTAAATAATAATACAATTTAGTATAATCACTTTTTCTTTTATATATTTTAATAAGTTCATGGTCAGAATAAGTATGCTGTTTAATGTTTACATGCATATCTGTTGTCTGGAATGATGTAACATTTCCCACATATTTTGACACTTTATTTCCACAAAATTAAAAAAAAAGAAAAATAAAGAAAGACACTTCACTTGCATGTAATATGCTTTCTATGTATATAAAATCACTGTAAATTTAATTTGTCTCATCTTTGACCCATATACAGACACATACATGTTATTTTCCATTAATATTATTTTGTTTGTGTGTGTGTGTGTGTTTTATGGTTTTAATTTTAGTTAACAGGGTTAACAATAACCCTGACTGTTATTGCTGATATAAATACTCCTGAAGTAAACATACATGAGAAGGGCCAGTTTACCATCCCTACAATAAAATTCAAACAACCTATATTGCATATCCTATTAAAGATAGTGTCCAGCTGACTAGACTAAACACGGGATATTTGTTAAAGCCTTGTACTTGCAGAGTGTTGATTCTGGACCCTTTATAAATTATTGCTGCTGCTTCTGTTTATCATGCAGAAATTAAAGGGCTCATATCCTCATCTATTAGCCAGATCAGGTATCCTATTGGGGGATTCTACACAAACAAAGGCTTCTTTTGTTTCCCATGCTAAAACATAAAAATAAATCATTCAAAGCAGATCCAATTAAAATGTAAAATTAAAATGTTGACTTGATCTTCATAGAATGTAGCCATACACCAATACATCTGGCAATCTACCCTCGTTCTATGTTCTTCCTGTTGTTTTGAATTGAAAACCCAAAGGCATATACGGTACAGTTCTGAGAACGAGAGAAATGGAACTCAGAAGGCATAATTCAACACACACCATGCTGGATAACATCGGAAAAAGAAGACCCTTGCGCTGCCGTTACCGCAGATCCAGCCTGATGGCTTGAGCACTTTGTGACCCTGTCTTCAGCAGGTCAGCATAACAGACAGCGTACAATGTGAAATGTGTACAATGTTCAACTTTCTATGGGCACATTAAAGTTCAGTAGTTATCCGTACTCTAAGAAGGCAGAAACCTTTCTCCATCAGCAAGATCGCACATTTGGGAGACAGCCTCCACGTGAATTGTTTATTCACTCAAAAACACGATTGTGATGAAATAAAAGATCCCCCATTCAGTTGCAGCCTTCATTTGAATTGTTGGCACATACACAAAATAAGAAAACCTAGCCTGACCTGAGATGGATTCTGCTGTATTGAACAAAACAGACATGGCAAACATCACTTTTTTTTCATAACTTCTGATGGAAAAGGCCAGCTTCTGCTACCAAAGCTGTAAAAACCTCGCTAGATTGAGGCACTCAAAGCAGACTGAATATCAAACAGTCACTTGAATTCAAAAAAGGAAAGTAATTCTTGAAAAAGTGTGCACAGAGTTCAGTTATACTGCAGTGCTACTTTTTTATTTAGTTAAGTTCCTTTTTTTTAATAGATTCTAGTGGACATCCTGTGCTCAAAAGGCCTGTAAACACAGCTGAAACATGTTGGAAAACTCCAAGGGCAAATTGCTTGTCAAGGGCACTTTGTGGACAGGAGTAGTAGTTTGTCATTTTGTTATTTGTCATTTAGTCATATAGTTATTTTGTCATTTAGCTGTCACTTTCTATTGAATGGAACTCAGATATCTAGGGTCACAGCGGCTGTCAAGGTGGATTCTGGGGAAAAAAACTGCAGCCAAGGATACAGTGTCATTAGTGCATTCACGGATCTCAATATTTCTTCCACTTGGAGTCAAAGCATAAAGCTTTTCATGACCACAACCATACTGTGCTTTATCAAATATGACTAGAAACTAATCTAGCAAGTCCCAATTCTCTATGAATCTTTTCTAACAGAATTTGAGATTGAATAAATGATTGACGTTTCTTTTAGTAACCTATTCTATGCTAAAATCTATTTATAATAAACAAAACCATTAACCATAAACAAAAAAGCTCAGTTCCTTATTAATGTACTGGAGGAATGTGATAATTTCTCTTGGCTCTGGCTAATATTTCACAGTGTGAGTATTAGAGGGCTTGACAACCATGCATGCATCTCTAAATTAATGTATCCAACCTCCAAAATTCAATTTTAAATATTTTCTCTCACAAACGGCATATGTCTCCTCGATCATATGTGCCTCTGTGCTGTTTCTAAAGTCCCTTGTTTACATAGCTGGGCAGTGTGTAATTATTTTATTAACGGCTCGGGTTATTATTGATCTCTCAGTCTATCAGGAATTCATTATTTCCCAGCATCACAACCTCTTGAGGTACAAATACCTGCCAATTAAAGGCACCGAGATGTGCTCAGCATTGAAATTACACAGACAGGCATATCAGATGGGGTCTCTGTAATGATTCAAGACTAGGGATTCTTATAAGAGTTTGGAAAAAGGATTCAGTGCAATCAAAATGCAGTGCTTGGTCATGCTTAAACTGAAATTGACTATTAATAAAGAATGGTATTGATAATATGAAACATAAGGTGCACTCTTTAAGTTATTGTTTTGAATTTTAAATGCCGCACAGAGTCTAAATGTTTTACACAGGGGGAGAAAAGAACATCAAACATTCAATTATTAAAATAAAATATCCAAAATATAGCATCATAATTGCAGGAGCATCGTATGCTTAATGTGATGACTATTGACTGATGTAACAAAGAAGAATCAGCAAAATAATAATACGCAGATGCTAAATTGTTGTAAAAAGTCAGATTAGAGATATGGATTCATTGTTTGGGTCATCAGTGTTTCATTTCCCTCTTGGCTCATTCTCTGCCGCTTCATGCCAGTGACCTTTAGCATGTCTGGGTCGAGTTTGTGGACAGTGTCTTGTCCTTATGCTGCTTTCAAACAACACATGGATGACGGCAGACGGCAAACCAGATGTCTTTGTTTTCAACGAGCGCACAAGCACAAATGTTGCTGCGCTCGGCGGACAGCTCAGAGACTGGAGTGAAATAGAGTCGGCTGCTTTGCTAATCACTTGTTTATTTGACTGATACAGACTCAGTACTGTTGTTATCTTGTCAAATGGCTGGCCTAACATTATGCACACATTAGTTTTTGGTGATAGACAAAAATCATTCATGAGGAACCTCTACTGGCTGACATACAGGGTTTAGATTCACTAAAAGACCAGTTTACCCAAAACTGATCTGTCATATTTGCTTTTCTTCATGTTAAATAAATAAATTAATACATTTTACATATTTATTCAAGTCCAAAAAATAACTAAAATAAGAAAATGAGAATTGTTTTAAGCAACATTCATCAATCAGCTTAAGTTTCTACATTATGTGAAAATTAAAACTGTTTAGTTAATGTTTGCAGAGAGACTGTGAATTATGCTCTCTGTTGGTAATTACACACCTGCAGAACAATGCTAGCATTGTGTAGAATTGTTTATCCTCTGCAATTTGGTTGCCGGGAGACATCTTTGTTGACATCTTTCATGCTTCACAATTCAGGGTTGTCAAGTAGGAATATGCAACATTTTCTATAAATTCTATATATTTAGTATAAATTCTAAATAATAACACATTTTATTCTAAATATAAACAAAGCCTAAAATGATAGGCTACTACAAAAATAATAATAATTAAAAAAAAATGCAAAGGTGACTGCAATATGTAGCTACACAACATAAACAATATTATTGTGTCAGTGCACCTTTAAAAATGAATAAAAATAATTAAACAAAAAAAAATATTAACTATGTATGTACCATTTGAAAGTTAATCAGTAAGACTGATTGCTTGATTGGGACAGAAATTAAAACTTTCGCATGTATAAAGTAAAGACTGTTCTTATGAAATGCCATTCTATTAGAATCTTTATCTACTCTGCATATTAGAATGATTTCTGAAGGATCATGTGACACTGAAGACTGGAGTAATGATGTTGAGAATTTAAAAACATTAAAAAATTCCAAACTTTTGAAGAATACCTTCATCTTCACAAAACTGTGGATCTCTGCAGAACTTTCAAAATCCAACTAAACATGCCTTGCTATTTTTTACAAGTAGAAATGTAATGCTTTGTTCCATTCAGATCATACCGATTACAATACTAGTTCAAAGATTGATGCTCCTAATATTTATACAATGATACTCAAATAACTTTCAATCAAAAAAAAAGTACTGCATCTGTAATGCAAGATAAACCAATGTGATGAAAGTTACCGCCGCACCAAATAAACACTGTGTGTTTGTATCACAGCGCAGTCCAGTGCACGTATATGCGAACATAAATATCTCCTCAAGCAGGTGGTCTGGTTAAAAACAATAAAATCTTCCAGAGATAGCATTACCTCAAGGGCAGCTCAGAGTTAATCCAATAAGAGTAAACTGATATGATCTGGCTCCGCAGCACTGCAGAACACACACAGAAAGCATTAGAGGTCAGAACGCAACATGGAGGGACGGGACTGCAATCTGGCACATGTCAATCATTATGCCAAGCACAGCTGCTCGCTCCACCTCCGTTTCAGAAGCTGAATTGAGATCTTCTTTTCTCACCTGATGCCTGGTGTCCCTGATCAACAAAGATCAGTTGGATAATTGCACTGAAAGTCTTACATTAAATTAACCTTTCACAATGCATGGCACATCTGTAAAAATCCCAATCTGATATTGCATGTTTACTTAGGTCATATGTGAACATACAGGTTACCAAAAAGTGTAATTTGGGTATGCCAGAAATGTAATTATTTACTTTAAGATGTTTGGATTATCATTCTGACGGCACCCATTCACTGCAGATGATCAATTGGTGAGCAAGCGATCTACATTTCTCCAAATTTCTTCTAATGAACAAACTCATTCACATCTTTTATATGGTACTGTGCATTTTAGAATTCTTTATACATGTTCTGGACTCAGTAGGCCAGATACTTTAACATCTAACAGACATCACTGACAAACGTGAGCAGACGTGATAAACGTTCAAATACAAGCAATTTTATTACTATTATTATTTTTTTTAACTAGCAAGAAGTGAAAATATGTTTTTATAGTGCAAATATATATATATATATATATATATATATATATATATATATTATTATTATTAAGTCAAAAGAAAAAAAAGTGATTTCTCACAATGTCTTTTTTTTTTCTCCAATATTTTAATTGAGAACATAATCGAAAGGAAACATGTGTTATATCCAATCACATGCCAATCTAAAGGTACCAGCGTGAATAGAATTCAGTGATTAACCAGTCTTCAAAGAAAGTGACAAATATTTATATATATTTTTTTTTTTATTAATTTTTTTTCCACCAACACGGAAACAAAAGAAAAAAGCTGAAAATCTGAAGAATGTGAACAATCAGAAGAATGATGAAAACACACCTGCTGTGCCATGTTCAGAACGCTCTGGAATGAGATGAAGTCTTCTTTAAAACAATAATTGTCTTCCCGAGGGTGTGTTGTCTAAATTATTTGATGTTTTAATATTCTGGCTGTAAGACATGCCGGCTAGGAATGCTTTCAGAAGCTAATGTAATTGCAGGTAGCCATGACTGCACTTTGTGAGATTATGGATGGTGAACTACACAGGGAATAGACAAGGAGAGAGGTCTGTATACTACAAAGAGAATTAACATAATACATTTAATACACACAAAGAAAGACAGAGAATGAACTATATGTACCTACTAGGCACTAGTTGTTAGTCATTTCAGTGTTTTTAATTCATCTTAGTGAGATCATGTCTTGCATTTCAAGCATAAAGCGCAGGCCTCGCATTCCTTTGTGGCATGCAGTTATTGCAATACACCTTTTGAAAACGTGGGCGGTCTGTAAAAGCCACACATTCCTGCCTCATTGACTCTGGATGTACAGAGACCTGGCTGCCATAGAGATTCTGACAGAATAAAAGAAAAATAGAAAGAGGGAGAAAGGGGAAAAATGAGAGATTTGAGTGCCTTTATGGAATGGATGCCCTTTCAATTTGGAAAAGTGAGATTTCGATTAAACTTCTGTAAGATTCTGTAAGACATTCTTTCATTAAAAACAAAGTCTTTAGGTGCTAATAAATTGTGCTGTGCCATCTCAAGTTATAAAAAGTATAAATAAATTTTAAATACATAGATTTAAATACATATTTAAATAAAATATTTAAATAAATTTTAAATCATTTTAAATAAATTAAATAAATAAGTGATGGACTGTTAGTGTTCCTGTTGTCAAATGTCTCATTATTATTATTATTATTATTATTATACAAATTATATTTCTGCTATAGATAAATAGACACACACACACACACACACACACACACACACACACACACATTTAACAATTCTTTAAAACATTTATTTACACAAAATTGTCACATTAAGTAATGCTTTTTAAAAGGGGGAAGTCGTGGCCTAATGGTTAGAGAGTCGGACTTGTAATCCAAAGGTTGCGGGTTCGAGTCTCGGGCCGGCAGGGATTGTAGGTGGGGGGAGTGAATGTCCAGCGCTCTCTCCACCTTCAATACCATGACTGAGGTGCCCTTGAGCAAGGCACCGGACCCCCAACTGCTCCCCGGGCGCTGCAGCATAAATGGCTGCCCACTGCTCCGGGTGTGTGTTCACGGTGTGTGTGTGTGTGTTCACTGCTGTGTGTGTGCACTTTGGGTTAAATGCAGAGCACGAATTCCGAGTATGGGTCACCAAACTTGGCTGAATGTCACTTCACCTCACCTCACCTTTTTAAATAGAATAAGCAATAGTTAATTATGAAATATTTAAGTTAACAAAACACTTTTTTGCGTTTAATGTGCTTCATAAAGAGTTGTGGACATGAATGTTTCTTCTTCTGGAATAAAAGTAAATTCAAGCATCTGTTGCAACACTATAGACAGAAAACATTGCAAGAAAGATAAGCTGCAACCAAGGCTGTTCATAGTGAATATAATGAACTCTGTCAGCTCTGGACTTGAGACAGAAGTAAAGAAAAACAAAAATATATTTAAAAAATATCAAGCATAAATGTTGAAGAAAAAACTTGCACTGGCATGAGAACTTGTAGGGAGAGCTCAGCTGCAGACTGGGAGACAGGCAGTGACTTGGCCACCATCGCAGACCCACCAGCTGGAGGGCATTTTGGATAAGGGTCACAATACATGATGAAAGTTATCCTGAATCTGATGACATCTACCCTCGGCCACAGGCAACACTCAGTGTAACAAATGGCTGAAAAAGGCAATAAAGATACACATGGATTTAACGGTTAACGAGGACAACACACATCCATACCATACCTCACCTCACATATACTGCAGCAGAAAGGCACATTTCAATCAAGAAACCATTTGATGGAAACACCACAGAAAAATACAAGACTAAATGGGTGGGTAAATAACTAAATAAATATCTGCAGTAATGACACTGACATTGCCAATGCAGTAATGGCTGGAGTACCTAACAGAGGGATGAACAAGGTACATTTTCTATGAGGATGCTGGGACAGCGTGCTCAGTCTCTCCTCTAAAGAGCGATGACACTGCGATCAGACAGACACGGGAGAGTGAGGGGAAATTAAAGTGGCTGACCTATTTGGGCAGCCAAACTGATGCATACCAATGGGAAACAATGACTGACGAGACCAAAAAGAGAGGAAGTGGACGTGGAGATGAAACACTTGCTGACGCATTCAGTCCTTGCAAAATATGTTTGGTCTGCAGCAAAAAAAGAAAAGCAATTTTGAACTGGTACTTCAAGGAATAGTTCACCTCAAAATGAAAACCCTGTCTTTATTTACTCACTCTTATGTTCCAGAACCTGAATTATGTTATTTTGGTTTATTTGTTCTCCTGTGGAATACAAAAATAACCTTTTGGCACTGCCTGCCCTTGCTCATTTCATTCATTTAAAGTTCAGAAGACTCTAGATCTTATATTTGTACTATATATTTATTTCTTTATCGTGACTTTAATCAAATATGACTTTCTGGTGCATGTTGGATGTCAACGACATTAAATGCTACTGGTTTGTGCATGTCAAGTTGTGAATAAACATCATTTCCTACAGTCACCAAACTCGGTATGTATGTTGTTCTCATAAAGCCGGACAACTTTCTAATTTACAGTCGTTAGCTATGACCAGCAGGAAGTTGGCTATTTTTATTTGAATGTGGATTTTTGGAAAAATCCGGCTGTAAATTAATTCATACCCCTCCAAGCAGAAACAAGTAGTTCAGACCAAACTTTGTCAATATGATACCAAGATACTGAAGATGCTAAAATGTGAGCGGTTTTGGACATCTTCAATGGTTTTGCCGTGACGATTTATTAAGTGACAGTTAAAAAAAAAATAACAGTAATTTTCTTATATCTTTAAAATGCATTATCCAAACTCTTCAAAATTATTTACACCTAGTTACTGTAATATGTAAGCCTGTTTTGTCATGGAATAAAAGTAAAATACAAACGTAATTGAACATTTTTATCTCACAGTTCTAACTTTTTTTTCAGAATTGCGGAATATAAGATTTTTTACTTTTTTCCCCCTACAATTCCAAGTATATCTCACAATTCATTTTTTCTCTATTATTATCTTTTTTTTTTGTGGTCATTTTATGATCTCACAATTCTGACTTTTTTTCTCAAAATTGCGAGTTTATATCGCGAAACTTTGAATTTACATCTTGTAATTCTTAGCCTATATAAACCCAGAATTGAAAGGTATAAACTTAGAATTATAAGAAAAAAGTCAGAATTGTGAGATCAGCTGTCACAAATATCTTTTTTTTCTTATTCTGTAGAGGAAATCTTACACACTATGAAAAAAAAATCAAAGTAAATAAAACAAAGATTACTGAAGAGCATTTGACAAGAAAATACTCAGATATTTTCTAATATTTATACTCAGTGTCAAATATTTCAGTTTTTCTACTTCAAAATGTTTCGTTTAACACTTGCCATTTCTTTATTTGTGAAATTGACTTGCAGTTTCTGAGTGAATATTGTTTCTACACCATTATGAAAAAGGCTGCTTGAATATCCTTCATAATTTCTTCCTTTTCTTCCACTGCAAAAAACAACAAAATAAAGGTTTGGAAAGAAATGAGGCTTAGGAAATAATCACAGTTTGTTTTTGTTTTTTGGGGGGGTTGTATTCCTCTAAGGATCTGAACACTGTTCATATCTCTGAAGCTGCATACTGAAAACTTAAAACGCATTAAATGCTTCAATAAATGCAGCCATGTGAGCATTGCACAGGTTCCCCATTTACACAAATGTATAATCCTTTACATATTAATCAGCAATCAAGCCAACAGATTAATCTGATGCTTGAGTTGTTTCATTTAAAAAGCAGTGTTGCAGTCTTTGGCTGGGTTTCAATACTCTGCCAAAGCACACAAGAAAAAGACGACAACAGACTTTGTAAATCCTCTATGGTAACAGCAAATAACCAAAGCAAGAGCATAACTGCCATAAATTACCTCCAAGTGTGGTGTGGCCATGCACCAGAGGGATGCTGAACAACTGGTGTCCAGGTGCCATGGAAACAACTTGGAAATGAATATACTGACACTGTGAGGCTGGCACAAGACATCAGGAAACGTTCCTTCCACCTCCCCTCGGCTCGGTTGTAAACATGGACACATGGATTACCCCTTCTGTCAAGCCCTTTGGGTATTGTACACCGATCTCCGACCACGCCTGTTTACTTGCGTACTCTTCTGTCTTGCCATCTATACCTGTTTGCTGTTTATTCGACCCTGCCTGTTATTGATCATGCCTGTAAATAAAAGCTTGCACTTGGATCCGCATGTCTCGTTCACCCCGTTACAACTACCCAAAAGATCGCAAATGGGCCAAGAACATTACATCTGTTACTGTGCACGTACACCAGCACAGACCTCCTGCACCACTGCAGCAAAACCAATTTTTACACAGTCAGGCAGTCCCATTGAGCGTAGTCCGTTTTCGGACCGCATCTGTCCAGGATAATTTGTGCTATTAAAGTAAATTAGAGCTGTGTACTGTTTGTACTTAGCAGTGATGTTATACAGTAAATGCAAAGCACATCCTATAGAAAAAAAAAATGTTCTATGGTGCATATGTTTAAAAAGGTATCAGCATGTACTCTCTTAACTACTTCCCAAAAGGTATTCGGTATTTAGATATAAGGATCTCTTCATATACATTACCCAGCTGAACTCTATTATCATGGATCAAACTAGATATGGTTGATATGGCAAAAAACAAACAAAAAAAACACTTTTTTCAGGCAGGATCACAATCCATGATGTTATCACATTTAGTTTTCATAAAAGGAAAAAAAAAGACTGATAAGACATACGATGCTTTTTCTTACAACTGCATCAGCTGTGTTTAATAACATTTTTTACTTTAAATTTATTTTTTTCTCAACCAAATATTTTAGCTTCACAAATTAGGATCTCTATCTTCAATAAATGTTTATATATATATATATATATATATATATATATATATATAACAACTTTTTTAATCATTTAATTATTATTTTTCTTATTTAATTATTTTGTTTCCTTAATCTTCATTATCACCATTCATCTAAAAAAAATTTAATTCTGTCTTAATGTCTTTTTTTGTATTAATTGGGGTAAAATTTATATTTAATATGTGTCACAAATTGTATTCATTTTCTAGCTGACAATTATTATAATTACTTTTAAGTAATGACACTCAGTTTCAAAGAAAATATTATTTATTTTAAAGACATACAGTAGAGATGCACCGATACTGAATTTCTCGGCTGACACCGATAGCCGATTATTCAAAATGATATCAGCCGATACCAATGCCGATACTGATAGTTATGTGCGAGTTAAAAATTTGATATCACATTTGTGCCAGTGCATGGTCTGCGTTGCTCCAAAACGTATGTTCTGCTCCATGCATAAAGAGGAGTGAGGTCGTTCGAATTCGTACGATTTAGCCACCTTGTAAAATATGTACGAGTGCTTTTTGGGAGCAGAGCCTGGTTTATACTCGCCACGTCAGCACCAGTGGCAAAAATGATGCGAATACTGAGAAAAGGATGGCGGAGGGGATGGAGGATTTGGTTTTCAAGTGAAAGTAAAATAAAAGACTGCTTCTTAAACCAGAGAAGGTGAACATGTTGGTTTTGTCTTTGCTGTTTATCTCATGTTACGCTATGGAGGCTTTCTTTAAATGTTCTTTATTTATTTGACTTCTCAGTGTTTGCTAAACGTTCTGGTGTAGCCTATGCCATGCCTCCTCTTTTTCCTTTATGTTAATTACAATATATAAGTTAGTTTGTAGCATACACTGTAAAAAAAAAGTTGAGCCAACTTAAAATTTTAAGGCAACAAACTTCAGCAGATTTTTGAGTTTTCTCAACTTGTTGTTTTAAGTTTATACGACAAAAAGTTGAGAATCTCCTACAAAAATAAGTTGAGAGAACTCAAAAAACTGCAAAAAGCTGGTTGCTTTAAAATTTTAAGTTAGCTCAACTTTTTTTTTTCTTACAGTGTAGGCTACTGTTTTATTATTCACTGAAAAAAATGATACAAATTTTTTTTTAAGGTAAGTGGTTGCAATTAATCTATTTTGGCTACATTCAAATAATCAAATTTAGTTGACTAACTTTCAGAAAAATTTGTTTATTTAAATGTAGCTAAAATAAATTGATAAAAAAATATAGTAAATTCAATGTTTAATTTTTTTCATTGTTGTTGTACTTTTTAGGCTTGCTGTGATATATTTTTACAGGTTACATCAGTCGAGTCGAGCTGACTGACAAGAAGAGTGAGGTGAAAAAGACAAGACAATGGCGGAAGAGTTTCAAAAACCAAACGAAACGAAAAATATTTTGGATTTTGAAAAGCCTGTTGACTTCTGCCATTAATCTATGCGATAATGGAAGTTTTTTTTTAAACATTTGTTTCTCATTTATTTGGTACCACAGTATTTGCTGATTTTTACTTTATTTAAACTGTGTTTTTTTGTTTTTGTTTTCATTATTTTGCTTCAAGGTGTATGTCGTCTGTGCCTCCAAACATTCTTATTCGTTTTGCTAATAAACGTTCTACGTTTCATAATTATTTATTCCTCATTTTTAACTGATTTTTAGTTTTGTATACCTATTTAAACTTTGTGTAAGTTATTTGTTATTTTATATCAGCCATAGCATGGTGTATTTTTATTAATTTTGTTAATAAGAGTTATATGTTCTACATTGTATTTTGTTGTTGCTTAAATTGAATTCAGCAATTGATGCCAAATTGCTGCTAATTTAAAAGTGAAAGTAAAATGCTCACGATGCTTTTATAAGCTATTTAAGCAAAGGAGAGTGAGGGAAAGAGGGAAAACTCAAACAAACTAAAAACAAACAAGTGCTTGATAAAGAACAGACGCAAGTTTAAAAGTGAAATTAAATGTGCACAGTGTTTTTTTAAACTAGGCTATTTAAAAGTGAAGAAAAGTGAGGGCAAGAGGGAAAACTCAAATGACCTAAAAGCAAACAACTGCCAAATTGCAGATGGCCGATAGTGAAATAAATTGCTTTTATCGGCCGATACCGATTGTTGGACGATACATCGGTGCATCTCTAAGGTACAGGTCACACTTTATTTTGGGGACCAATTTCCAACTAACTATTAACTATGACTTTTGCCTCAATGCACTCCCAATTTGGTGCTTATTAATAGTTAGTAAGGTAGTTGTTAAGTAGGTATGGAGTAGGATTAAGGGATAATATGGTCATGCAGAACAATGCATTAATATTATAATATTCTAAATATTAATAAACAGCCAATATGCCAGCAATATGCATGCTAACAAGCAACTAGTTAATATGAGAATCGGTCCCTAAACTGTGTTTCCAGCATACATTATTCTCTGCAGTCTCACCGTGCATGAATAAATGCATGTTTTTTTTTTTTTTACTAAACTTCCTCAGGAAATGTCAATACTAAGATGGGTGGTCAAAATTTCTTACTTTAATTCAAACAGAGAGACAGAAATATACAGTCAGACATAGACAGCTAAACAATCAAAAAGAGCAATAGAACTTAAGGGGAAAAAAGTATGTAAATTATTTTGAAAACGGTTCAACAAAAACAATATTGTTAAAAGCAAAACAATAAAACTCAAATTCTAAAGCTATTAGTATGTCAAGCCCACCCACAATGAGCAGGGCAGAGGACAACCCTCCCTCCATCCCACTGTCAGGTTTATTTTAGCTGCACATACAATTTACCTTGTGAATAATATAATTGGCCTTATCGAGCCTGTTCCATTTGCCAAGGAAGTTATTCAAATTCTGTATTAACATACCACCGCAAAGTGAAATTGATGGAACATGTCCAAATCTGTGCATGACATCTACCAATATATAGATCAACAGCCCAGTCAAAACAGGTTCCTTCATTAAACAGGTGATACAAAACTCCATCAGCGACTAATATTCACTGGCAGTTGGCTGAGATTGTATTTTTACATTAGTGTCAGAATTCATTCACAACTTGCTGTGGAGAAAGTTCAATTTTAAGATTGGGCTACAGGGTTTTGGAGGTCAGACAAAAATATATATATTTTTGTAATTCTGCAATGTTACATTTGAAAGATTAAAAAAATTGTAAGGCTACTTCAGATTAAAATAAATAAATAAATAAAAATCTTGCAGGGGTTCAGAACAAGAAGATCTGGATAAGAACAATTCTCATTGTTTAAAACCTTAACAAATGCAATGATTTAAAGTGATGTAATTCCTGCCAACAAATGTATTGTTCTATTTGAGGCAGACATCCGACTATTCTCATTGGCAAGAAACATTAATATCACAAATGAGATCTCTTTATTATCTTGAATGTTTATTCTAGACAATAACACTATTGAATGGAGAGCAGAGACCTTCTCTGATTCATGTCCTAAGAAAAAGACCACAGTAATTTGACAGATGTCTCCTCAAGAGTTGCAGAAGAGATCTCAAACTGTGCTCATATTTGCCAGAATCTCAATGTCTGCAATGACCGAGACCTAAATATGAATTCATACTTTCAAAATTCATTTGATAGCTTCATAGAAAAGTTGTCTCAAGTGTATCTATTATTTCAGGATAAATATCTGAGACAAAGTTGCCATTAAATGAAACCGTACATCATAACTTAAAATTCTCCTGATTGTTACTCCAACAACCTCTGAGAATTTTTTTTTGTCAACTATAAAACTTAAAAAGGAGCTAGCTATCAACGTGGGTTTTGCAAGTACTGCATACTGAACAATGCATCTCCTAAATGTAAAAAAAGTCATTTTGGATAATCTGCCAAATGTATAAATGTAAATACATGACACCCACTTGTCTTATTTATTTGCATCTATTTTTATTGTTTACAATATATTACGAAGATGTGTCATCTATAGCACTGAAGAGCTAATTCTTTAGGTAAGCATTAGTTTGGCATATGAGCCATGCTGCAGTCTATGAATAATTTGAGTTTTAGCAGCAGCTGACCCTTCATTATTGCAGTGCTGTGTAAAACTCAGCATCTTGGGTTGCATAACAAAAGCTCACCAATCAGATCATCGCCATAGCCATTTCAAGTGTCACTCACAAGGTCAAATCTAACTTTTTGCGTAGGTACTTATCATATAAATTACCGTTTGAAATGTCACCCCGCCCACCACTATCTCACGATGATTAGAAGGAAATCTGAGAGCTATTCACCTCCTTCAAACTAGAAGAGTTTTAAAACAAATCTTGGCGTGTCTTTATTATTAAGATACTGTTTTAGACAATGCATCAATGAATTAATACTACTATATGAATCACTCATGCTATAGAAGATTGTATCATTATGTAATCACCCTTATGCATTCTAAATGTGTATGATTTTATGAAATACAAACGTAGATTTTTTTTTCTTTATACAGCAGTTTTCTATACAAACAGGCATTTCATAGTGACCCAACAACCTATTCACAAGTATTTCACTGATAACATTGCCATCCCACGAAACACATAATTGTTAGAACTAGTGAGGTGAAGTGATGTGTGGCCAAGTATGGTGACGCATACTCAAAATTTGTGCTCTGCATTTAACCCATCCCCGTGCACACACACATATCAGTGAACACAAGGGTTGCCTTGCTCAAGGGTCTCACCTCAGTCGTGGTATTAAAGGTGGAGACATTAAAAATGTCAGTCAATCAACCTATGAATGCTTATGAATGAAGAAAGTATAAATAAATTAATAAAAAAAAAAAAATACTTCAACTTTAAATCAACACTTTCATCATTTGGAAATAACTTGACATAGAAAATGTAACACAATATGGATTTCACAGCCAGGGTCAAGCACTGATTCAAAAGCTAACAAATAAATAACTAAATGAAAAATCTTATATAAAATCAATAGTGTGAAATGACCGTTCAGTTCTCCCTAGACGAAGGGTTGTGATGAGCACAGAAACTGTGTGAAAGGCTGTCCTGTGGCCTCTTAAATTGGACAGGGAGAACGTTTCCACCAACACCAGATCACAACTCAGCAAGCTATTATTAAAAAGCCTGCTGCACTAACTAGATTTCCTTGCACTGGATCATAGCAACGACAAGGCTGCTGTCAGTCAGGGAGTGGAGATGATGACCCTGTCTGGACTACATATCTTTTTGACCACAACCAGACCATAACAGTCCCAAACAAACTTGATTTTATTTCATTCACTGAAAGCACTGGCTTTATCCATGCTGTAGCGCCAGTATAACATAGACTGGGCAATAAACAATGGCTTTACATTACATTTATGCATTTGGCAGAAGCTTTTATCCAAAGCGAAGTGATAATGTATTCAAGCTATACACCCGTAAGTGAAAGAGTTGGAAACTGACACACTCTGAGGAAGGCTGAAGGCCCAAATTCATCAGTGTGCAGAGTTTTAGTCGTTTTTAATGTTTCTACTGAGAGGGACAGAATGTGAAAAAGGGCTTTTTAACTTGTTTGGATTGGAAGTGACTTAGATATATTTTCTTGTAATAGTTGGAAACTTTTTTGCATCTGGTAAATAGTGTTGGGGTAATGCATTACAAGTAACATGAGTGACATAATCAGATTATTTTTTCAAGTAACTAGTAAATTAATGCACTACTTTTAAATTTACAAGATATCAGAGTAACTTTTTCCCCCATTTATTCATTGATGTGTCTACTGTTCTCGTGTTGAGAGAAACTGGGAGTGAGGTTCAGAGGAACTTCCTTCAGCCGAAGGCTTATTCATTTCACTTTTGGTGTCAAAGGGCCTTTACGATTGCCAAAAATATCACTTTTGAGTTTTTTGTTATTAAACAACAAACAAACAAGCAAGCCCAGCCCAGGTGACAAATAGTAATGTAATGCATTACTTTCCATAAAGTAGCCTAGTAACACAAGTAACACAATTAGGCCTAGTTACTTTTTAATGGAGTAATACAATATTGTAATGCATTACTTTAAAAAATAACTTTCCCCAATGCTGCTGGTAAAGATGTGTAAGGGGCATCTTTATAACCTTTCACCAGTCTGCAATCAGGAAAACCTAGAGACAGACAATGTGCAATCAAAATCATTTACTTCTCCTTGCTATTGTACAGGTCAACAGCTTCTGCAAGACAATTAATAACTACACCCTGACCTGCTGATTGTTCAAGATTATATGGTAAGAAGTGACATCATCTACACTTTTAACCCTCTGGGGCCGGCTGTATCACCCTGCACTGAATCCATCTCCATTGCAGACAAAATATGTAAAGGTACATCTGACAGAAAAAAAAAACAACAAGAACCAGCTAAACTATGAAACAACCTC
This sequence comes from Barbus barbus, assembly GCF_936440315.1. Classification (NCBI taxonomy): domain Eukaryota; kingdom Metazoa; phylum Chordata; class Actinopteri; order Cypriniformes; family Cyprinidae; genus Barbus; species Barbus barbus. The sequence goes on from NC_136760.1 coordinate 24,307,806, forward strand.
CACCCTCATTTTTCTGCTGGACATAATTAGACTCCTAATGAAATTTCACTCATACAATGGAGGACAAGCTGACCGGGCCCTCAGCCTCCAACTGAAAGAGCCTTCTCAGTATTCAATGCACATAACGATCAGCCGGGAGCTTAGGTGGGCTGAAAAGACTTTTTTTACAGCCTTCAGCACAATTTCTTTCAGTTAAACAGGTAGGAACTTCCCTGCATCGTGGCCACAAACAGCATAGAAAATTAATGATGGAATAAGACACAATGACAACGAATACATCACAGGAATCCCTGCCTATTAAAGATCCAATGTTTTGAAGTTTTTACACTGCCGGAGAGTACAGTAGAGATAGGCCAACAATCCCTGCAGTCTTCAAAGAAACCTATTCTCAATGAAGTCTAATTAAAGTTTTAGAGCTCTGTGCATCTTCGGCGGCATACAGGGGATGCGTGTGGGATATTTGTGTTTCGTCATATCTGCAGTGAGGACTAGACTGTGAATTGAGAATGAAATAGGTCTTGACTTTTTTTTGTGACTTTTTGTCGATGGTGCAGCCAGGAATCTCTGCGGGAGATGATTTTCCCCGAGGAGTTGGATGCATGCCCCAGGCAAGGTCTCTGAGGAAGAGTGATAGTAGCTAAAGGCACACAGTTTCCGTTCAATAGATGCCTCTCTCCTGGCATTTTTACCACAAGTGGGAAGATTAAGTGTTTTTTCATTTCCTTGTCACTCTCCCTTAGTCCTGCATAGGGACTGAGGTCAAATTCCTTAGCCGTTTAAGGATGAGTTTAACTCGATTTATTTGAAGATCATGACATTCAGGTTCAGTTTTCTCCTCCGGCTCAGTTCAACAATTGTGTCAGCGGCTGCACCGCTGAGATTATTCAGTATGGAGTTTTTATTACACATTTTATTGAAAAGAGCTCATGTAAAGAATTCAAGGAATGACGGTAGTGTTGTGAAAAATACAGATACTTCAGTACCAAGTCGATACTTGCATTTGAAAAAAGTAGCGATGCCAGCCTTTCTGGTAGTACTGAGAAATCATCAAAGGTTTCTATTTACAATCTGTTTTTGCAGATTTTAACATTTTAACCAATCCCACTGTGTGATTGCATGAATGCAATAGCCAGGCATGCTAATGAATAGTTAGGCTATAACCGACAAAGCATAAACATGATATAAACAAGAGCTTCATTGTAAGTGAGTGTGAGTGTAAAGTGAATTTTTACTCAGCCAGTTGACTTGGGCTGTAGGTGTAGGTTGGGCTCACTTGTGTCCATTATTCTGCTCGCTTTACCATATTATTTACTTTTAATTATTAATAGCACTACTAATTAACCAATTTTAATATATTTTAATATATATATATATATATAGTATAAATATACTATATATATATTTTCTTTTCTTCAGTATATACATACAATGATTTTTCCAATATATATATATATATATTTATATTATATTTACATTTATATATAGTCAGTTTTGCTACCAAGAACTATTGTAACTCTTTTAGTTTTTTTAACTATTTGGAGATAAAAAAAATGCTATATATAATATATATATATATATATACTACCGACATACACACACTCACATATATACACACACACACACACACACACACACACATATATATACAGTATATACTATATATATATATATATATATATATATATATATATATATATATTATGGTGTCAAACGATTAATCGCGATTAATCGCATCCAAAATAAAAGTTTTTGTTTACAAAGTATATGTGTGTGTACTGTGTATATTTATTATGTGTATGTATAAATACACACCCATGCATGTATATACTGAAGAAAATATGTTATGTTTATATATTAAAATAATATAATATTTTATAATAATATAAATTATTTGCATATAAATATACATGTAATTACATGTCTTTTTTTTTTTTTTTAAATATATACAGTATGTGTGAATATTTAAATAGACAAAATAAATATACACAATACACACAGATATATTATGTAAATAAAAACATTTATTTTGGATGCGATTAATCACGATTAATCGTTTGACAGTAATAATATATATATATATATATATATATATATATATATATATACATACATACATATACACATATATACATATACACACATATATATTACAGTATTTACACTATTATTAGTACAGTAGATGTCATTGTATCTTCATTACAAACCTTTAGATTTCTCTTTTGCCTTTGCCTTGAATGAGCAACTAAACTAGCAAAGCACTTGACCTACTAAATTACCATACTCTTTAGTCTGGCTAATTAAAACCATTTAGAGTTCATAATGACTGCACTTACACCTTGATTTCATCAAATATCAACAACTGTAATAAACCGACAAGCCCTCGCACTTGACCTTGGGGCTATTTCTGTAAAAGTTATTTCATTAAGAATTGATGCACTATATTCAGAGTGTCAATGATCCTTTGTGGTCTGGCATTAGATTTTTCCAATAGGTATGGAAGGTACAAATATTCTAGTGCTTAATTCAGTGTTCCCGTGACTGGCTTGAAAGTATGAGTAATGATGGTTGGACGCTATTAGCTTGTAATTGTGCAGCTTGGGCTGTAACTCACTCTCATCTTTTATGGGAAGTGTAATCAAATGGTCACTCTATCGCCACAATAAATCACACACACTCTCCTCATCGCTTTCCGCTCATTTTCATTTCATAACTGCAGCTGCTCTCTGCAGTCAGTGATGCTTTGGAAAAGACTAACACAACAAGTGAAATTAAAACATTAAAAAAAGATTAAAAGAAGTTAAATTGCTATTCACTTGACAAGTTAATATATATTGCATCAGCTGAAATATTGTAATAAAATTTAGCTCAAATGCTAAAAAAGTTTTTCTTTTTGTTTAAGCTTTTTCCCATCATTCTTCATAGCCACATAGTAGAATCACAGGTTTATACATACTCTCAGATTCCAAAAACACCCCTTCATTTGTCAATTTCTAGCAAAATCTCTACAGGATGAAAAAGATATATGTATACATGCATATATATGTATATATATGTAAATATGTAAACACTATATATATATATATATATATATATATATATATATATATATATATATACTTAGTATAATTTACTTTAAATTTTGCACAAATAAATACATAAAGCAATCCAGCCATTATATGAGGTTAACACTGGCTGATTTCAGGATCTATTTAAAGGTATAGTTCACAAAAAATTAAAAACAGTCATTATTTACTCAACCCCATGTAATTCCAAACCCATGAAATATTTTAATTTGGGTTCCACTGAATAAAGAAAGTCAAATTTGTTTAAAACAATATGAGGGGGGACTAAATACAGACAGAATTAAAATTTTTGGATCAACTGTCCCTTTAAAGGCTGACTCTGGAAAAGCAGGTTTTATGCCATTTATTCAAAAGGTAGCACTATAAAGTGGGATCCTTGATGATTTCATGCAAAAAAATATGATTATTAACAAATTCCAGTCAAAAAAGACAATTATTGATTTAAAAAATGAATAACAATTGTATGCGCTGATAGGCTAAAGAGGTCATTGTGCTTAGACCCCCATAATAGCTACGTGAAGATATATTTTAAAGCTATTGTTGTGGTCCTAATCCACTCAGGTTCAGCCAAAGCATGTTTTATTTATCAAATCTGCCCTTATGGGGTAACGGATGTGTGATGGGGGCCAGCTTACTGTAGCATTACAGGAGCTGCTCTGTGTTTTGCGCGCTGATTGAGGCCAATAAGGCAGTGCCTGTTCAAGGATGAGGACAACCTGTCCTCTGGCACTGGGTCCTCTTTCCTGGGTGTAATTAGCTTTGATTTAAAGATGGAACACAGACCTATTATTGAATATAACTGCTGCTAATGGTAGCAAATTGTACTAATAATCTCATGGTGAAGTTTATGGAGGTCAGGAGAAGCAGCAGCAGGAAAGGATGTCAGAAAGTGCTTCACTCTCAGAAGGCAGACATTGACTCACACACTAGACAATTCTGAACGTAATGTCAAACACAAAATGAAAAAGATCAGCACTGGTGGAACGGAAATTAAAGGCTGATGACAAATGATCTATAGACACATAAGAATACAGAACTGCACCCAAAGAATATTGAGATACTGAGAATTATTATTCCTATTTGTGTCTTTCTTTTCTATGTTGCATTACATTTTATGTTGTGTGTGTGTGTGTATGTGTGTTCCTTTTTTCAGAGAGAAATTGGGTTTAAAATAAGATGCTACGCATGAAGCCATTACTGGCACAATAATGGAGGACAATTCACTGAGCTATCTGGGATGCCATTCAGCAGCCTTGATTGAGCATTGCTCTAAAGACACAGGTGTGATTGCCTCAATAGCCACATTACCGCCAGAAAAACTCACAGACAATTTTTATTTTTTTTCAACGAACCACTGAAAGTTTGACAGCCCAAGATCACATAGACATTTAATTTTATCCAATAGTGGGGCATGTTGTCACAATGCAACCTGATTATAATAATTATCATATTTAAATTGACCTGTTTGAAAACGTCCCCTGAAACTCATGATAAAATAGGACAGATTGTCAAACCTGAATTCTTGGACTATAGGACAGTGATAGGCTTACATTACATAATGTCAGCGAGTCTCTGTCACCACAGTCACAGCTGTCATCTCCACTCTCGTTTACAAGATCACAGTCACCTGCGTTCTGATTCCCCGCACCTGCTGCAGCCAATCAACCTCCATCATATCTACTCACTCTCCACACTCCTTCCTCGTCTGGTCTACCGTTCACACCTAGAACCAAGCCAGACCTATATTACCTGTGTGTTTCCTTACCTCAGAGTTCCCGTTTCTCCACCACTCCCCGGATTCCTGCTAGCGATCCCAGCCCGTCAGTCACGGCAAGGCCAGCAATCAGCACCTAGTCACGTTGGGCTTCACTCACGCAATCCTCCTGGTTTCTCTCCTCAGTTCCTTGAATAAAGAACATTGTTTTACCACATTCCTCTGTCTCCTAGCCTGTGTCGTGACACATATATTGACATTTAAAGACACTTTTTGCCAATTCACTTAATTTTGAGTTTTCTCAACATATAGCCTACTGAAATTATTTGCTTGACAGACAATATACATTTTTTTTAATGTTTAGACATTACTTTAAAATTTGTACGTGTTAAACCATTGTACCATTCAAAAGTTTGGATTCAATAAGATTTTTTATTTATTTTATTTATTTTTTAAATAAGTGTCTTATTATATTTGTATTTATTTGATTAAAAACACTTTTTATTATTATGTTGAAACAGCTGAGTAGAATTTTTTCAGGTTTCTTTGATGAATAGAAAGTTCAGAAAAAACAGTATTTACCTGAAATATAAATCTTTTGTGACATTATAAATGTCTTTATCATCACTTTTGATCAATTTAAAGCATCCTTGCTAAATAAAAGTATTAATTTCTATCATATCTATTATGTGGCTATGAATTTCTCTAAAAAAAAAATTAAATAAATGATACTGACTCCAAGCTTTTGAATGGTATAGTGTATAATGTTACAAAAGCTTTTTATTTCAGATAAATTCTGATCTTTGGATCTTTCTGTTCGTCAAAGAATCATGAAAAAAATGTATATTGATAATAATAATAATTATGATAAAAGTTTCTTGAACAGCAAATCAGCATATTAGAATGATTTCCGAAGGATCGTGTGACTGGAATAATGATGCAAAAAAATTCAGCTTTGAAAACACAGGAATAAATTATATTTTAAAATATATTCAAATAGAAAACAGTTATTTTAAATGGTAGCAATATTTCAAAATTTTACAGGTTTTTTTCTGTACTTCGGATCAAATAAATGCAGGCTTGGTGAGCAGAAGAGGCTTCTTTAAAAAACATTAAAAATCTTACTGTTCAAAAACATTTGACCGGTAGTGTATTAATTATGCCGTGTAATTCACCTTATAATGCACTGTACAGTCTCATAAATAAAATAGGTCATAATTATTTATAACAAGATTTAATGTATTACAACGCACATTATGAGTAATTCTAATGCATTATACCCTTTAATAAGCCTTTGTAATACATTATGCGTAAAGGCTTTAAGTAAAGTGTTACCAAAATAATAATATTACAATAACATTGAAAAAGTTATTTATTCCTGCGATGCAAAGCTAAATTTTCAGCATCGTTACTTCAGTCTTCAGTGTCACATGATCTTTCAGAAATCATTCTTATTCGCCAATTTGGTGCTCAATAAAAGTATTATTATTAATGTTGAAAGCAATTACGCTGATCAATATTTTTGTGGAAATCGTAAAACTTTTTTTTTTTTTTTTCTGGATTATTGATGAATTATAAAATCCAAACAGTATCATTTATTTGAAATTGAAACAATCTAAAAGTGTTTATTGATGCTGAATAGAAGTATGCATTTTATCACAGACAGACAGAGACGGACAGAAAAATAGATAGATGAATAGACAGATAGACAGACACTACAAAAGCATAACACTGTCTGATTGCAAATAGCTGCAGGGACAATTCTTTGCGGTCTGGTTAAGTAGTTTTCTTATTGTTCTGAAGTAATGTAGCGACACAAGCTATACAAAACCAGAGGCCTCATTGGTGTAATAGAATCTAAATGTAATGTGTGGGTCTTGACTCTTTTGTGGAATTTGATATTGTGGTATACTTTCAGGCTATGCTAACAAGGACCTCTAGAACCCGATACGCCTAGTTTAGTCCCCGAGTGGGCAGTTCATGTCCCATAGCAACAGTGTCATACTTCATGGGTGTGAATGTGTGGGTGTGCGTGTCGAGCGCTGGATATGAACCTGATATTCTTTGATTTGCAGGTCCCTCTTTCTCTGAGGTAATATCTGCCCGCTTATAGCTCCAGACAATAGCTGCTCGGTAAAAAGCACTAGAAATGACAATGCTCTTAAAATCAATATTATGCAGTTATTTACTCTTGAAAATCCATAGCTGAGGTAAATTTTTACAGTGGAATGAAATGCTTGCAATGTGCTGGCATCATTCGAGACAAACACACAAAAACAATAGACATTTTGGAAATGTTGACACACCACAATGATGAAGTGTACTAATGATACACTAACGTTGTCGTTCAGGAAAGGCCACCTCATTATATCGTATATTCTCTCACAGACCTCTATCTCATTTAATTATCATTAGGGCACTGGAAGACCTGTACACCTTACCGTTAAGTTAATTATGATTAATAATCCTGCCAAGTGAGGCATCCAGCCAAAGTGAGTCATGGATGTCTGCCAAAACCAGTGCAGCACTGGTTAATAAGGATGTCCTACAACTATTCATTTCAGATGAAGTCAAACATAATAGGCAAAGTAAATCTCTACCAGGTCCTTGCATGTTCAATGCCTCTGCAACAAACCAGAGGTCTACTGATTATACAATATGCAAAATTCTTCAGGTGTATCTTTACTGTTTGTCCGGAGAACGGTACATGTGCTAAAAACCATCATATATTCAATAATCCTGTTGCATAATTACAAAAAGACAATTGGAATAAATATTAATAACTGTATTACTGTGTATGTTTTCTTTTTAGTTCTATCATATGTTATCCAGGTAGGATTAAACTAAAATACCCATTATAAGATCATGCAATTATTAACAAAAGAATAGGAACGGAAGAGGCAATTATTTTCAAGTATACAAAGAACAAAAGGAATAAGTGAGTTCTTGTAGCTCAACAAGAGCATGGCGCTGGCAACACCAAGGTCATGGGTTTGATCCTAGGGAACACACAAACTGATTAAAGACATTTTTGATAAAAACTAAATAAAAAATTAAATATACACCAATATTCATAAACATAAATTATACTACTTATGTTCCTTTAGTACATAAAGGGATCATTCATTACAGAATTTAATTCTCAGTAAAGAAAAGCCATGCAGTGTATCAATGATACACAAATGTACCTATGTCTCTCTCTCTATGTCTATCTATACACAGTCATGGCCAAAAATATTGGCAACCTTGCTATTCAGAAAATTGTTGCAGTTGCAAATGTTTTGGTACTCACATGTTTTTTTTTTTGTTTTTTTTTTGGTTAAATTGAGAAAAAAAAAAAAAAATACAGAGAAGAAAAGTCAAATCTGATACAATTCCACACAGAACCCCAAAAAAATGCACTGGACAAAATTATTGGCACCCTTAACTTAATATTTTGTAGCACCCCCTTTGGAAAAAATAACTGAAATCAATCGCTTCCTGTAACCATGAATTAGTTTCTTACACCTATTTACTGGAATTTTGGACCAGTCTTATTTTCCAAACTGCTCCAGATCATTCAGATTTGAAGGATGCCTTTTCCCAACTGCAGTTTTGGGATCTCTCCACAGGTGTTCTATGGGACTCATTGCTTGTCATTTCAAAACTTTCCAGCAACCCCAAAACATCTTAGACTCTCCAGCATGCTTGACTGTAGTGACGGTGTTCTTTTCTTTGAAGGCCTCATTTCTTTTTCTGTAAATAGTGCCATGATGTCCTTTACCAAAAAGCTTTACTTTCGTCTCATCTGTCTACAGTACGTTCTCCCTGAAAGATTGTGGTTTTGTCTCATAAGTTTTGGCAAACTCCAGTCTTGCTTTTTTATGCCTTTGTGTCAGCAGTGGTGTCCTCCTGGGTCCCTTTTCATTCAGATGGCGACGGATAGTGCGAGCTGACACTGTTGTACCCTGTGTCTGCAGATCAGCTTGAATTTGTTTGGAAGTTAATTGAGGTTCTTTATCCACAATTCGAACAATCCTTCGTTGTAATTTTTCATTAATTCTGCTCTTCTGTCCACGTCCAGGGAGGTCAGCTACAGTGACATGGGCTGTAAACCTCTTGATGATATTGCGCACAGTGGACACAGGATCATTAAAATCTCTGGAGATGGACTTGTAGCCTTGAGATAGTCCATATTTTGCCACAATTTTTTCTCTCAAATCCATAGACAACTCTTTACACTTCTGTCTTTTTTTCCAGTGTGACACACAACACAAAGGTTGAGTCAACTTTTTTCCATTTTAACTGGTTGCACATGTGATTACTATATTGCCCACACCTGTTACTTGTCACAGGTGTGTCTAAATACAAATTACAGGAGCATAACATGCTTGAAAAGCAATTATTATAGTTATAGTTGCAGTGCAAACAAAAACAATAAGCACTTAAATACCAAAACAATTGCAATTGGAATAATTTTCTGAGAGAAGTGTTGCATTTTCTGACAGAATTGCAAGGGTGCCAATATTTTTGGCCATGACTGTATATAGATGTGTGTGTGTGTGTGTGTGTGTGTGTTCCTCTAGGGTGGAGAAACAATGTAATTTTAGTATTTTAAAAAACTCAGGAAGACAAAGCAAACCACAACGCATTCACAGAATAACTTTGAAATAGTCATAATAGCCTTCATTTGGAAAGCCTTTCAATGGTCCAGGAAACGTGTGTTTGACTATTGAATTTAGCAAATTCATATTCGCTATTATTCTACACAAAGCGCAAACCGTATTCTTGCCCGTATTTTTGTATCTCTGCAGTGGATACCAGCTTTTACAATGGGCCATGAAAGAATGGGCGCCTACATCATAAAACACTGCAGCAGTCTGGAAGGTAAATTATCACTTTGTCTGTTCTCGAAATATTGCAGTTGTGAAGTTATAACAGCAGGCAAATTATCCATTCATATTCTGCTCCCTGTGTTTGGCCTTCATTGTGTGTGGGAAGTTATTACCTGCTCACAGGACTTTGCACATTTGTTTAAAGTGAAGATATATAAAACATTATTAAGTATGGAAAGGATTTGATGTACACCAAATGCAAGCTCTCTGAGGTGATGGAGGAAGTACAGCACAAACACTAGGAATTAGAATTTCATTGCATTTAACGAGCAAATTGAACATTTATTATTTCATAACTGTATTCATGTAGAGAGGCTCAGTTCAAAGAAAGTGTTCAGAAATGCAGAGATCATTACTCTAGCTGTTGAATAGTTTCCAAGGAACTGATTTAAAGGTGCTCTAAGTGACTTCAGATAGCTTTCTAACTTTTTAAACAAGCATGAGCTGTTATTGTAACTCTTTTAGATTGTATAAGGCTGTCACAGAGAGACAGGGATATTGTATGCCTGCTATTTCAGCCCCCCCCCCATTCAAGCTATGCAATATTTTACCATACACCTCTGTTTTTTTCTGCTCAGTGAAGGTTTTAATAACAATTTGTGGGTGGTTATCATTAGCATGATTGAGTCTGTCCAACATTCTGAAAAAAATGTTAATTAAGTGATTAATTAGTTTGGATTTTAGAAATGAACCACTGTAATCCATATGGTTCCCAAATGTATTCGTGCTAAGACATAATGAGATCTATTTATGAGCAGCATGACAGTAGCTAAGCTCAAAATACTGTAGTTTTTACATCTTTTTTACATATTATTTAAAATGCATTTTATGCAGCTGCTCAGCACAATGCATGTATGTTCATTTTGCTCTTGAAATGCAAAGAAACTCTGAATCTCGCCAGGCACATTGAAGGAATTGTTTGAAGAAGAAGTACAAGTTGTAGAAGAAGAGGAAGAAGAAGTTCAGTTTGACTACTGTAAATGAATTGCTTCATCCAACTTCTTTTATAATAAAAATTAAACTGTCTTTTTAACTACACACCGTCACACGGACAGCCACCAGTCATATACAAATATCTTCATCTCACAAGCCATAAGTACTTATAAAACAGAATTATTTTGTTAGTCTTGACTAATTTGTTTCATCAAAAAGAACAAATCCACAAGATTCATGTGTTCACAATTCAGAGTAAACCAAGGGCTTCATACAGATTGCATTCTAAAAATGCAGTGGAAGCTAAAATAAGTTTAACTTTTATCAAACACATCCAAAACCTTGCATATTTCCCCATTCCGATGCCCAAATCTCATATTTCTTAAAGCAAAAATGCATTCTGTGTGAACGGCCCTTAACTGTCCTAAACTGCTTGGAACGATACAGCAGAAAAGACAACATAGGAATAACAATAATAACATAATTTATTCAGCAATTCTTCTCCCAGAGTTACCGTCTTCCGCCATTTTGGAGAGTACTCCAGAACGCGCGCATGCGTGCGCTTTCGCTGAATGTAATCAGCATTGTTTATATTCAGTAGACTGTGTGCGCATGCTCAACGTAAACAACGCTCATTACGTTGATTACGTTCTGGGGTACTCTCCAAAATGGCAGAAGAGGGTCAGAGAGCTCTCAGATTCCATCAAAAATATCTTAATTTGTGTTCCGAAGATTAACGAAGGTCTTGCTGGTTTGGAACAAAATAAGGTTTGTAATTACAGAATCACAGAATTTTCATTTTTAGGAGAACTATCCCTTTAAGAACCATTTATGGAGACAAATGTGAAGAAAACTTCCATATATATATATATATATATATATATATGGAAGTTTTCTTCACATTTGTCTCCATAAATGGTATATATATATATATATATATGCGGGCAGGTCTAACGGACCTGTACAGGAGAGCAAGACGACCCCGCCCTACCACGAGTCATAGGGGCTCACCATGGGCAAGTGACAGTACCCCTCTATGCCTCCCAACTATGGGATATCAACAGCAGGAGTTGGCAGCTGTTGTAGAGCATTGGAACATTTCCTGGTTGGTCTACCACAGCTTCCTCGGTAGGCGGATGATCCTTAGCGGGACAACGGTCAGCGAAGTTAGTAGGCTACTGCGGGGCAATCCTGTGTTGCTCTTGACTGTCGTGCTTTGCACTCCGTTGGATCTAATGGTGCAGGACTCAGAGGAAGGCGGCTGTCCTGGGCAAGCATCCGTCTTCTGCACTTTGCCACGGCACTCGGTGCTATAGCATGCATGGAAAGTCCTATACATATTCAGCGACTGACAAATCGGGAGCCCTAGAACTCAAGGGTTGTCGTTGCTCAGCAGGATACACATGTAAGGCAGGCGCGGTCAGGTCGACATTCTGCGACTGCCTCTTCTTCTTCTTCTTCTTTGACATTGGCGGGCTGGAACTTCAGAAGTCTTGGAGTGCACTCCGACCTCAACAGTGCTCCTCGGAAATCAACCGTCATTGACTGCGAACTATCTCGCCTCAGAGTGGATATTGTTGCTATAAGCGAGAATTGGCTGTTGGGTAGTGGTTTTGTGCGCGTGAAGAACTACACTATTTTCTGGTGTGGTTACCCAGACGACCATCATCTAATGCATGGAGTCGGCTTTGCTGTGCGAAACACCCTGCTGTCCACCATCTCTCAACCAACTGCTTGCTCTCCACGTCTAATGTCCCTGCGGATGTCACACTCAGCTTGCTTTCTCACTCTATTCTCTGCCTATGCACCCACTCTTGATGTGTCTCCTGAGGACAAGGACGCCTTTTATGCCCACATTAGCGAGGTCATTCATTCCTTCCTGGCTGGGGATGATCTAGCTCTGCTTGGGGACTTCAACGCCAGAGTTTGAAGGGATGTCATTGCCTGGAGGCCGGTCTTGGGTCATTTTGGGATTGGTAGCATCAATGACAATGGACAACGTCTCCTCGAGTTGTGCGCTGCTCATGACCTATGCTTACCGGGTTTCTTTTCATCTGGACCTATTAGATCCAAGGTTACCTGGATGCACTCCCGGTCCAAACATTGGCACCAACTTGATCATATTATTGTCAGGAGGCTCCAACTCAACGCTGTCAAGAGGCACAGGAGCATGCACTCTGCGGACTGTGACACCGACCACGCCCTTGTCCACTGCACTCTAAAACTCACCCCAAAGAAGATTCACAGTGCCAATCCAAAGCCCACTTCAAAGCTAAACACTGAGCTGATGCGGAAACAGGGCCTTCACTTCAGAGTTGACGACACTCCTGAAAACACCTGGGCCGAGCTAAGAGGTTCCATGATGGAGGCTGCATCTGAGATCTTCGGCCTTTGTAGAAGAAAGCAGCCGGATTGGTTCTTTGCAAGCTCTGCTACTCTGCTGCCCGTCTCAGTGTTCTCCAAGATAGAAACGACTCACAGCCAGGCTGACGATTTTAACTCTGTTTCTGCTGCTGTACCACAACTACCTGTCTTTAATGGAAATTGAGCATGCGATTGCAGCTATGAAGAATAAAAAGTCACTGGGCTGCGATGGAATTCCAGCGGAGCTGCTGAAGTGTGTCGGTGCAGTGTTGGTCAGGTGGCTTCGCTGCTTGTTTTGACGCTGTTGGCAGAATAAATGCATCCCTAGCTCAAGAATGCCAACATCATCACTCTTTATAAAAACAAGGGTGACAGGCAGGACTGTAACAACTATCGAGACATCTCGCTCCTTAGCCTTCCGGGAAAATGCCTTGCCCGTGCAATCCTCCCAAGACTGCAGCACATTGCTAACCAGGTGCTGCCAGAGAGTCAGTGCGGCTTCCGTGCTGGTTTGCTCGACCTTGAACATGCTTTTCTTGGTACGCCAGCTTCAGGAAAAGTGTGTGGAACAACAACGCCCATTGTACATGGTGTTTATTGATCTGACTAGGGCTTTCGATTATGTGAGTCGCTCTGGTCTCTTCCACGTTCTGCAGCGTCTCTGTTGTCCGGCAACTCTTTCGGCAATACTCCAAGGTTTCCATGATGGGATGCGGGCAACCGTACAGTTCAACGGTGCCTGCTCAAATGAGTTTGATGTCTGCTGCAGAGTAAAGCAGGGGTGTGTCCTTGCTCCCACCTTGTTTGGCACCTATTTCTCGGCTGTGCTGCTACAGACGTTTACGGATCCAGGTGGGGTTCTGCTGCACACCAGGCTTGTCTGAGGGCCAGAACCAGGGTGAAGCACATCCTTGTGCGCAAGTTGCTCTACGCAGACGACGCTGCCTTCGTGGCTCACACTGAACAAGAAATTCAGGAGATGTGCAATTATTTTGCCGCTGCCTGCACAGAGTTCGGACTCACCATAAGCCTCAGTAAGACAGTGGTGATGGCTCAGAACGTTCCTGCTCCCCCTCACGTCACCATCAACGGCACAGTGCTGTCGGTTGTCGAGAAATTAGTCTATCTCGGCTCAACTCTGAGAGCAAACAACAGCCTTGATGCTGAATTGAATACCAGGATTGTTCGTGACTCAACAACCTTTGGGCGACTTCAGTCTCGTATCTGGTGCGCGTATATGAAACCTGTGTGCTCTCCGTTCTGCTATATGGAAGCGAAACGTGGCCTACATACCGGCGGCAGGAGCACAAGCTTAATGCTTTTCACTTCCGTTGTCTACGACAGATCCTTGGCCTGTCATGGCAGGATCGGGTCCCAAACACCACCGTGCTGAAGCTCACTAACAGCAGTGACATGTACACCGCGATCCGGAGGAGACGTCTTAGATGGATCGGCCATGTGCGCCATATGCCGGATGAACGTATCCCAAAGTCCATCTTTCATGGGGAGTTAGCTGTTGGACACCGCCCTCATGGCCGACCCAAGCTGTGCTTTAAGGATGTCGTCAAGTGGGACATGAATGTCTTTAACATCAACCTGACCGATGGCATCACCTTGTGGAAGACCGGGCAGCTTGGCATTTTTAAAAATCAAAATTTGCCTCCAAAAAATTCCCATGCTATGAAAGCTGAATTTAAAGACCAAACTACCAACAACACAAGCACAGATTTCTAAAAATACACTGTTTCTACCTTTCAACACATACACACAACTAGGGTTGACTGAATTAGCTCAGCTTTCCCTTTTAGCAGACCACAGAAATCAATACACGATAACCGATCTACCTCAGAACAAAGCTGCTAATTGTTTTCACTACATCTTTTACTTTGGGTTTCATCCAGTGTTTCTCTGTGAAGGGGGACTCTAAATCTTACACTTCCATGCTTTCTTGTACTTATGACGTAAGGCTCTGTTGGGATTCACTCACCTCTGTGGTTTCGAGTACATCAGATAAGGAATCAGAAATGAATAATTATTTTTTTCTTCGCATGGATTGCAATTGATGTCGTTATCTAGCTTGGATATCCTATACTATTTCTGTCAAGGATCAATCAGCTTGATGATCAACATCTTATATGTTCAGTCATGACATTGTGGGTCACAATGGGTAAACGAGATAACCTAATCCTCTTCCTTCCTGTATGTACAGGAACTCTACATCCACAAATGCGGACATGCGGATTGGATGTCAACATTCACTTACAGCTTCCCTCCTACCTCCCTTTCTTCTTCCTCTCTTCCATCAGTGCTACACAGATTGCGAAGTAGTATTTTCATCATAAGCAGCAACAAGGGAAATAATCTGATCAAAGAGTCCCAGTGAAGGTTACAGGCAGTAATAAAGGAGGAAAAACCCTCAGTCTGGAAATGAAGCATTTTCTAATCAAAGGACTCCACACATCTCACTGTTGTGTGTTTAACTAAGGATGTGTGTGTGTGTGTGTCTGTGTGTGTGTGTATGTGTGTGTGTGTGTGAGAGAGAGAGAGAGAGAGAGAGAGAGAGAGAGAGAGAAAAAGAGACAGAAGCCAATTCAATCTCATAAAGAAACAAAACTTCAGTGATTTTATTCCTGAACCACCATTGTGCCATTGCGGCGCCATAGTTAAATGTTGCTCTATTGCCGTTTCATAGGAAAAATCCGTCATCATTTATTCACATTCATGTTGTTCAAAACCTGTATGGTTCTTTGCTGTTTTTCTTTTTTCTTTCAAGAATATTCAAGCTACATTTTTTCAGTGCATTTAATGCTCCCAAAATGACTACAATAGTCCATAATTGTGCACAATATTCCAAGTCCTCCCTAAACCAGTTCTCAACAATATAAATAGGCCTAATAGCAGATACAAAATTACAATAACTTTAGCAACAGATATTATTATATAGATATTTTAGTCACTTGATGATGTCATTTTTAATCCTCAACTGTCCCCAAACAAAATAAGATAAAAGATTCCGCAATGATTAAATTATGACAGAATTTTCATATTTTGAAAAACTAATTAGATCCTTTAAAACGAGTTGAATTTGTCACCAGAATTAACATAGAACACAATGAAAATGTCCAGAAATATAACATCCAGTTAGTTAAATGTCCAAAGACATTGGTGCTATAAAAAAAAAAAAAAAACATGAATTGAATTGAATTCCTTGTCTTTTTTTTTGGTTTTGTTTTTTTGTCAAGAATGTTTGAAAAAATGTTCCAAAAATTAGAAACATTCTGTGTTTCCTAAACCTTATCACCTATTAACAATGTAAATGTAGAAATAGGGGCATAACTATACATATCACATTTTAATTACAATATACTGTTATACATATACACACAATATACTGTGTATTAATATTATGTATATATAAATAAAAACACGTATCTATATTTTCGTAAATATATGCATGCATACGAGTGTATTTATATATAAATTATTATTATACACAGTACACATACATTTATTATGTGAACACAAACTTTTATTTTGTATGCGATTAATCATTTGACAGCACTAATATATATATATATATATATATATATATATATATATATATATATATGTGTGTGTGTGTGTGTGTGTGTGTGTATTTCTCTTTTTAAGTAACAGCTAACCCAAGGTAAACAAAACTGAAATGTTAATTATCGATTTATGTTTAAGTAAATTGATAACATATTTCAAAACCAGCTGAATATGACACTAGAAATCACAGACTGAGACCATTATAATGTCAAATTACTTGAACATTGTCAAGAGATATAATGACAATGAACACATTTAATTAGTAATATACTTAATATATAATCAATATGGAATTGATGTCATCGATTATAGACAATAAAATTAATTCCATTAAATAATTTTCATTCATAAAATGCAAGCATTTGATTTTACATAAATGTCATACAACTACATTTGCAGAACTTGAACTTCAAAAAACCTCAAATATGTGACCCTGGATCACAAAACCAGTCATAACGGTGATTTATACATCATCTGAAAGCTGAATAAATAAACTTTCCATTGATGTGTGGTTTGTTATGATAGGAAAATATTTGGCTGAGATACAATTATTTGAAAATCTGGAATCTGAGGGTGCAAAAAAAAATAATAATCAAAATATTGAAAAAAATCGCCTTTAAAGTTGTCCAAATGAAGTTCTTAGCAATGAATATTAATTATTAAAAATTAAGTTTTGATATATTTAAGTTTGGGAAATTTACAAAATATCTTTATGGGACATGATTTTTGATTAATGTCCTAATGATTTTTGGCATAAAAGAAAAATCAATAATTTTGACTCATACAATGTATTTTTGGCTATTGCTAAAAATATACCCCAGTGACTTTTACCATATGACAAGGTCTATGTTTATGGTGCTATAATAGTGCTTTTGAATTAAATTATTACTTTGTGAAGTGGTTAGGCATACAGTCTCAAAAATATATATTAGCATAATGATACTTGTGTTAGTAATTCTATTTGTCATTCAAACATATGATAACACAAACATTCCAAGAGGCTTTGATGGAAGCCTCTAAACTGAGGTGGGAATGTCATGAGGGCAATGTTTCGGTGTTGCAGGATAAAAGTCACTACAATGACATTTCCCTAATAAAACCTAGCCTTAGGATTGATTTTAAAGTTCTTTTACTCGTTTATAAATCACTAAATGGCCTAGGACCCAAATACATTGCAGATATGCTCACTGAATATAACCCTAACAGACCACTCAGATCATTAAGATTGAGTCAGTTAGAAACACAAAACAAGGGGAGTCCGCTTTTAGCTATTATGCCACACACAGAGATCAGATGTGCTAAAACATTAGCCTCATTTAACTCCAGACTCAAAACTCATTTGTTTAGCTGTGCATTTGTTGAATGAGCACTGTGCTATGTTCAAACTGATTGCACTGTACTTTCATTTTATATAATTTTCCTTGTTTTTATTGTTGTGATTATTATTCCTAGTTTTTACTGCTGTTATAATCATTTTCTATTCTTAACAGTTTTCAATTAATCAAAATTTTAAAAGTTTAAACTGAAGGCTAAAGTAAGTGCTGTGATGGTAAAGAGAATGTGGGCAAAGAAAGACAAGTGTGTAGGTTAATCAGTTTAAAGTAGGACCTCTGAGTTCTATTTGTTTGGTTTCTGGTTAGGGACTGTCTGTAAGCAGAGGGAGTGCTGGAGGGGGAGAGCGATGGACTCACTCAGATATGAGTGAGTCATAATTTAGGTACACCTGCAAGTGTAAAGGTGTACCAGTGCACATCTATAGATTGAGAGATGTGCACAGTCCGAGAGGGACACAATGCATTCTCTAAGGCACTAAGAGCCCTAGAGGCAAGGGGTATAAATACCGAGAGAATGTGAGACGCTTGAAGGGAGGTTCTAGTCGTGAATCGCTCTACCAACTCTAAATTCCTACCATTACAGACAGGGGCACACCCAGAGTTTGAGCGAATAGGTCAGATATGATGATCATGATAGTAAGTAGGGGGTGAAGTAATATAATAGTTAGGTGTTTTGGAAGGTTTTTTTTTTTTTTTTCCGATCACTTAGTGCGGAAGAGATTGAACAAAGCTTGAGAATATTCATTTTTAAGTTTTATTATTATTATAAAATTTGTCTTTTCTCTTTTTTCAACTCCTTATTTTTATTGCTGTGATCAATATTATTATTATTATTATTTTATGACTATTTATACTTTCATGTAAAGCACTTTGAATTACCATTGTGTATGAAATGTGCTATATAAATAAACTTGCCTTGCCTTATGGCTGTTTGTGATGCATCTATAGGCATGATCCTTGGCTCTTACTTAATCAAAGAATACAATAAACATACGACCATCAGTCATAACCTTGCCATAAGTGTCAATTATTTTCCAAGGCAATCCTCTGATTGCTTCCCATTTTAGAGGACACGGAAAGAGAGAAAGAGAGGGGAGAAAGAGGGACTAAAATGTAAATTTGACCTTTCTTCATTCTCCAAATCTGATCTGAGGTCAGTGCTTTATCTCTTGTAACATTTATCTGCATTCAGTAATGACCTTCCCATCATGCTCTACTGGAATACTGATGGGACTTAAACTCCACTAGCTGTCAGAGGCCATGAATACTCACACTTAACATGATCATGTCCTGCAGTATGTAAAGCTGTAAAAAAAAATCCTTACTAGTCCCCATTATGTCAGCAAGCAGAGAGTTTTCAGTATCTGGTAGCCTAATCTTCAGCAATCCTTTCCAGTTCTCTTTATGAACACTAATGGTGCTGTTTAAGCTCAATGCAGATGATGCCATTTTGTCTCGAGTCTTATTCTCTTGTCAACCCCTACCCCACTCTCGTTCTCTGCGACTGTGAGGGGATCTATTTTTGAAGTATGTACTATGATAAGCTATCTAATATTGTAAAAATCTGAGTCACACGTTTAGAAAGTTAACCTAGACTGCCCAGTCACTTGGCTAATTAATAATCATAAGCCAAATCCTTTGTCATAGTAGAATTTTCAATGCCAAAAGGCAAGTAAATGAAGCACTATTTCTGAGAAATCATGAGAGCCTTTAAATAAATCTTTATAAGTTCAGCATGCTTTAAAAGCAAACATTTGTCCAAAAGATATGGTTAACTGTTGCTTTACCGCATCCTTTAAATGAGATAACACTCATACTGAGTTTAGGAGCCATTTGGAAATGCATCAAGGCTAACATTATGCACCGTAATGACAAATAATCTACACTCTGGTCAAAATTGAAGTAAATTGTCAGTTAATTGAAGCTGAGTAGATGACTGGAACCCATCCAATTAGATCTCATTACTTCAGCATTCTCTTCATTTTCTCCTCGACGGTGTGTAAATTGGAAGCTAATGATTGTAAGTTTTCTTGTGGCAGGTAGCCTATGTTTAAAAAAAGAACCTCAAGAGGGTTTACGGATGTAACATACAATCAAAAGTTTGACCACTCAAGATTACACTTTCTTCCCAAAGCAAAAGACATGTTGATACATGTGTTGTTATGAATTATCAATCATTAATTTTCTTATGCCCTCAAGAGACCATTCTGGACAAGCTACTTTCAAAATGTCCCACATGAAGCCTAGTTAGATTGGTGTTGATAAGCTCCATCACAGCAGAATAATAGTGGTTGACAGACTCAATGAAAATAGATGATTTTTTCTTGCCTTCCTAACCTTAACAGATTTAAGTCATTCTTACTGACTAGGAATGTGAGTGGTTTAAGTAAATAAATAAAAAATGATATTTGAGATATACATGTATTATATCATTCACTGAATCGACTCATTTGGGAATCGCACTACGCTGGTTGGTATGATGAAAGTTTTAAGTATTTGATTCACTAAATGTAATCGGCTCATAAGATTCTTTCTCACGAGCCATTTGAGAAAATAACCAAAAGTTATTCAAATCATTCTGGGCTGGGTGCGTTTCCCAAAAGCATCGTTAGCTAATGTTCGTTAGTTCCATTTAACTCCTTTGGTAACGACTGAACCTATGACCATGTTAGTCGTTTTTTGGGAAACGCACCCGTTTCGTTTTTTAATTACAACTAGTCAAGAATAAAATTATTTTTGATTACCAATTTTAGTGCAATGTGAAACTCTACCTAAAAGGCAAATAAGAAAATAAACAAAAACAGCACGAAAACCACACACAATGACTGCTGACTACTATGACATTGCACCTAAATGAAGACTCTTCAGGAAACTAAACATATACAGCACCATAACCAAGATCACAATAGCAAGTGACGTAAACAACAAAACTGCTGGAAACAAACTCTGAGGGGAAAATACACAGAAATAGCACGACTAGACACCATAGCAAGTGACATTCCGTGTAAACTTGTAAAGAAGTTTAAATCGGGTAACTTACATTCTGGATGCAAAATTGTCCATTGCTTTGTCTGTTTTTTGCTCCACCGACGAATTTAATTCCAAACGAACTCACAGTTCACATCACGCCAACACATTGTGGTCTAAATGTATGTAGGCTATCAGTTATTTTGAATTAATCGTTTGAATGAATCCATAAATGACTCACTCTTAAAAAAAACAATCGACCGTCAATCAAGGTTTTTGAAGGATTCAGTTTATTACGTGAACAATTCACTCAAGACAGTTAAGTTGCACTTAACTAAGAATAATGGTCAAATTTATAACTGTTAATATTCTAAAATACGATCTTCTTTATGATGTATGCAGCCTACAAATGCGACCTCCGGAGGATGAAGTCTTATGAATCCCTTATTTTGCTTCAGAATGAATTTGAGCAAATCGATTGATGGGTGATTCAATGATTCAATGACTCACTCACAAAGTCGCCATCTACTGGCTACACATAAAACGAATGGAAGATCTTCAGTTCTCCATAATACATGCTAGCTTGAAAACAAATTAAGGTTGACTATGTGAATGTGTGGCTTCTTGAAACAGATAAGACTCGGTGTGTGAAAGACTTTACTAGCATTCACAATAACACTCAGAGTAGCCCTGTCCGCGCGCGTGTGGCAAAATGATGAGAAGCCTCAAACCGGGTTATTTACAGGTAAACATGGCAGTGATATACGAGCTCCATCTCACACACTTACGACTCTATTCCACATTATGATAGATCACCTCCTCCAGATTCACATTGTCCTGTCAGCTATGACAATAAAAAACGAGGCACACCAAAATAAAACAAACCACAAAACTCACATATTCCAGTCAGCTATAACTGTAACAAATGTGGTGTGCTAGGAACACAGTCTTGATCCACAGTGAAATTTTAAAAATACTGCCGACAATATGTTCCTCCTGTCTTTACCTCACTTTGTCTTTTTCCTACACAGTGTGGAAACTCAGATGAGGAGCCTTTTATAATAATGACAGTTCTGAGACAACAGCTGTTATCAGGATTGTTGATTTGTGGCTATAATGGTGAGTGTTGCTATCCACAACACAGTGTTCACGATGACAATACGTATGGACATTTTTCTTACAGATAATCACAACAGTTTACCTCATACCAGTATACAAAACAAATCTCTGTTCTATACAGTCCAGCTCGAAATGAGCATGACATTGCCATGTTTTACTGGACATGGCATATCAAAGTAATATATTTAGGAACATTGTTCAAAATTATTTATCCAGTTACTAAATAAAACAAAGGTTATTGGAGTACATTGTACAAGAAAATGTTCAATTTCAGTCTTGCTAGCAATTTCTGAGAAAGATGTTTTTCTTATGTAGATGTCATGATATTCTTTGTAATACCTTATAATCTTATACTATATTAGTGTTTCAATCAAACAATACCATGGTATTTTTCAAAGTGTTTCCATCACTGAACCACAATAAGTTTTCTATGAGCATTTTTCTTGTCAGGCCCAGCAGTAGCTCAGTAGTGTCAAATAAGTCAATAAATATATAATTATTCTTGTGATTTCCTTTTTTTTTTCTTAGTAATTGCTCGGTTGAAAAGCTTTTAAAAGACTAAAAAGCATTTTTTCTGTCCACTCTGCCATCTTCCCTTCAGATGTGTTTGATCACTACAAATAAGCCTATCAGTGCTGGCCTGACTAATTACGCAGTCAGGTCTAATTCACAGTTGAGGTAGGTGTTCGGCGGCCCCTTTCAGTCATTTTCATCATGCGAATATGAATTGACAGCTGAAGGAAGGTTGAAATGAAACACGCCTCACTGCGGCTGACGGTGCTGGAGATGAGAGCTGAGGAGCTCCGAGAAACATGCAGTGACACCAGAGCGCCATTCATTATTCCAGCAGCGCTTGTCCTAATGTTTTCTCCTGCAAAACTTGAGGAGAGCAGCCATTAGTCAGCATAATCTCCATGAGAGGGCCCAATTCTCCCCCTATAACTGACAGCCCGATGTCACATCTGTAGTGATGTGCTGTACACCAAAACATGGCTCTGGTAATGCTTTAACAAGGACAATATAATAAGGGAAACATCACTTGAGCATGTGGGTTTGGTAAACTGAGTTGAAAAAAATATATTTATTTTTAGAGTTTTTGTGCGTGGACATCTGCACCATATGGTTTAAATCACACTGTAAGATTGATTGTCTGACTCTGATGTTTGTGATGCAAGTGATTCCATTGAGTGACATATAAATCATCTAATGAAAACATCTGTCACGTCTTCTATCAACTTCAACTTTAGCAGAAATTGGATAAGTTAATTTGATCTATGCTTATATATATATATATATATATATATATATAAGTTTGGAGTTGGGAAAGAAGTCTCTTATGCTAATCAAGGCCGCAAAATACATAATAATAATAATAATAATACATAAATTTATGATCAATTTAATGTGTCTTTGCTGAATAAAAATCAAATAAAATCTTACCGACACCAAACTTTCGAATGGTAGTGCATTTCTCTTATAGGGCCTGTATAGGCCTATATGTGCAAACATACATATAAACAACATGTCTCAAAAAAAAACTACTTAGGTAGTGTTAGCACATCTTATTTTAAGCCTGAGATATTCAGAACTCATTTCCAATCCCAGACACCCCCTGGAGCACTTGACAGCAACGGAAGCATCTGGTGACGACACACCAGAAATCTCCCAGTAGCCAACAAAGACAGTGGCTGTGCTTTAGGATCTATCGCCATGCCAACCATGTCTTCCCAGGATTATCTTAACATCTGGGTTGGTTTACTCACATGGAGGCAATCCTCTCTATTAATCCACACAAGCTGAGCTAACCAAAGGTTAAAGAGCCAACCGCAGATTCACAGATGATTTTCCATAATATGCTGATTTATAAACCAATTTTGAAAATGGCCTAGTGGTTAACGCACACGTCCCGACACAATGAGCTGTGCTGCTCTGCTTTCAATGTGTCTTGATCCTGCTACCTATCATTTCCTGTCTGCAAAATTAAAGAGAAGAAAAGGCCAAAAAAGTCTAGTGGCTCATTTTGACACTGACAATAAAACTCAACCAAGAAGGCTGATGTGATTCTGCACATAGGTCTGTACTTTTATAAAAGTCTTTGTGAATTATAATGGCTCATAATTTATTTATATATTTATTATTTTCCTTTTTTTAATGAAACTTACTTTTGTTTTGCTATTTTTTATTGTTAATGTTGTTTATAATCTGACCTATGACGCACTTTTTGCATTTTATGTCTAAGCTGAATTTTATGTCTGAAATGTGCCATGCAAATAAAATTGTATTTATTATTATAATAAGGCAGTATTATTTTAGTGTTATGCATTGGCTAAAACAATATTTATTAATATTATAAATTAGCTTTTTGTTATATTTTCATTTTAATTGTAATGATTTTGGTGTGCTTTTTTTCTTAATTTTAATCACTTTTTTACTTCAGTTTTAGTTTTCATCTAATATTTAGCCAATATTTTATTTCATAACATTTTATTTCAATGAAATAACAATTTTGAATTGCTTTGGTTTTAAAGAACAACACAATCAAAATGTATCAGATTTTAAGTAACTGAATCACACGATTACTTAAAGTCTTCAAACGATTCAAACTGACAACTCAGAGTCGTTTGGTCCATTTTATTAAAGAGAACCAGTTCATAAGTGTCTCTTCTACACAAATCTGACTATACCGGTCGTGCTAAATATTTGTTGTTGTGTGCAACCTGTGAGGATAGCTCAATAGAAAGATGTGTTGCCTATTTTTTGGATTTGTATCATTCTGTGCCTCCCAGTGTTTCTCTTTCATTACATCCAATTCAGACTGGAAGCAAAAC
This sequence comes from Barbus barbus, assembly GCF_936440315.1. Lineage (NCBI taxonomy): Eukaryota > Metazoa > Chordata > Actinopteri > Cypriniformes > Cyprinidae > Barbus > Barbus barbus. The sequence continues at coordinate 24,332,592 of NC_136760.1, forward strand.
TCAGCTAAAACATAATTTATTTTGCTGTGACGCTGTAGATTCAGTAGCAGCACAGCTGAGCGATGCAGGAACCACAGTCAGAGTACTTAAGTGCAGTGTTTCATCCCAATAATAAAACCAAATAAATGATCATTAAATGATACTTTGTGTAAAATACTGTGCTTGTCTCTCACACTTTATCCCAGATGATCTGCAGTAACGTGTCGGAGTCCATCCCAGATGAGCAAATCAAAAGAATATGTGCAAGAGAGAAAATATCAGATGGATGGGCAGGAACAATACACTGTGCATTTGTAAAGGTATATAGAGATTATTCATATACATATAAAAAAAAGAAAAAGAAAGATAGATGAAAAATTAAAAGCCCAAGGTAGAGTTTGAAAAACTCACTATACTGTCCTTTGACACATAAATATATAAAAAAGAGGAAAATATGAAAGAAGCTGACTTTCAAAGTCTTTGAAAATAAGTTACAAGGACTGACTGCCTACAAAAGTTTACAAACGTCATATGACTCATATCGACTGTCTTTATTCATCAGAGAGCGACTGGCATCCAGATCCTAAGAAAGCTATACTGTTAATGCCCTTTTGCTCTGTTTAATGATTGTGAAGGATCACTGCGGTGTCTTTAACATCACTGTGTATCAGTTTCACTCAAATCAGATCACTGTCTTGTGGCCGTGATCAATAATGCTCATCTGCGGTTGGCCACTTTAGAAAAAAAAAAAATAAATAAATCATAAATAAATAAGAGCATATAAAACAGCTTAAAGCACTGCGGGATCCAGTCTGCAGTGTTTACCAGCATGACTCAAACCAACTCTGACATTTCTGTTTGTTTAGGAAAATAAATGTATGTTTATGTTGGGAGGAAGTTAATGGTTCCCCTGCAGTGTCCAGTAATAAGCATAAAGGTAGAGAAAATGTAATTGGAAAAATTTAGTAATAAGTGTAAGTATATGTGTTTGTGATTTTCAAATCTGCATTAGCGTTCCCCTACATCATCATTCACGGTCATGACATTCCTGTGGTCTCGATTCCTCATGCACTTCTGTATAACTGTGCTGGCCACATTGTAGCTCTGTTTTTAATTGTTTATTGTATTTATTGTTGATAAGTCCTAATAATGTGTCATTACTCAAAGAGAATGAATGTGGAGCTTTTTCAAAAATAACTTTGGCCCAATACTGCCCCCATCTGGAGACATTACACACTGTGACTGTACTTGTCTACAGTCTAAACTTCCCACGCTTGGCCATCAGCAGCGATGCGATGAGCTGGAAGAAGGAAAAGAGAGTCTGTTAAAGATCTGTATCACATGTGTGATGCTAAATGACAGTCAAACAGCGTCATGCAGCAGTTGTGCCTCATGTGGTAATGTTTTCCACTGCATAAAAGGAGATGGTACAAGAAATATCTAATTTCAGATATAGCCTATAATAGTTTTATATTAATTTTATTCATCATGCAATAGCTTGAAGCCCCAGACTTGCAAGGTAGACAGACCGCTACCTTGCAATATACTCTATGCATAATACTGCTTTCTCCAGTTAAAATATTGGCTGAATGAGGAGAGAAATATGCACAGATCAAACAATGTTACAAGCCAAAACAGTTCTAAGTGAATATGTTGGTGGATTTTGATGTGCGGAAACAACATGGAATGGACTTTTTTTATTATTTTTACTAGGGGACACACTTATTTTATTAAACATTTTAAATAAAAAAAAATCCTTGATGGATTTATTTTTTTACAATTACACAGGTTTTTGCTACACAAAACATTAATTGATTCATTATTGTGATGTTTTTTGCTGTTTGGACTCTCATTCCGACGGCACCCATTCACTGCAGAGGATCCATTGGTGTGCAAGTGATGCAATGCTACATTTCTCCAAATGTTTTCCAATGAAGAAATAAACTCATCTATATCTTGAATGGCCTGAGGGTGAGTAGTGTTTTGTTTTGTTTTTGTTTTTTTTTTATCATTTTTTGAATGGACGGTTCCTTTAAATAGAATTGGTTATAGAAACCAAGAGTTTTTTTTGTTTGATGTTTTTTTTTTTTTGGCGCAAGAATCCGCAGAGCTGTACAGGTCTCCCATCATTCCCCACAGACTGAAAATAAACCTTGTGTTCACAGTATCTCTGTAAAACAAACCAAAAAGGTTTGTCTTTCCCTTTTATCGCAGTGATTGTGCATGTTCATAAACAACAGAAGTGCATACACACATTCTGTTTAAATTGCAGAAGATGAGAACTTGGCACTACAACAAAGCAGTGTGTTACAGCACACAGACTGTGTTAATTGAGCCCATCACTACTCTGAGACCAACCTCCATGACATTACTTTTTTTTTTTTAAGACAAATTTAAAACCTGCTTTTGTGCCTTTTGTGAAAGTAATGTAACAGTGTACCATGTCAGTAATTTGTCAGTCCTAACTGAGTGAGACATTGCTGCCCGACATGTCAACCACAGCCAATCATGTTTTATGTATCGTTTATACTGTTTTAAGTATTTTAGGTTTCTATAAACCTCAATCAGTCACCTATGCTCACGAGACTGCATTTATTTGATCAAAAATATGTTAAAAACAACATTATGAAATATTATTACAATTTAAAATATCTGTTTTCTATTATAACATATTTTAAAATATTATTTATTCCTGTGAGGCAAAACTGAATTTTCAGCATCATTACTCCACTCTTCAGTGTCACATGATCCTTCAGAAATCATTCTAATATGCTGATTTGCTGCTTAAGAAAAATTTCCTATTATTATGCCCATGCTCTAATATATATGATCTCTTCAGCTGGTCTTTGCAGCATTAAAAAATCCAGCTTTTCTCCATTGGTTCGGTTTATGTGAGGTGATGGACTGATATGAATCGGAGGAGAGAGCTGGTAATGACGTTCCACTGAGTGCCTGGACATGGTCCACCCCGCCCCCAACTCCAACCTCACTTTTGCCTCTATCCTGGTGTTGATTTACTTATTATGAGCTCTTTCTCCTTCATTCCACTGTCATTGAACCCTGATTAGATCAAGCTCAGATCGCTTTGGACAGTTAGCATCGATGAGTCCATCTATCACGCGACGTCCATTAGCTGTGGATCGCTACCGCCATCTATTGCCTGCGGTTCTAACGCCCATGGCCCTCATCTCCTTGACCTCTTCCCTTTTGCTTTCTCACTTTCCACCTCTCTCGGACGTTGGCAGTGTATCTCTCTAACACCCCCACCCCCTACAATCTGTGGCAAGCCAAGTCAAACCGCAGCTCCAGGGGAGTAAAGCCTCTTCTTCTCGCTCTACCCTTCTTTTTTTCCCGCTGTCTTTCATTGGCGATGGCTGAGTGGCAGCCAATCATGGGCTCAATCCCACTGCCACAATCTCCCTGACACTCAAAAGGAGAAAAAGAGAGGGAGAAATACATGTGAAAGGAAAATAATACACAGGGAGACCAAAAAGGAGACATAATGCAGGTAAAAAGACAATCAAAAAGCATTTAAGACAAAGGAGCTAGAATAAAAGAGAGAGAGCAGTCAGACATCTCCCTCTCCCTCTCTCTCTCTCTCTTTCTCTCTCTTTCTCTTTCTCTCTTGCACAGTAAGCTTCAGGACAATATTCAGTCTTACAGAGAAAACTGAGAGGGAAGGTGACAAGCGTGGAGCTTATGCTAAGGAGATATAGAAGTGTGCCGAAAACACAGCAGAAAACAATGGAGTACAGACAACGAAGGTAAAACTCTCTCTCACTCTCTCTCTCGTTCGTCCCTCCCTCCCTCTCCAGCTCTGTTGCTCTTGTGCTCTCTCGGTCCCCCACTCTTGCTCAGACGGATGAGGAGAGTCCGGAAAGAGAGCAGTCATGTACGTAATTTTCTCTCTCGCTCTCTGAATCTAAAGGTTATCATTAAGACAGATGTGCCCTGCAGAGTGGTTGCCGTGGAGATCATTTTACACTGGAGGAACTATTTGATTAAAGAGTGGCTAAAACGGATTTAAAGAGAGGGATTCAACTGAGAAAGACGTGGCAAAAGCAAAAAGAGAGTGTGAGTAGACGGCTGATTAGTTTCTTTTGCAGGTGGTTCAGAAAATGCGTCTAGAACCTAAAGAGAGGGTTTGGATGCTTTTGTGAATGTTTCACCGGCATATTAATGCTCAAGGATCTACTGTGCGGGATTTATTGAGTTTTCAGTAAAGTGAGTTTATATTGTGGGGAATTGAGAGGGAATTCCTGGCTTGAAACTGTTCAAACTGTTTTCTTGTGTTGTTGAATTTTATCTCTAGACATCTGAAGTCTTGAGAAGTCAGATTTAGAGGCGCATCATTTCTTTTTTTTTTTTTTTTTTGAATAATTTTTTACATTTTGCAAATATGGAGGTAAAGTTTGTTGATTTAAGATCAATTGGAGAATTATTGTTAGTTATGATGATTTTATGATGGTTTGGCTACAACCATATAAGATTTTTCTATGTGCATATTAAATAAATATTATATATTTAGATGTCAAACAACGTGTTTAAAAACTTCATACGGGCTGGCAGAGCTGCTCTGCGGTAATTTTATTTGACAAACGCTATGTTATGAATCCCGCAATTATACAAATGCTTTTGCTTGATTCTGATAAGCAGATTATTGCCTTGACCTGTGTGTCATTTGGCAGCTATTTCACTGGCTGCCTTAGTTTGAAGATAAATTATGTACGTGTGTGCGCGCAAGAGAGAGAAAGAGACGTGCAGGAATATTTCATAAATATGTATTGTATTGGACACAGCAAGAGTCTACCCCACTGCTCAAGCCTAATCACTCACTCACTCTCGTTGTTTCTTTCACAGACACAGACACACACACATACACACACATGCATGCATGCACACATAAACACTAGTATATGCTGCTTCTAAATACAGCCGATCAACTGGATCTCAGTATTGGAAGTCATTAGTGAGTGGTCATTATTGTCCAACACAAATTAACCTCTAATGCACGTTGCATTTCTGCTTTCTAAATTAGCCACACTAATAGCATCTCTGTCAATGCAAAACGATTCACTTGGAAACACACACAAAAGCCTGTGAATAGAAGATCTGTCACTGGCAGCACACACATTTAGGAGAAGAATATCTAGGGAGACATTTACAGGCTTATGTAACTCTTCTTATCTGTTTTATATGGATTAGTCTTCTGGAAACAATCTATATGAAAGAATAAAATCACATGAAATCTCTATAGTTTCTTAAACTGAATGCAAAAAATAGACTATTAGTTTCTTCCTAATAGTCTCCCTTGGAAGAAATCTCAACAGTGTCTCAAACTTTGCTCAGATTTGCGAGATTCCAAGGTCAAATTTCAATATGAATATGAAATTCTAAGCCATTATATTCATGATAATTGTATAGCTCTATACTTTGCCTGGATGTCAAAGTTTATACATAAAACATAAAACTGACAATCTCCTGAGCTATGAAAGAGCTTTACATTCATTTACATTAAAAACATTAATTTGGGAATGATATATAAAAACATCAAAATACAGAAAAGTGTTTTGTTTTGTCCTGCAATGAGCATAAAACTTATATTAGCCTGAAAATGAAGGTAAACAGCCAATTAGAATCCAATTCCTAGATAATGTGCAAATCTATTAGCATGTATTTTCAGCATTTTAGGCTGAAGACACATGATATAGACAGGGAAACAGGGTGAGACACAGATAGAGAACTTCAGTGTTATCTGAGAGAGAGTTAGCTCCACCAAGTGGCTCAAAATTCAGTTCTAAGCAGCAAAGAAGCGCAGTCTTCACCATGGTTGATCTTCAATCATTTTAAACCCTCATGACTTCACTCTCACAAACAAACATTTAAAACCCCACAATCCTGATTCTACAAGCCCCAGCCTTACATTTAAAGTGAAGGAAGGGCTCTGCCATAGTAAATGTTACAATAAAAACTCCATGTCCATCTTTATCTGACCGCGGCAAAGGGTTTGATGCCCTGCGAGTAATCTGGACAGACCGCGAGGCTGCTTTGATTGTCAGAAATCAGACAGGCCTCGGGCAATATTTCAATCTTTCAGAGCGTATGCAGTCTATATATATTATTAAGCGATTTGTCCATCCTGTTTCCAGAAGTGAAGTTCTCCCGTCAAACTTATAATCTGAATGAAGTCTTCATCCTTTAACGCTTGAGATGTCAAGGTCACGAAAACAAGAAGCACTGAAAAAAAAACTTCCCCCAGCAGTAATAAGCACGACAAATGTACAGACACAAACCTCCGTATCCCACATATGGCTCCAGACATCCATCAGAACACAGTCAGGTGTGGACAGAAATAACCCAGTTTCCCTAAATGATCCGTGTCTGATATGGTCTTAGGGGGAATATACTGAGGAGAGAGAGAGGGGGGTGTTTGGAGGCAGATAGCATGAGTGAACGAAGCTATGTTGAACTCTGGCAGATGTATTCTCCAAAGACAACGCTGCCCCAGACTGCTTTTATAAACCTCGGGAGAAATATAGCACTACCTTGCAGACAGGACTACGGCAATTACATAGAAAGACTTTGGCGGGTCTGTGCTCGCGCTAGTGGTCTGATCCTGCAGACTTGGGCTGTATATCACTGTCAATCAAGTCTGCAAATTACAAAACTTGAACTTTGTCGCCCATTTGCAAAATACAGCTCACAAAATGTTTTCAGTGTCTCACACTGATCAACGGGGGTCAGCTGTGTGGAGTTTTTCGGAAGGACAATTCGCTGTCATTTCTGCCAATTAATTCATAATTATATAGCATTACCTAATTATGCCTAAACTAGCATGTCTACATACGCCCAAATTCACATATACACACTAATTAGACACTCTTAATAGGACAAGTGAGAAGATTCTTCCTCCTCGCTCGACTCCCTCTCGCTTCCTCCGTTCCTCCCCCTATAGTATCACGGATCCTCCCTTACTGCCGCACATAAACAAGTTTTTAATGCACTAATCAAAGTGAGATAATTAAGTGATAGTCCTAAACATCTGGCAAGATAGCTTGTCTTTGTTGTATGGTAACAGGCGAAATGATAATAAAAAAGATTCGCTGGCCTAATGCTTAATAGGCATGCTGTAGCAAAGATTAATATCCAGAATGCTATTAAACCTCAAGGACAGACTTGAATGATAATTAGAAAATGCAATCATGAGAATCGCCACACATAAATTGGTGCACACAATTTCGTTTTTTTCTTGCCAGAACGTTCTTGACATTGCAGTGGAAAGGCTAAGAGTGCATGATAACAGGATTTCAAAAAAATAAAAAATATCTCTGGGTTTCTAGCACCCTGTGAGTCCTGCAGTCATCATACAAACACACAGTCTCCTGTCTGGGCCTTTTCACAAGCTACATCCTCTCACCACTGTAGTGGTAACATCTTCCCGACTGAGCTGGATATATGCATTGCCTCTCTCTCCTTTATTATGTTGTGAAAATTTGCAAAAATCTTGTACAATGTGTGATTACATAACTCTACTCGCCATAATGAAAACAAAAGCACCCTGAGGAGAAGAACAATTCTTAAACAATGCACATGAACAATGGGAACCACAAATTGTTTGTGACTTCAGCGTATGCAGTAAATATACAGTATGCGTGGATAAGATTGTTTATGTCTTGAATCCCTTATCTCTCAGATTTTTGGCAATCTCATGTTGTAATCTCAACAACACTATAAACTATGCTTAGATTTCCTAGCATACCAAAATCTGCAATAAAAAGTGCCATCAAATTCTTCCAAAATCAAAGTATCTGAGATATGCTGTCCACATTTCTCAGCTTTATTCTCTTATAAAAAATAATAATAATAATAATAATTAAAAGAGAATGTGTACTGATGCATAACTCTCTTGAGAACTCCATTAAAACATCAGTGGAACATCAATTCTTAGACTTTTGGAAACTTTAATACATGAATATATAAATATGTCTCTTTCTTCACAGACTTTTCAAAATAAAAAAAAAATAAATTTAAAAATTCAAAGTCAAAATTATATATGCTGCTTTCTACATACATTTTATATTGTTATACTCTTATTGTACTGTATGTTAACAGTTGTGGCTATTTATTTCTTCTGCGGGATCCTAGGAGAACCATAAAAGACAAATAAATGATACTTGAATGAACTCTATAAGAATTCTATTAAATCTCCTGAGCTATAAAAAAGGAGCAACCTTAAACAGCATTTATTGATTGATTTTAGCAGATATATATATATATATATATATATATATATATATATATATATATATATAAACATATAAAATGATAACCTATAAAACATATTAAATGATATATAAATTATATATATATATAATAATAATAATAATTATATATATATATATATATATATATATATACATATATATATATATATATATAAACATATAAAATGATAACCATCTCAGATTTTATTTTCTTCTGAGAAAAAAGTCTGCATTAGGCTACACATTATCTGTGCTGCTATCCACATTAATTGTATAGCTCTACTCAGTGTGAGTAATTTGTGGCTATTTTTATTTTAGGAGAATCATCTAAAATAAAAATTGATAGTTAAATGACACATCACCGAGAACTCTATTAAATCCATCAGTACTATGAAAGAGCAAACTCTGAGAGGGCAGCACCTGCTTCATCAGGCTTTGAAAGAACATGCAATAAACATGCATGAATCAGAACAAATTTTTATTACTCTTTTGTACGCGCTCGCCCTTGAGCAAAGACCGCAGATGGAAAACGTGACATAGAAACCGTTAAATCAATCAAGTCTGTTGTGGACCATGACACTGACAGATGGATATTTATCTGGATCTGTCTGTCAAGGTCACGCCAGAGACTTGAGCAGGTTTTTCGATGCCAGCTGCTGATTACATGCCCCTGTATGATCAGTGCGACCCTCACTCTAAAATCAAATGTGGGCGGCACTTTCCACGCAGACCATCTCAGTTCGTGCCAATGCGTGATTCATACCGGATGTGAAAGACTCAGCTTGGTCTCGTGAAAATAAACATCATGATTAATTCATAAGGATCTTTTGAATGTCAAAGTTGTGCCCTACCAGCTAACCCTGGGCTGCACTGAAACATATGTCTGAATGGAAGATCGGGCCACAAAAGGCCTCCTCTGCTGGGGCTGACAAAATTCATTACTCGCATTAGCAAAGCCAGTGATTCCACAAATTACAGTAGTCTGCACACTTTCAAACGCTGCCTAGTGAATAATTCCTGACTTCATCCATATCTCATTAAGTAAATTATTTGATTCGTATTCACAAGACAGTGTTCATTTACATGCATAACTTCAGTCACATCAAATAGAACCAGAGCCCTAATTTGCTCTCAGACAAAGAAAGGAATCGCTTTGTTCGCCGAGATGGCCTTGCTGACACCGTTTGTGTTTTATTTCTTTCTTTCCCCCCCTTTCCCAAGCCTCCCCTTCTTTTCTTTTCTTTGATTCAGATCGTTAAACAAAAACGGCACAACATTATGAATCTGATCCTCGTTTGCTCACGAGACCCCTGGAGACATTTGCCGTAATGAATGCCTGTCAGGCTAACCTGGCTCCTTGGCCTTTTCCTGCAGACTCCTGGAAAATGGGCTTTCGTCAAATGAGGGAAGAAAAATTTATTAGGATTAACTTCCAAAAGCCAATAAATTATGCATACATCCTTAAAATTACCTATCAGAACTAGTCCTGGAGGAGAGATCGCTCCAGTGAGCCGCTGCCTTTGCTTCTTTTACACTAGTTTGTGTTATAGAAGTGGAAGTCCTCAGCATTTTGAGTTTGCTATCGATTTTTTGGCTATTGCCGCGTTTTGAGGGTAACCGCAAATCTATGCAGAGCAAGGAAATCAAATGTTTAGAGACGTTCGGGCTCATGAAGTTCATCAATTAGAGACCACCGAGAGACTGCTGTGTGCTAAAATTTGAGTCACTTAATCTTTTGCGATCAATCAATATTAACGATTCGTTTTCTAGTTAGAAAACACGTTTTTAGTCAGTTTACACAAATTTACAGAGTGCCGTTCTAGGCTGTGGCACTCGCCCCCGATGTAATTTAGCAAAGGCGTAGCTTTCTGCTGATATTGCGTTGAAATGGTTTCTTAATGATCTTTTTCTATCCATCACAGGCCCCAAGAAGACAGAATTTAGGAGAATTAAGGATAAGATGCCCCATTCTGCAGTATCTTCAACGCAGAGCTCTGTTTCTTAATTGATTCCTTATCAAGGACTCTCCAGGAGTGATCGGAAACAATGATAATCAATCAACTTACTTTCCTCCTGTTGTTCTGCTTGCTGGGCTGGAGCGGCGCACTGATCCGGCCGGTGCCTGGAATTAGCACGTCGGATCGGGATGGACAGACTCTACAACGCACTAAACGAGGATGGATGTGGAATAGTTTCTTTCTCTTAGAGGAGTGGACGGGATCTGGAAAGCAGTATGTTGGAAAGGTAAGGGCTGTTACTGTGTGTGTGTTTTTTCAGAATAACTGAGGAAGTGGAAATATTTTCAGAGTGAATCATGTGTAAGTGAAGATGATTTCTTTTTACCCCTTATGAAAAAGTACCATGGCATTCCAATGTAGGTTTGGATATTGATCCATGTTGGTAATACCATGGCATTCTTTCAAACACCTTAGACATTAATACGGTAATCTATCAAATAATACCATATAAACATATCATACCATGGTGTACCAACACAGTACTCTTTCTAAAGGCTATTTTACCATGTAGAGCAACATAAATGTGCATATAAAGAGTGCATTTCAAGATTTGTGCATGTTCCTTTTAGTGGGTCTTGGGTTCGATTCTCAGGGAATGCACAAGCTGATAAAATCTATACATTTAATGCAATGAATTTGAGAATTTGGTAGATGCATAAATCAAGTTCAAGTTCAAGTTCAAGTTCAAGTTGAGCTTTATTGTCATTCCGCTACATGTGGGGACATGCAGTGGAACGAAATGTCGTGTCTCGCAGGACCACGGTGCTACATAAATACAGACATACAACAATGAAGTAAGAAAAAACACTATAAACCTATACACTACTAACAGATTTAACTATAAGTATACTATATATAAGTATTTACCCTATACAAACTAAAAGAATAAAGGATAAAAAATACAACTATACGAATGCTTCACATAAATATTATCCTATACAAACTAAAAAATAGAAGACGAAAAAAACAAACTGTACATGTGCAAAGAGAGACATTTGAGTCAGCAGCTGGTTGGGGAACAGTGCAGGATGATTTGTAGTGCAAGAGCATGTAAACATAACATACATATATTGCTGAGTTTTTTGTGAGATTGTGCACACGCAGCAGTGTGTGTAAGTGTCCATAGTGCACCTAGTGTAGAGTGTGAGTGTCCATAGTGCACATAGTGTAAAGTGTAAGTGTCCATAGTGCACATAGTGTAAAGTGTGAGTGTCCATAGTGTAAAGTGTCCATAGTGCACATAGAGGAGAGTGTCCATAGTGTAAAGAAAAATAAGAATAAAATAAATAAAAAAATATATAAAAGTTCCATACAGTTTTTCTTTGGTGTGGTAAGGTTTGGGGTGGGGGGTGGTCCATGTTCAGGAGGTAGGGGTTTGCATGAGGTTTCAGAGGGGGGCGGGGTGGTTTGAGTTCAGGGCTCTCACAGCCTGGGGGAAAAAGCTGTTGAGCAGTCTGGCGGAGCGGGCTCTGATGCTCCGGTACCGTCTTCCTGATGGTAGGAGCTGGAAGAGACTGTGGGAGGGATGGGTGGAGTCCTTCACGATGCTGTTGGTTTTGCTGGAGCATCGTGTAAGGAAGATGTCCAGGATGGAGGGGAGAGGGGCACCGATGATCTTTGCAGCTGTGTTCACTGTCCGCTGGAGGGTCTTGCGGTCAGCAGCACTGCAGTTCCCGTACCAGACAGTGATGCAGCTGGTCAGCACACTCTCAATGGTGCCTCTGTAGAATGTGGTGAGGATAGGTGGAGGGAGACTTGCTCTTTTCAGCCGGCGGAGAAAGTGTAGGCGCTGTTGTGCCTTTTTGGAGAGTGACATGGTGTTGGTGGTCCAGGTGAGATCCTCTGTGATGTGCACCCCCAGGAATTTAGTGCTGCTGACTCTCTCCACAGTCGAGCTGTCGATGGTCAGTGGGGGGTGGTCAACGGAGTTTCTCCTGAAGTCCATCACAACCTCCTTTGTCTTCTCCACATTGAGGGACAGGTTGTTTGTGCCACACCATTCAGCCAGCTGTGCCACTTCCTCTCTGTAGTGCGTTTCATCGTTGTTGCTGATGAGACCTACCACTGTTGTGTCATCAGCAAACTTGATGATGTGGTTGGAGCTGAACTTGGCAGTGCAGTCGTGGGTCAGCAGTGTGAAGAGCAGCGGGCTGAGCACACAGCCTTGTGGGGCACCTGTGCTCAGTGTTGTAGTGCTCGAGGTGTTGTTGCCGACACGGACTGACTGAGGTCTTCCAGTTAGAAAGTCCAGGATCCAGTTACAGAGGGAATTGTTAAGGCCCAGCAGGTTTAGCTTATTTATGAGCTGTTGTGGGATTATTGTGTTGAATGCCGAGCTGAAGTCAATGAACAGCATTCTAACATAGGAGTCTTTATTTTCTAGGTGGGTAAGAGCCAGGTGGAGGGTGGAGGAAATTGCATCGTCCGTAGAGCGGTTTGGACGGTATGCAAACTGGAGCGGGTCAAGTGTGTTGGGGAGGCTGGTTTTGATGTTATGCATGACTAGCCTCTCAAAGCACTTCATCATGATTGGAGTCAGTGCTATGGGACGGTAGTCATTGAGACAGGACACAGGTGATTTCTTTGGTACCGGTATGATTGTTGTGGATTTGAAACACGTGGGGACGACTGCCTGACTCAGCGAGGTGTTGAAGATATCTGTTAGGACATCTGTCAGCTGTGCAGCACAGTCTCTCAGAACACGGCCAGGTATGTTGTCAGGACCCGCAGCCTTGCGTGGGTTAATCCTAGATAGGGTCTTCCTTACGTCGGCTGGGGACAGACAGAGCGCCCGGTCGTTGGGAGGTGTGGGCAGTTTTTGTGCAGGTGTGTCATTCTGCATTTCAAACCGTGAATAAAAGTGGTTGAGTGCATCGGGGAGGGATGTGTCCTCATCACAGGCCTGTGGCGGGGGCTTGTAGTCAGTGATGGTCTGAATGGCTTGCCACAGGCTCCGTGTGTCTCTGCTGTCTGTGAAGTGGTTGTTGATTTTTTGGGCATATGACCGTTTTGCTTTTTTGATGCCACAGGACAGATTGGCTCTTGCTGTTTTGAGGGCTGCTTTATCTCCTGATCTGAATGCTTCATCTCTGGTCTTTAGCAGCCCACGAACCTCTGCTGTCATCCATGGCTTCTGGTTTGCACGTGTGGTGATGGTTTTGGTGACTGTCACATCATCAGTGCACTTTTTGATGTAAGCGGTCACAGTTTCAGTGTACTCATTCAGGTCTGTGTGGTTGTTGTAGGTGGCTGCCTCTTTAAACATATTCCAGTCTGTGTCCTGGAAGCAGTCCTGCAGTGCTGAGGTGGCATTGTCTGGCCATACTGTGATCTGCTTTTCAACCGGTTTGGTGAGTTTGAGAAGTGGTCTATATGCTGGGATTAGCATAACAGTGATGTGGTCTGAGTACCCGAGGTGGGGGCGGGGTTCAGCCTTGTAAGAGTCCTTAACTGTTGTGTAAACAAAGTCCAGTGTGTTGTTTCCCCTTGTTGCAAAGTTCACATGTTGGTAGAACTTTGGCAAAACTGTCTTTAAGTTTGCGTGGTTGAAGTCACCGGCTATGATGAAAAAGCCGTCGGGGTTATTTGTTTGTTGTTCACTGATGGCGCTATACAGTTCACGAAGCGCGTCCTTAGCGTTTGCACACGGGGGGATGTAAACCGCAACGATAACAATGGCCGTGAACTCCCGCGGCAGATAGAACGGTCGACACTTCACAACCATAAACTCCACCAGCGATGAACAGTGTTTTGATAATACCGCAGCATTGTTACACCAGTCTTTGTTGATATAAACACATAAGCCACCTCCGCGTGTCTTACCAGACAGTGATGAATCTCTGTCCGCTCGGAAGTTGGAAAGCCCGTGCAGTTGAATGGCGGAGTCCGGGATGTTGTCGTTTAGCCATGTTTCGGTGAAAACAAACACGCAACAGTCCCTTGCCTCATGCTGTGTAGATCGACTGAGTTGAATTAAGTCCAGTTTGTTTTCCAGAGAGCGGACGTTTGAGAGCATGAGTGTTGGAAGAGCTGGTCTTGAGGGGTTAGCTCTTAGCCTAGCTCGTATACCTCCGCGCTTACCGCGTTTCCGTCCTCTCTCACACCGCTTGCGACGCTGCCTTGTGCGGGTAGCGTCAGTAGGCGAGGCCGCGGTCTCGAGGTCCGGCTCCAGCAGTAAACAGAGGCCTCGTAGCTTCTCAGTAGCCGCCGGCGAGAGTTGGTGTACGTAAGCGTTGCTGATATCCAAAAGACTTTGGCGATCATAGATGAATTCTGGGGTGATTTCCTTAAGAGTTAGAAATGGGAATCGAACCCATGGCCATGTGGTGGCTAGCATCATGCTATACCAGTGAGCTACTGTGCAGTATAATATGAGCAATTTCAGTCAGTCTGACCATTAACGCACAACACAAACAAGCACAAGGCTCAGTTATGAACATGAATCACGAACATCAAATGAACTCATACCTAACGGATAATGCTTTCAGTATGATAGCTAATGATGTATTAGAACAAAATCAATGCGAATGTAGGCTATTAGAATGAATCGATGTGTGGGATACAAAGTGACATAATAACCCTCTTTATATTAATGACCACATCCTGATGTTCCAAAACTGATATGCTTGTGTGGGTTTAATTCAAAGGCTTACATTATAACCGTGACCTGATAATAATAGCTGGTGTCCCGGCTTTCAACATGCACAACTGATGCATGTTTTTTTTATTTTAGATCAAGTCAGGACACAAACCAGTCGATAGTCAAACCTCTTTGTACCATTTGTTGAAAGGTGGACCTACCAGTGTAACACGATTCAGTTAAAATAAAAAAAAGCCAAAGTGCAACTCTTGTGGCGTCAGATCAGAGCGGAGTGCTCGTCAAGCTACCGCGTCAGACGGTAGAGACAGCAGCAGTTACATCCCCGGTGCATGGGAGGAGTGGGTCGGCCAATTTTACGTCAAAGATGTCTGTTTTCATCACCGCATTCATCTTCTACAAGTAAACATGTGATAGGTTCGGGCTGGAGAGAAGAGTGGTAGCACAGACAGATCATCATGTCGTCCTCTTATGGTGCAGGGTTGTTTTTGTGGGCAATAATGCAAGAAAAGAAACGTGCAACAGAAAGGCGAGCAAGCAAGAGTGGGTGAAGAGAAAACAATAAATCAATCAAAAACGAGAATGAGAATG
Organism: Barbus barbus; assembly: GCF_936440315.1. Taxonomy (NCBI): domain Eukaryota; kingdom Metazoa; phylum Chordata; class Actinopteri; order Cypriniformes; family Cyprinidae; genus Barbus; species Barbus barbus. The sequence goes on from NC_136760.1 coordinate 24,348,041, forward strand.
AGATTCCGCCCTCATAGCGTTGCATTTTACGTGACAAGGCAACAAAACAGCGCTGACTGCGAAGAGTCCGTCGGTTGAGGAAGTGTCAGACTCAGCAGTGTCCTGGCCTCCTTCCCAGAGCGTTGATGCTTCTCTCTTTTCTCTAGCTCTTTCTCCTTCTATCTCTCCCTCTTTTTCTGGCTGCTGCGTTTCTCTGGCATGACAGCAATCACATGCTTTTGGCCCGCTTTTCATCTACCGTCCACTCTCATTCCCAATTAAAGTGCCAGAAAGACACAGGGCTCCCATAAATACTTTAGGAGGGCGAGGGAGAAAGAAACACCCACATGCTGTTCGGGGAGACCACTGTGGAGCGACTTGATCATCCATTCCATCCATTTCCCCCCATTTCTTACTAGTGTGAGTGTGTGGATGACGTGTGAGAAGTTGTGTAGCCCAATAGATGGGTACTTAGAGCCCCAGCGAGAAGCCATCAAAGCCATTGATGGTTCTCCTCATAAAGTTAATTCAACAACCTTTACGGAGCCTTGTGGGATACCATATTTATGCCTATCTGCGCAAGGCCTCCACTGGCCCCTGACAAAGACAAGCCCTAAAAGAGGATTTATTTTCCAGTGTGGAGCCAGAAATAATCCATAAAATGGGAAGAATCTTTCCAAAAATACAACAGTGCTCTCGACGCTTGCTTCATGGCTCTTTTTCTGTTTTCTATAGCTATTCACAATACACTTCTATATTGTACGACCAACAAGCTCCAGTTTCAAGTAGTTCAACAGTCAAACCACTTTTTAAAAGTAGCAGCACAACTAGATACAAATAAAAAGTATATTTTTTTTATAAGTAATATATTGTAATATCTGGCATAAACCAATGAGGAAAATATACATTTACAATAAATACCATCAATAAAACCAGAAAACATTAATTTATAATAATAAATTATAAACAATGTATACATGATAATGAAATGCCACATATTTTATTATATTTGTTATAATATTATTAAATGATTTATTTAAAATAAATTTACATAATACACATATATATATATATATACATATATATATATATATACATATATATACATATATATATATATATATATATATATATATATATATATATATATATATATATATATATATACTCACACATGCATGCACTAAACATATATTATTTCTTAATAGTAAGTATTATAATATTACATGCAAACTTATAAAATGACAAATAGTGATTATATGCAGCGAATAAAGGTATTTGTTATTTTGAATCAGTTCATTTTAAAATATTGTCTGAATAAACCGATTCACTAAAATGAATAAGATTAATAAGATAAGGTTCATATGAGAGACAATATTAGACCTCTATCACTTAATGTGGTAAAAATGTTAAATATATATATATATATATATATATATATATATATATATATATATATACAGAGGTGGGTAGAGTACCCAAAAACTGTACTTAAGTAAAAGTACCTGTAGAAATATTTACTCAAGTAAAAGTAAAATTAATAGTCTGAATAGTTACTTGAGTAAGAGTAAAAAAGTATCGGATAAAAAAACTACTCAAGTAGTTAGTTACTAGTTACTTTGGATCATATATGTACTGAATATAGTCTATTTTTATTTAGCTATATAGATTACATTTATGTAACGTGTATGTGTATACACACACACACACTGCCGTTCAAAAAAAAAAAATAAAAAATAAAAATATATATATATATATATATATATATATATATATATATTAATGTAATTTATTTCAGTGATGCAAATCAGAATTGTCATCAGCCTTTACCCCAGTCTTCAGAGTCACATAATCCTTCAGAAATCATGTTGATTTATTATCAGTGCTGCTCTTTTTAGCTTTCTATTCATCAAAGAATACTGAACAAAATGTCACAGGTTCCAAAAAATATTAAGCAGCAAAACTGTTTCCAACACTGGTAATAAATCGATATATTATAATGATTTCTGAAGGATCATATGACTCCGAAAACTGGAGTAACAGCTGATGAAAATTCTGATTTGCATCACTGAATTAAATTATATTTTAAAGTAAATTAATTATGTATTATCCTATAACCTCTGACACTGAAACCTCTGAAAACGCCTCACATGACTGCTCTGAACATAACGAAACAAATGCATATTGACGGATCTTCTGTTCTGCAAAATGTAAACAAATGTAGCCTATATTTTTGCAAGCATAAATATTGTAAAAATATGAATATTAATTGTGTCTAGAACAGGCGCGCGCCGCTGCGCAGAGCTAACGCGGGTTTCGCGGGTGTTCATTTCATACTCTGTGACAGCTTATTTAATGTATAAATTATACATTGTATTTAATGTAAGGTACATGTACAACAAACTGGTAATGTCATAGTGGTAACGTGGCCTATACCTGTGGAACAGTAGACAGCACACGCGATGTTCATCTAATAAAAGATCTTCATATAGCTCTAGCAAACAAGCCTTTGCAGATTTGCTTTCAACTGACTGTAAATCCAAAGCCACGTCTTCAGCGCTCTTGATGTTCTTAAACTCTCTGTTATCTGAGTGAGAACCGCTTCAGAGACTCAGCGCGTGCGGCAGGGAACTGAACGAATCATTCAAACTGATTCGCGAACCGATTCACTGGTTTGCCAACTGGTTTGATAAAGCCTTTAAACAGAATCCACTCAAAAGAATGAATCATTCGCGAATGGGCATCGTTCATTGCCCAGAGAAAAGTAGACGGCGCGTTTGGAATAAACCGAAGCATTTTTAACTTGTTTTGCATTAAGATACAGTAACGAGAGGAGAGTCGCCCACAGTAACGAAGTAAAAGTACCGTTTTTTCTCTAAAAATATACTTGAGTAACAGTAAAAGTACCCATTTTAAAATATACTCTAAAAGTATTAGTTACCCAAAAATGTACTCAAGTAAATGTAACGAAGTAAATGTAACTCGTTACTACCCACCTCTGTATATATATATATATATATATATATATATATATATATATATATATATATATATATATATGTATACACACACACACACACACACACTCTATATGAATAATTCAGTCACATCATCATCACTGCAACTGGGATGAATGTGAAATTGATAAATTCAATATTAGCACTCATGTTCTACAGAGAAAATACAGTATAATTTATAATTCAGTTAGCGTATGATATGTGAAAACAGCTTCTGCTTTGAATTAATATGAAGCCGCATCAGGCAGAAATGCAAAACAAACAGGATTAAAAAGGCAGTTTTCTAAATGCAATTTCATGATGACTCAAGCTTAAAACTATTGTGAATTCTTTCAGATTTTAACAGCACACACCATTATATTTATAAAAGAGAAAACTCCCAATCCAGAAAAATCTTACGGACATCCACTGGTCATTATGACCACTCAGGCGCCGTGGCCCTGTTGTGCAGAAAGACGCTCAGAAGTGCTGAAGCCCACCATGCATTTCACCGCTTTTGTGTCGTGAGTTTGATGTGGGGGCAGCGGCTCACATGGCGTGGCATCAGCGTTATTGATGTGAACAAAATCCTATTAACCTTCTCCAAGCCCCATAATGCATTGTGCAAATAAATCTGTTCATACTGTCCCGTTTTCCTCTTCTTGTGTCTACCTAACCCGTTTTATCCTCTTCATGTAAATACTCTGCACTTTAATAAAAAAGTAAATAAAAAAATGCCTTGAGCTTGATCATTTTTGCAAGTATTGATAATGAAAAGTAATAGAGTGATGGCACACATTTGAATTTTTTAATATTTAGCACAGGTTAATTTGGACTTGTCAGGATTATAAACTCATCTGAATGTGAAGAACCACTTCATGAAGCGATAGGGGGGAAACTCGTGCTAATCTGTGTAGCACTACGGCAAGTGTCAACTAATTATGTGATGTAATTCTAAATATTAGATGTTAACTGAGATAACATATGTATAGCAGGGGCATCACTACATTTAGGCTGAAGATCTTTTCTGAATAGAATGTTTTGCAAGTTTAAAAGGTAACTTTTTAATAAGCTATGTATGGCCCATTAACAGAAAATCTACAATACAAGTTACACATGTATGTCAATTTAAACGACAATTATACCTAAAATTCATTAAATTTGTCAAAAATCACTGTAATCACTGAGGTTGTATCCCAACAAGTAGATGTGTGTAGATACTTCTTTGAGTAGATACTTCTTGAATAAGTACATACTTTGCAACAATAAATATTATGTTCCATATCATTTGAATGTGTGTAGTAATAATGTAATATGGACGAACTACACTGCCATTCACAAATTGTATCCTGTGGCCTCATGGAATAGTCCATTGGATGGATATACACACACACACACACACACACACAGACACACACACACATAAACACATACACACACACACATGCATATTTGTTAATTAGACTTTAACTAAAATATTGTGACTGTATTAATATCCACATATCATTAGTTCATAGTTTTTATATGACTACTACCACTAATAATAAATATAATTATTATTATATACACTTAACATATTTCATGTTTCTATTGCAATAATACTTGTACTGTGATAAATACTTATTGTAAATGTAATTTATGTTTAATTAAAATTATTATTAATATATTATTTATATATAAATTATATACTACTACTACTACTACTACTACTACTACTAATAATAATAATAATATTATAGGTATTAATAGTATTAAAACCTCAATGGCTGCATTAATAGTCAGATTAAACAATGGAATATTGAAAATCTGTTTTCTGTTATTTATGCATTAATGGATTTCCAGTATGATGGAAATGCACTAATGGGCAAACTCATTCTCGTTATATATCAGGCAATGGTCCTGATGCATATTATACCTCAAATTAAGTACTCGTAATACTTATTAACCACGAAAAGAGGAAGAAAATAAAACCCAAACCATATAGTTGTCTAATAAAACTCAAACACAGCGTACAGAAATCTGCATAGAAGCACACTGAACGAGTTGGATAAAACCTGATAAAGATCTTGTGGATGTTTTTTTTTTTCTTTAACTCTCTGTCACAGCAAAGTCAGGCCTCACAGGAACCTCAAGCTATCTAAGTAGTTGCAGCGCGTGTCCTTATCCACTCAAATGAACCAGCGGAGTCCACAGCCAGCAGAGGAGATTAGAAGAGAGAGAGCTTTGCTGAGTTTGGGTTCATGCTCTTTTCAACTCCTCAGAGAGTCGGCATGCGATGAAATCTGTAGTAAACCTTCGTGAGTGACAGAAAAAAAGTGTAAAAACTACAGTGCGATCCGCATGGCCTTATGATTAACATCGAACAGCGGAACCACAAAAGGGACGACCGAGGTGAGGCGAGCCAGCGAGAGGAAGATTGCGCCGCAGTTGAGTTAGTCAACTCGAATGCTACTCTGAGCGAGCTCAAGATACACAAAAAGAAAGAAAGGGTGGGGGGAAAATACATAATTATTCTGTATCCGTTCTGGGCCCGGGCTCTCATTTTCACAATCTCCTCTCTGCAGTACTAAGCAAGTGTTCACCGCCGACCTGACAAGAATTGTCAATGATTTCTCCCGTGCTCAGCTAACAATCCCTCTGTGTGTGTGCAAGGGATTTAATTCCTAAAGCTGCTCCGACTCAAAGGCTAATTTTGTGCTACGCGAATTAGCAAAGGCAAATTAAAGCAAGGCCGGGATAAATCCGCATTGCCTTTACTTCATATTCAACTGTCAGCTCATTATAATCAAGAACATCCTTCAAAAATAATGGAAAAGGCACACTTTTGCTTGGAATACTGGCACGCTTCGTGTATTTCTCCACGTTGCCTCTTTGGGGACACGCTTGGATTTTTGACTGCCAGAGATTATTTAGGCAACCTCACGCCGGAGACATATTCTTGCCAATAAACAAAGGATATCTGTTCAGGATTGCCGGTGCCACAGAGAGCGCGGCGTTGTGCCAAAAAGTGCTCCCAGAGCAAAGGAGCAAGCGATCAGTATTCACTGCCATGCGGCACTCTCCCTGTAGTGCATTTGAAATGAACAGAGGGATTGTGGTTAGGGTTGAATCAGGATCTATGAGGCCGAATCAAATTGCTTATATTTTTCATGAGTCACTGCGAAAGGCCACCACATGGCCGACAGACTCCTTATTCTGAAATGTCTTTTAATTCTTCCCCAGAGTCCCAGAGGTGCTTTGGCTTTCTCTTTTTTTTAGTTGTTTTTTTTGGAGCTGGCAGTAATTAGGACACCCCGAGTCTTCCAGTGAGCAGCCAAATGGAAAACATTGGCTAGACTGTGGAAACGAAACATCTGGTGTATTGTGATATAGACCTGTTGGAAAATAAATAAATAAATGGGGTTTACAATTAATTAGGCGAGTTACTAAGGTGCCTGTAGCTATAGCAGTTGTACATGTGCCGTGTGTTCGCGATACGCGATGATTTTTGCCTGAAATGGCGTAAACAACCAATGGAGCAAATGTAAACTTGTACTTTTAGAAGAAACAAAATGTTCAGGTGAAGCACCATGTTAATAAAAAAAAAAAATGATTGTTTTCCAGTACAAATATCTAAATATTCTTAAATCAAGCTACATTCTTGTAGGCCTATTTGAGAAGCAAAATCATATAAGTTGTTTTCTGAAAAAAAAAAAATAAATAAATAAATAAGTGAAGTTTTGCTTAAAATATGCCAAATATCTGAAATTGAGGTAGGAAAAATAATAAAAAAAAAATGTATGAATTAAGTTTATTTTTCTTATTTTTCCCCATTTAAAGATTTTTTTCCCCTTTCTCTTGTTTTAAACATTAAAAACACTGTTTATGACACAGAATTAAAATAAATAATGAATAAATAAATACAAATGTATTAATAAAGAAATAAAGTTAAAAAAGGGTAATATCTGATTTTTATCTCACAATTTGGACCCCCACAGAGTTGCAAGTTTATAACTACTAATTTTGTTTGTATCTTGCAATTATGTAGTAAGAATTGCAAAATAAAGCATAAACTAGTAATTCTGACTGTTTCGTAATTCCAGATTTACATCTCGCAATTCTTTTTTTTTGTTTTTTTGTTTCAGCCACAGAATAAAAAAGTTGATAAAAAAAGTTAATTGCAACTTTTGTCTCAAAATTATGACATTTCTCGAAAGTTATAAATTCACAAATCTGACTATTTCTGACTAATTTTCATCTTAAGTAATTTTGCTTCTAAAGCAATTGTTTAAAAAAGGTCCATTTAACATTTTACAGGTTCGCCTGATTTGTTTGCTCTTTCCAAGCAACAATGCACAGCCCTAGTGGCACCTTTAGTATTTTGAGTTTTCAAATGCTTTATAATTAGAGCGAAGCATTTTGTGTTAATGACTTAAAAAGCACTGAAACTAATTTACTGCTTCTAAACATGTCAGTGTTTCCGGCTCTCCATTCTCTGTGCAATGTTTTTAGCGAACAGTTCCTGGTATCTGACTACTGAAATAATATGCAATGGCTAAAGACTCACCCGCAGCACTTTATAGAACAAGACAGGCTGTTATGAGACGCATTACGCCTTCGCTAAAGCAGGGCCAAAAACATCTTTCACACATCGCCTTCATTCCTGCAGGGAATTTCAGGCTCGACCAGAGTCCACCTCAAATTAATGACCTAATGAAACCCGTTGTTGTCGTTCTAGCATGTGTTTACCTCAGAGATTAATGCAATGTTTTATGTATACCCTTTAAGTGCGCGTATACACTCGTCTGACAAATACCAATTAGCCCAGAGAAGCTGGGGTTTGTATTGGCTTTATGCAGTTGTCTGCTTTCATTGCATGTCTTTGTCTCAGATGTCTTTTTATGGATTTCAAACTCACGTCTGTGTGGGCCATGGCAGCGCTGAAGGATTTCTTCACAATAAAGGACAAAGAGAGACTAATTATGGTGCTGTCAAGGGATTTTATACATAGCGGAGATGAAAATGGAATCTACATCTTCATATCGGCTTCCTCTAGTTACAACTAACATGAAAGTCCTCCGTTTTCCAGAAAATACTCTTTGGAATTGGATGTACACCGTATTGATTTGTTCAGGAATGAAAGAAAGAGAATTAAACCGTGCTTCACCGATATAATGCATGATAAGTGTCGGCGGTGTAGCATACATTGACATATGACTTAAAGGCCTTCAGATGTTCATTTAAAAACATCAAGGTTGCACAAGGGTAGATTTCAGACTGTGGCTGATGTCACCTGTCATGCTTTTAACTATTCCCTAAACTGTGCCAAATACTTACAACAATCATGTTGCTATATTCTAATTAGTAATTTCTGAAACATTGAAGTTCACAATCAACATTTGCGAAGAATGATTAGACATTCAGTAGCACCTTCTAAACTAGAACCATAACTCGTCGCTTATGCCTAAACTATAATGTTTTTGAATCCTGTGGACATAGATTTTTAAATATACATTTTTCCAAAAAGGGAGTCTCACAGAAATGCCATAGAACAGGGGTGGGGAACGTTGATCCTGGAGGGCCGGTGTCCCTGCAGAGTTTAGCTCCAACCCTAATGAAACACACCTGAACCAGCTAATCAAGGTCTTCAGGATGCAATTTTTTTTTTTTTTTTTTTTTTTCAGGGTTGGAGCTAAACTCTGCAGGAGAATGGCCCTCCAGGATCAACGTTCGCCACCCCTGCCATAGAAGTGACATTTTGGGTTCCCAAAAGAAACGTTTAGTTAACATTTCTTAAAATAATAATTTCTTTCCTTAATGATCAGAAGGTCTTTTTCTACTTAAAACATACTCTTAAAAATTAAGGTTATTTATTGCCATCTATGGTTTTCTGAAGAACCTTTAATATCCATGGAACATTTCCATTGCACAAAAGGTTCTTTATAGTGGAAAAGGTTTTAGATTATTGGTTTATTAAAAAGTTTTTAAAAGGATAGGGGAAAAAAATGGTTATTTTAAGAAAAGATTACTGAAAGGGTTTTTGAGGAACCAAAAAAAGGTTCTTCTACGGCATCACTGCAAAAACCTTCTTTTGAAAGCTTTATTTCTAAGAGTGCGAAGAATCATTTGTGCTTTGAGAAGGGTCCATGAATGTTAAAGGGTAACTAAACCCCTGGTCAGAGCCTAACTCCACCCACTGGCAATATTTGAAAAATGCTGGAAAAGTGGGCAGAGCCCAGTGGAGACAGAGGGGACGTTAGTAAGTGCCATCATACGTCACAGGGGTACATAAAACAATAACAAAAAAACATTTTTTATATTTCACATTTCCATCAGAAAAAAAATAAATAAACGCATCTTGAGATGTCATTTCTTCCTAAAAATTGGTTCAACCCCCATCACACTTGGGTCTAGAGTCGCTGGCTGTAAATATGTTGAAAGTAATTAGATCTTATCTCAAGTTATTTATATCTGCTTTGGCTTTCCTGCATGCTGTGTCCCTCACTCGCTCTGTCACTCAGGAGAATGTGGACCCGTGAGATAGAGCGCACAAACATTTCATTAACCACATGCTAATGACTCGCATGCTAATGTTTGCATAGATTACTGGCTTGAAGCTGAAAGCAGAGACGTTCCCCTTTTTCACTCGCTGCGGCTGACAAATTCAGGATTTATTTATTTAGACTTTTCTGGCGTTCTTGTCGGTGACTGTAAACATTGAGGCTTTGTCATCATGTCGCAGGAGGTCGATTAAAAACACAGGCTTCATAGATGTTTCACAGATCAAGTCCAGGTCACTTGAGAGACAAAGGCAGTTTCATAAAGCATTCAATGTTATATTCTTAAACCTTTAATATTGCATTGTGGCCTCTGGTATGCAAAGTAATAATATAATATATTAACTATATACATGCATCGTGTTCACAAAACCCCAATGGAATAAATAAGTGACCATTTTACATGCACAAGAATATTTCAATAATATTCCAAACTTGGTCATATGTCTTATACAGTGTCCTCAAAAAGTATTGGAACAGTAAATACAAAATTGCTCTGTTGGCTGTGGAGTCAAGACATTTAAAAATATGATTAAAAGATGAATATGAGACAAAACTACAGAATGTCCCATTTTATTATTGGGTGATTCAACACACAGATGTTTTACCAGCTAAGAAGTTCAGCACTTTTAGAGTTTCATCCCTCTATCTGATGTGAGCATAAGTATTAGAACAGTTGCCTCACAGGTCTTTCTAAGTGATCAGCTGTGTCCTGTTGCATTAATTCTTCAGATATTAAAAGCAGGGAATGTCGTATCAGTTATATCCATTACTTCTGCATTCTGAATCTTGCATTCGATGATGACACACACAAACCAGGATGAAGATGAGGGAGCTGACTTTGAGAGAAAAGCAAGCAATCTGGATGCTAAAAGAAAAGAGGAAGTCAATTAGAGCTCTAGCAAAAACAAAGGGCATGGAGAAATCAAGAGTTTGGAAACCACCAGCAACCAAGAACTACCCGATCGGCTGAGAACACAACAGTAGTTGATGACAGTTTTGGAACTGTTTATGGACCGATGAGACAAAGATTAACCTTTATCTAAGTGATGGGAAAGCAAAAATGTGGAGAACAAAAGGGAACTGCATATGATCCCAAGCATACAGCCTCATCTGTAAAGCATGGTGGAGGTGGTGTCATGGCATGGGCATGCATGGCTGTCTCTGGAACAGGCCCTCTCAACTTTACTGATGACTTAATGTATGATGACAGTAGCAGAATGAATTTGGAAGGGTACAAAACCATTTTGCCTACCAATATTCAAGAAAATGTCACCAGATTCATTTGGAAGTGCTTCATATCGTATCAGGACAATGACCCAAAACACCCTGCCAGTTCAGTCAAGGAATTTATAAGGGCAAAGAAATGGAAAGTCTTAGATTGAAAGTCAATCTCCAGATTTAAATCTGATTGAACATGAATTTCACCAGCTGAAGAGGAGAGTAAAGGCAGAAACTACCCAAAACAAGCAACAATTGGAATTGTCTGCATTAAAGCCTGGGAAAAGTATTTCAAAGGATGAGACCAAGAGTCTGGTGATGTCTATGGGTCACAGACTCACTGCTGTGATTGTGCGCAAGGGATCTGCAACTAAATAATAGCTTTTAATCTTGTATATCTGCCTTATGTTCAACTGTCCCAATACTTATGCTCACATCAATGAGTGGGATGAACTCTAAAAGTGCTGTTCTTTTTATTTGGTAAAACATGTATGTGTTGAAATGACTAATAATAAAATGCAACATTCTGTAGTTTTGTCTCATATTCATCTTTTAATCATATTTGCAAATGTCTTGACTCCACAGCCAACAGAGCTATGTTGTCTTTACTGTTCCAATTCTTATTGAGGGGACTGTATATGTTCATATTATGAACGTCATCTGTAATATTGATTTATTCCTGTGCATGTCCATAATACAGTAATTTTAAGACCTCCAAAATAAGAGGTCAACCACTCAAATTTGGAGTGAGGAGAGACAGATATGAACAGTTAAAGAAATTAGCATAAATCAGTATACAGATAAAACATCACAACAGTCTTATATTTAAAAAGGTTACTGGCCTTTCATCCTTTACCCTCTTGTCTGCTATTGTAAAAACATGAATGAGAATGAATTATTTGGCTAAAATGCTGACAATTGAGTGTAATAAATGGGGGAATGTTCCATGTGGGAATATTCCAGTAGCTCTGTACATATGGAAAATGGTGTGTGTGTGTGTGTGTAAGAATGTGGTATGAAATCTACCTAATCACTGATTGGGTTAATGAGCTGAACATTGGCAGAAACTGGGAAATAGCCTAAGGAGCCACATCGCAGACCACACTATGCTTGAATAACTCATACTTAATAACTTAAATCCCATATTTAATGCTGTTCCTTTGAACTTTCTATTAATAATAATAAAAAAAATATGTTTCTTGAGCATCATATCATCATATAAGAATTTTCTGAAGGATTGTGTGACACTGGAGACTGAAGCAATGATGCTGAAAAAAATCAGCTTTGCATCACAGGAATAAATTACATTTGTAATATAGAAAAGAGTTATTTCAATTTGTAAGAATATTTCACAATATTATTATTTTACTGTGCATTTAATAAAATAAATGAACACTTGGTGAGCATACAAGATTGTTTTCAAAAACTTTCAAAAGGTTATTGACAAACTTTTGATTGGTACTATATATATAAGCAGTTTCAAACCATTAAATCTATCTATCCATCCATCTTGCAACTGTATTCACTGACTGGTGTCTTTCGAAGTGCTGGACTTACAGCCGACTCAACCAAAGTGCACTCCTGCTGTCTACTATAATTCCCAATAGTTTTAACACCTAATTTTTCAAACAAGTAAAGGTGTTTTTTTATGCCCCTGCACTAAGAAAGTAAAACAGAGAAAAGAACTACAGACGTCTGATGTGTGCATATATCCACTGACCCACAAACCCCCTGCAGTGACAGAGTCTGCAGTGTCTGCTCGTCACAAATGAATGACAGCGCACACTGCACACAGTCTTTACAAGATGGGGAAATTACAAAACATACGGTACTACATCTGCACTCATCTAACATAACAAAGCAACATTTTCTTTTGACTTCATTCTTAAAAATAAAGTTGTATCCATTAAACCTTCCCATTTCAAAAAGGTTTGTAGTGGATAAAGGTTATTTATATGACACCACCACAGTAAGGTCCTAGGGGAGCCAAAAAATGTGTTTATTTGGCATTGCTGTGAAAACCAGTGGTTGCTCTTAAGATCACAGGCTAATGAATGAAGTATTTCATGAATACAAATGTCAAATTGGGTTCATTTGGGATTTTGAATTGAGCTATTGTCAATTTTAATTGTTTAAACAGCGTATTGCTAATAACTAGATGTTAAAGGATTAATATTATAGTTTTGACATATTTTTGATGAGATCAAATACTCTGCTTTATATGCGGTTTCCAAATCAATACATATTGTATAATGTATCGTATTACTCTGTGCACTTAAATAAATATTGAATAGTTTGTTGTCAGAAAGCTTTTTAATTTTACTGAAATAAGTCTCTTTTTCTAACCAAGGCTGCATTTATTTGATATAAAGTACAGTATAAACAGCAATATTGTGATATATTACAATTTTGAATTTGAATATATTTTAAAATGTAATTTATTCCTGTGATCAAAGTTGGATTTTCAGCATCATTACTCCTGTGATCCTTCAGAATTCATTCTAATATGATGATTTGCTGCTCAAGAAACATTTCTTATTATCAATTTTGAAAATGTTGAAGACGATTCATATTTTCTGTGGAAACCATGTTAGATTTTTCCAGGACTGATGAATAGAAAGTTGAAAAGAATCACATCCATTTGAAATAAAAATTATTTTAAAAGTATGGTCTGATATTGAATCACAAATGCCAGAACTCAAGCACAGGATATGACTTATGAGGCATACTATGGTGAAGGTTTTCCTCATGAATATTAATTACTTGCATGACTGGGCAGTCTAGAAAGGTTACCAAGCAACGTCAGCACGGCTTAATTAATATTCATGAAATTAGCCATCACCATGTCATAACAACCGCTGACTGGTATGCAAATTGAATGTCCATCACAGCATTACAGTCCATATACTATTATATATATAGTACTTATATAAGTATTTCATATTTAATATTTTTCTAGTTTCCCACACAAACCTTCAGCTGCATATTTTTTGTGCATTTAGAATTCTGAGTAAAATGGGAATTTGTATTAAATTTGCCACACTGTTTGTCTATGATTGAACAACATTGACATAACTTTCTCTCAACTTTCTAATGCTGGAGCAATATGTCACTTCTAACCACTGGAGAAAAACCCCCTGATGTAATCCAATTATATACACTGTGCATCTGCTAATACAGTACATTTGTCAGATGTCAAGTATAGGCTCTTCACGATTTATTAGATTTCAGTAAAATAGCATAAAAAAACCCACAAACCAGCTTTTAATAGCACTAGAACAGAGTGTGAAAATGTGTTGTATATCTACCATCTGTATTTACACACTGATGCTGTCACATGTTTCCAAAACAGTTGTTTTATACATATTTCAAAGCTGTATCTCCAAGATATTTAGTTTGTCTTTTTCACGCAGTGAGATTTGAAGTGTCATCAGCAATTATTGTAATTTAAACTGTGCAGTTATGCTATAAATATGGATAACTGATACGGTCCATAATGGCTGACGTCATTCTGGTATTGAATGGCTTTATTTGTGAGCGAGCGGTGTATGTTTCTCTTCTCTCTGTGTGTCAGCGGTGACAGCACAATCCCAGGAGACCCGAACGATCAATAGAGTGTGCACCAACTCTGAGACAGGGGTTCACAAAACTAATCAAACTTGTGTTACGTATGTCACCTCTATACAGACAGTTCTGACATACTGTAAGAGAAATCTCTCTGTAAACAGTGCATATACACTTGCATAAGATATCTGAAATAAAAACCAGGGACATTTCTAGTGTAAAGTGTAAAATTACACTTTTCTCCATGTGGTAAAAAAGTGGACAATTTTGCTTTTGTGTGTTTTGACCATTGTAAATGTTACTGTAATGAACTACTCTATCATACAACTCTAAATTACACTGCCACTGAAAAGCATGAGGTCAATAAGATTTCTTTCTTTCTTTCAAGAAATGGCTACCTCTTTTCAGCAAGGAAGCAATAAATTGATCAAAGTAAAGACTTCGAAAGATTTGCTGTTCATGTGAACTCTCTGTTCATCAAAGAGTTCTAGGAGGAAAAAAAAAAAAAAAAACCTTACATACTTCATTAAGCAACACAACCAATTTCATTACCAAATCAGCATATTAGGATCATGTGACACCGAAGGAAGTAATGTCTGCAGAAAATTCATCTTTCCATCACAGGAATAAATTACATTTTAAAATATATTCAAATAGAAAACAGTTATTTTAAATTGCAATAACATTTCACAATATTACTGTTTTTCTTGTATTTTTTAAATGCAGCCTTGGTGAACAAAAAATAAAAATAAAGAAAAAAAGATGATTAGACACCCTGCACTTTCAAAACACTAAGCAAATATGAGGACTAAAAAAGGATGACATGCATGACCCTCTCTGTTCCGTGTTTGTGTTATGATCAAACATAAAATAAGGTATAAACAAAAATATGTATAATTGACTCATCAGCTTGCTGATGGGAATTGAGAACCAATCAGACAGCCACTGTGGTGGTGGTGGTGGGGGGGGCAGAACACTCCAAACACAACAGCAAGATTTTTTTTTTTTTTTCCCAGAACAAAGTCTTTTTTTCCCCCATGCAGAACACAAATGTGATTCTTGTATTTTAATATGAGGGGGTCCCAACCCTTAATTCACCTTCATGCCATTCCACTCCTGTATGACATTCTTTCTATGGTAAAGTAGTCCATTTGATTCACACACTGATTTCTACGAGGAACAGAATAAAATTGAGATATTTACTCACTGAACATATGTTTGATTCATGAATGAATCCTATTGAGTCAGACCTTCTTGATGAATCAGTTCATCCAGTTCACAAACTTACTGCTTAAGCTCTCTGGTAGAGAAAAATATAAGTGAGATTCAACAAAATGCAGTTTGTTCTTCAAACAAAGCGTGTGTATGACTTCAGAAGGTTTAGAAGAGAGTGCACGAGTCATGCGTGGTATTTTTAGGGTGTCTTAATAGTACTCTTGTATCTTTTCTGAAGCTTTCGTCCCCAAGGGGACTAAATGGATGGAAAATAACTTTTTTTTTTTTATTAACATAAATTTAATTTTATGTTACATTTTCATTTTAGTCAAAGTTTTAGCATTTTGTTTTTTATTTTTGTTGTGTATTTTCACCAGTTAGAATAGTTAGTTATTGTTTTATTTAATTTCAGTTTCATTTAGTAACTAAATTAAAATTCTAAGATTTTTTTTTCTTTTTTTTTTTTTTAGTTTGACTGCCATTTTCGCTACTGAATAAAATATAAAAAAAGGAAAATGTGACACTTTATGTCAATTGCGAGTTTATATCCTGCCATTCTGACTTTACATCTCGCAATTCTGACTTTAGAACTCACAACTGTTAGCTTATATGACATAATTCTCAGAAAAAAAATAATAAATAAATACAAATTGTGAGATTGTGAGCTTATATCTTGCAATTCTGACTTAATTTCTCATAATTTATTTTAAAAGAAAAGTTAGAATTGCGAGATGTAAACTCACAATTGCGAGAAAAAAAGTCAGAATTGTGAGATAAAAAGTCACAGTTACTTTAAAAAAAAAAAAAAATGATATATTTTTTTTTATTCAGTGGTGGAAATGGAAAAGTAACAAAAATGTATGGTTTCAGTTTTAGTTAACTTTAATAACCCTGCTTTGCGGTAAATGAAACAAAATCGACACCATTCAGTGGTGGAAATGTATTTCCACCATGCTTCCATATATTTTTAATTTATTACAGTTACTTTATTTCAAGTAACAAGAATATATGGTTTCAGTTTTAGTTGAATATAATAGCCCTGCTTTGCGGTAAACATTAAACGAAATTGCATTCACACAGGCTTGCCTCCTATAATCGCCTATGCCAGGACATAAACTACTAAAATAAAGATAGCCATTTCTCTGAGCAGCATGCTAGTGTGCTGTTAATGCAATTGTGTGTGTAATAGATACCTAATTCAGTTCCAGGACAGAGAGGAATGCTGCTTTACAATGACGCAACCTCCAAATTGAGGTTTTAATTGTTACGTGTCAAATTATCTACATCCTGATAACAGTGGTTAGAAAAGCATCTAAAATCGTTTCCAATTATAGTGTACATTTAGCCGTAAGTGGACAGATTATGAAATTGTAGGGTGCAATGCTTAGCATGCCGCTCTTAGAACGGAAGATATTTTTTTATTATTATTCTTCTTATTTGCTGCTTAGGAAAACAAGGGCTGTTTTTGCAGCTTCTTTCAGGCGTTGATTGTTCATTTATTAAATATGAAACATTTTATGGCACCTATGCTGATTGGTTATTTTGTCCAGGGCTGCATGTCTGGCCTCTTCTGGTAAAATCCTAATCAGGAAAAGAGGAACTGCAATCAAATGGAGAGGGCTGTTGGGCTTCCTCTTGTTGCTAAGAGACAGGTGTAAAATGAAAGTTCTGCTCTGAAGGAGCGTTTTGTGTAATTGTGAGTGTTCGGAACAAAACCGGTCATATCTTTCCTCCACAGTTTGAAGGTACAGGAGTCTATTGACAGTTTTCTGAGATATCTGACATATGCCGTCAACCACGGCAAACACAGAGCTTTCTACACAGTAAGTTCTGTGCTCCTGCAGATAATGGCGAGATCGCCATTCGGCGCTCTGTGTTTGCTGTTGAATAGGAGAAGAAGAATTGTGTAACTATTACTGATACTGATGTGAATGAAATACTTAAGTCGAAATTTCAAGCTGCACCCACAAAGAAAATTAAACCGAGCGCCGAGGCCTTTGAGCAAATTCATATTCACATATTCATGACTCATTTAAAAACATTGCTCAAGAAACACATTCTGACTTCGGCCAGCAAGGGCTTAAACTGCGTTTAGCAAATGGTTTAATTTCTGTTTCCATTTGCACAAGGTTTAGGGCCACCGCCTGAACATTTTGCCTTGACAGACTGAGTATATTTGTGAACAATTTGCCAGTCGCACACTAAGAAAACAGTTCATTCGGGAACTGTTAATTCCAATAAAACTCTCTTTGCTCTTTTCAGCTTCACTCAGACATGGACACGGAAGATGGAAATGTGAAGTACGTCCTCACCGGAGACGGGGCCGGAACTATTTTCGAGATTGATGAGAACTCGGGTGATATCCACGCCATCAGGAGGCTTGACAGGGAAGAGAAAGCAATGTACACACTGAGCGCCAAAGCAGTCAACAAAACCTCCGGACAGGATCTGGAGAAGGCCTCAGAATTCATCATCAAAATCCATGACATCAATGACAACGAGCCAAAGTTTGCCAAGGACACCTACGTAGCCGGTGTATCAGAAATGTCGAATGTTGGTGAGTATGCGTTGTAGGCTCAAGATGTTCTGCCAAATTCACAAAAGTTATTTTTTTAAGGAGCAACAATAAATAAAAATAAGGAGAAAACCTATTGTGATGGGTTATATAATGCTTTTCTGCTTATATGGGGTTGAAAAAAAAGAACATTTTCTGAAAACGTACTCACCTTCAGGCCATCCAAGATGTAGATGAGTTTTTCTTCATTTGAACAGATTTGGAGAAATTTTAGCATCACATCACTTGCTCACCAATAGATACTCTGCAGTGAATGGGTGCCGTCAGAATTAGAGTTTAAACAGCCATCACTTGCTCACCAATAGATACTCTGCAGTGAATGGGTGCCGTCAGAATTAGAGTTTAAACAGCCGATCACAAAAACATCACAACAATTGACAAGTATTGTTAATCGTTGATGTCTTTTGGAATGAAAAGCTGCATGTTTATGAAAAACATATCCATCATGCCATTTTAACTTACTAACAAACCGTTGCTTCTAGACAAAATATAGGTCTATAATCTATAATTACGCTTCCTCCAGTGAAAAAGTTCATCTCCTGTTGTCTCTCACATCAAAACAACATATGTGTTTAGGATTGATTTGGCTAGTAAATGGTGCTTAATCTGTGCATATTTCTCCCGATTCAGATGAGTTGACTTTTTCACCAGAAAGCAGTATCACAGTATATTAAATACATAAAACCGGCTTGAAAACAAAAGATTTCAGAAGGATAATTTGAAATGATTACACGTTGAGCGGAAAAAAATGGGTTTGCCAAGCAGTCAAAACTGTCTCCACCATGATGAGCAAAGTGACAATAAAGAGAAAGACTTTTTTTTTTTTTTTTCGCTAAACAGAAAACACTCTCTTACAGCCACTTAATCAACGCTGATTAAAACTATGACAAACATTCAACTTCACGTGATTTGCAGTGAGGATAAAGATCTGACAATATCCCGTCTGAATTCATTCAATTATCAGTGATTTTAAACCCATTAAGAGCAGCAGAGAGAATCAAAGTAAATGAACGGGATGCAACAAGCTGAAATCAATTACTCTTCACGATGCAACAAATTAACCCGCAGGTTTATCTCAAATGAATCAAAACTCATTTGCAGTTCCGACAAAAACAAGGCAGCCGGTTTTGATTGAAGATTTTGTGCTATGATAAGCTAATCATTGTGGATCTTAATCATTGTGACCAGGCAAATGAATCAAAGACTAATCACTAGGAAATGAGGAAATTATGCTTGAAGTTGTCCTGGTGTACCTATTTGTGTTTGTCAATTCATAAAGCACTGTTTGAGAACGCTTGACACAATGTGACGGAGGTTACCAAACAGAAATTAAATATTTTCACATTTTTACTTTTGCCATTTTGACACCTTAATAAAAATTAAAGGGTGAGATGTAATGCCCCCCAGAGCACAATCTTCATTATAGAAATATATCCCAAACGGTTATTATTATTAAATATAACAATAATAATAATATTCTAATAAAATACAAGCAGTATTAAAATATTGTTTCTTATTTTGAATCATATTTTTCATGATGTATGCTGAATGAATGAATGAATGAATGAATAACCAACCAGTGCTTCAGCGTACCACTTGACATGTACTCTCTTTCTAGGAGAGCTCATTTTTCTGTGGCTTTATGTTATGGATGCTTTTTCCATAATATCTGTTAAAAATTAGAAATATAATATAATTAGGCATATCAATTATCATCAGTTATCAATATCAATTATCATTATCAGTTATCACATTTATCCTTGTCTAGAAAACAAAGCGCCACTGGTTACCTCGCTCTCCCTTACACCAGAAAAAGGAAGAAACGGGACAAGAAAATGAGCTTGATTCAAACTAGCCTGTCCTCGTTGTCTGATTCAATGGGGAAAAAAAAGTTAGCAAGCAACATAGTGTCAGAAATCACAAATATGTCATTATATTATAGCAGATGCTTCACTAGTCCCCAGCATTTTTGAAGCATGAAATGGACTAATATTTTCCCCTGTCTGCTGGCTTTCAAGTCACAGCTCAGTCACTATAGTGAAGGGTTTGGGACTATATTCATTCTTGAGGTGTCATCGGCCAATCAGCACTATCGTCACGTCCTTGCCGTGACATTTTCTATGCGACATTAAACTGAAATGTGCTATTAAAGCATAAGGTATTCAAAATTCTGTTAAGTTCTAGATGTCTCATTGGAGAATATATCTTAGTACAACGGTGTTTGTTGAAAGATGGATCCCTGAGGCGTGAAACACTACCAGTCATCCTTTCAGACAAATGCAACACCACTCCACTCAAGCTTCAGGGACTCTCAGTTGGATTCTTACATTCCAGCGCCTGATCTCCTTTATGCCTCCACTGTCGATAGTCTCAAAGCACATGTGTTTTACAAGCAATGTTGTTTAATTCAAGCTTCTTAACATGATACATGGCAAATTCGCTGTCACTACCGATATTTATTTCCTTCACAGATGTAAAAGCACGTCATGTTGCAACAGTTCAACTGTGGCCAGAGTTATTTATTCAACACAATCTGGTAAAAGCAGTCTTGTAAATGGACCAGTCTTTTTCCCTCAGGCTTTTGCACTTGAAACCCAAGCTCAGCCTTTCTTTTCCATTTCTCTTTCCGTCAGGCTCGTTCTTCCTTTCATATCCGTATTTCTCCGTGGGGTACAAAGTTACATCATCCCCGGTACTCCGTAACATAAATGGGACATCGTGCTCGTTTGACACTTCGCTTGAGCTCTTCCTTTCTCCCGACCGTGTACGAATTCAGGAACGGCTCTGCTTGCCAAACCATGAGGTCACGGTGGCACTCGCGTTTAAGCTGAACAAACCGGCCATGTGTTGCGAACGTGCCTGCTGTTAATCAGATCTGGCCATCCATGAAGCCTGAGACTCTGTTTCCCTCCATGTTATCGGAATGGGAACGGAGGGCGACAGATGTTTTCGCATTCATTAGTATTCTTCAAGCCATTCGGAGAGCGAACGCTGCTCGGCAGAGGTCTTGTTGATGCCAAGGACGCCACTGATCCATGGCAGAAACAACATGTGCATTCAGTCCACCTTCAAAGGTGAGACTGAGAAGCCGCGAAGTCACCTCTAAAGTCTATTGAGAAGAAGGAACAGTAAGTTGTCAGTAGTACACAAATGAGAACTGAGCAACCTCTGAGGAAACTACTCACAGGAAGCCGTGAGTGTAATGGAAAGCTCGGTTGTTGGCAACAACGAATGAGGAGTAATTTTACCCTTCATGTGGCAGGAGAAGAGTTGTTGTCTCTAGTTATTATCTGAGACCAGGCCAAGATCAGACTTTTATTGGCAATAGTGTACTACACGCTTGAAACCACTTTCAGTAGCACATGGGATGAGAGATACAGCTACAAAAAGAGAGAAAAATACTGATATTTTACAGCCTTTTGATGACATTCAAAATTGAAGATCAGATTGATCTGAAATGGCCAGATATATAGAATAAAACGGATGCAAAATGTATACTCAAATTTAATATAGATTTGTTTTTGTTCACTGAATTAATAAAATAATGTTTAAGTATATATGTATCAATATAATATTACACCATTAAAAACAAAAATATACATTCAGTTTTAGGTTAAAACGTAGTACGTCTTATATATAGCTATATTTATATCTATATATATATATCAATCTATCAATCTATCTATATATAGACATATAGATACATACACATGCATACATACTGTGTATACAGTTCTATATATATATATATACACTTTGTAATTACATTGTTGTATAGTATTAGTAATATATAAAATATATACTAAATATAAAATGTTCTATAAAATATAAGAATTAAAAACACTTATTAAACACTTTTGATCCTCATGTATTAATGCAAAAAAAAAAAAAAAAAAAAAAAAAAAAAAACACTTTTACACACTGTAGATGGAAAATGCCAGTTTCAATTGATTCAGATAAATTAAATCAAATTTACCAGCAACAATGACGTTTGTTTTGGTACTGAAGTTAAAATGCTTTTTCAACATCTTTAATGACACTTTCATACTGGCGAGTAGTGAATTAAGGAAGGATTGCAAAATTACTGTACTTATGATATCTTGTGAATCACCAGCAAAAACATATGAAATAGTGTGAATATTTAATATATTGCTTAGCCTATAGTAGAACATTACTTTAGAGCCAAATATAAGCAGCCAAATGAGTTGGTTTACTTTACTCCATGGCCAAATTTCAAAGAGCTTTTCGTATATGAGACATTTTTTTTTTTCCTCCTACAGATGTCCAAAGCTGTGTCAAGCTGAAAACGAATCCCCCAAAATCATGTTAGTTCTAGATTAATTGGTCTAATTATAATGTTTCTTTGAGCAGATTATTAGTCTGACGTTTCCCAGCAACATACAGCAGATTCCATCAGAGCGGAAAATGAATGGAATGACCCAGAGATAGTGGGAAAAGAAAAACTACAATTAAAGATATGTCCATCTCACCGTGCAGCTGGAGTAATTATGAGACTAGGATTTAGATAAGAAACGCACCGAGATAAAGAAGATGAAAGCACGAGTGATCATGCATTCGCCTTGATCGCTGCTCATGCTGGGAGGGAGGGGTCTCATCATATAGGCTAATAGCCAGTTTTACAACTAGGAATTTGTCGTTCATGGTGTAACTTTAGGATGCGTTGCTTTGATCATGGTTGAGGTTTTAATATGGATGTGGGGATTATGTTTCACAGTCATGTTAGAACTGAAATACCTCTCTTTATAATTCTCTTTTGCTCTGTCTCTCTCAAGGTGCATTCGTAATAAGAGTTACAGCCACTGATGCAGATGATGAAGCATATGGAAACAGCGCCAAGCTGGTTTACAGTATACTGCAGGGCCAGCCATATTTCTCAGTCGAACCTGAAACGGGTAAGTTGGGACAAGATGAGAGAACAAGCATGATTTGAAATGATTAAAAGATGGGATACAATAGTGAGGGGATACAGGATTTGCTAACATACTTTCATACATGTGTGGGTGAATCGCATAAAGCCTGTAGAGAAAAGATGTCTTGATCAGATTTCACCCTAAAACCAAAGGATAAGATATTATAATTTGCATAAAGAAAACAAAAACATCATTTAGGACCATTAAGATTTAGAATTCCTTAAAAATCTCATTACTGTAATCTGTAATAATCATATTACAGTATTTCACTGTATTAAAGTAAAACAAATAACTACTTTATAACTACAAATCTACTTTATAACCTATATAAACAACAGACAGTACAATATTTGATTTTAATAATATTAATTATAGTTATAGCTATTATGGTTTTTATTAATTTTGTATACTACATGCAGATAGATAGATAGATAGATAGATAGATAGATAGATAGATAGATAGATAGATAGATAGATAGATAGATAGATAGATAGTGTTACGGGGTTGACGAGACGTGAGACGTGCGGATCCATTCGCAAGGCTTTATTATAAAACATGGTCAAGACAGGCAGGGTCAGGAGACAGCAAACAGGTATGGCAGAGGCAAGACAGAGCAATCCGTGGAACAAGCGAGGGTCGACGATCGGCGTACAATATCCAGACAGGGCAAGGCAGAGAGATAATCCAATAAACACGGGCAGGGTCAGACACGGCAAGATAAACAAGGCAAGACTCGGAAAACTAGGACTAGAAAACGCTTCGTAAGGTAGACGGGCTAACAATACTCGGCGGTGAGCAAGAGCAAGTCCCAGGCTTAAATAGAGTGATGGTGATTGTGAAATGGTGATCAGGTGTGGGCGAAATAGTGAACAGCTGTGCAAGTCGTCAGTGCAATGGATTGTGGGAAATTGAGTCCAGTGTGCTGTGTAGTGTGAAAAGTCCATGTGGTGAACGGGTGACCTCTGGTGGTGAATGAGTGGAATTGCAAGCCAGGATTCGTGACATAGCCCCCCCCCAAGGAGCGGCTTCCAGATGCTCCTAAACAATCCAGGAGGGCGGTGGCGCGGAGGCGGAGCAGGGGGAGGGACGGAGGGCCAGGTCCTTGAGGACGTGGGAAGACCGGGGATAGAGGCAGAACCGGCAGAGCAGAAAACCAGGGCGGAGCCAGAGAACAGGTCAGGACCGACAGAGCAGAGGCCCACCAGGGCGGAGCAGACGGCACGGGAGCCCACCAGGGCGGAGCAGGCGAGACCAGAGCCCACCAGGGCGGAGCAGATGACCACCAGACCCGAGCATAAGACCACCACGGCGGGGCAGACAACCACCAGACCCGAGCAGAAGACCACCATGGCAGGGCAGAGGACCACCACAGGGAGGCAGACAGGGCAGGAACCCGTGACGGAGACTGGGATCTGGGCAGAATAAGGACAGACAACACAGAGAGAGCAGGGACAGACAACACTGAGAGAGTCCTTGTTGCAGGGCAGGACGGGACCAGATTCCACCTGGGCGGAGCAGGAGACCCCCAGAGCCAGACAGCTGACCACCACGGCAGAGTAGACGGAGCCGGAGCCCACCAGTGTGGCGTAGACTGGGCATAGTATCTCCACGGTAAAGCGGACTGGTCAGGAAGCCATGGCAGGATCAGGGATCTGGGGAGAACAGAGACAGACACCACAGGGAGAACAGAGACAGACAACACAGAGAGAGTCCCCATGGTCACAGGAGCCGTGACCGGCCAGGTCGAAGGTTCACAGACGGCCTCCATGGCCGTGATTGGCCAGGACGAGGATTCACAGACGGCCTCCTTGGCCGTGACAGGGCAGGGCGTGAGTTCACAGACGGCCTCCTTGGCCGTGACAGGACAGGGCGTGAGTTCACAGGCGGCCTCTTTGGCCGTGACAGGACAGGGCGTGAGTTCACAGGCGGCCTCTTTGGGGCGCTCTGGAGGAGCGGGCACTTGAGGGCGCTCTTGCAGCGCGGACACTTGAGGGCGCTCTTGCAGCGCGGACACTTGAGGGCGCTCTTGCAGCGCGGACACTTGAGGGCGCTCTTGCAGCGCGGACACTTGAGGCTCGGGAACGGCACTCCTGGCCGTGACAGGGCAGACAGTGAGTTCAGGGACGGCCTCCGTGGCCGTGACAAGGCAGACAGTGAGTACAGAAACGGCCTCCGTGGCCGTGACAGGGCAGACAGGGAGTTCAGGAACGACCTCCATGGCCGTGACAGGGCAGACCATGAGGTCAGGAGTAGGTGCCACCACTTCAAGAGGTTCTGCAGCGGAAGCCGCCACCTCTGGAGGCACTGGAGCAAACTCGTGGACAGAAGAGGCCTCAGCAGCACACTCGTGGACAGGAGAGGCCTCAGGAGCACAGTGTGCAGCCCACACACTCAAAATGGCAACCGCCATAACGGGAAGCACTGAGATCAGGGGAACAGTCTCTGTAACAGCCAAGGTTGAGGCCCTGGGAATGCCAGCTACTCGCACCGACATCAGTGGTGGGTCCATCACACTGGATATCATAACTCGAAGGACTGACCTTGAATCTGTGGTAACAGCCTCTGGCAGTTCGGCGGAGGCGTGACGTGACTCTGGCTGGAGCACTGAGACGTGCTGTGACTCTGGCTGGAGCACTGAGACGTGCTGTGACTCTGGCTGGAGCACTGAGACGTGCTGTGACTCTGGCTGGAGCACTGAGACGTGCTGTGACTCTGGCTGGGCAGGCATGACGTGAGCAGACTCTGGCTTGACGTGAGCAGACTCTGGCTTGACGTGAGCAGACTCTGGCTTGACGTGAGCAGACTCTGGCTTGACGTGAGCAGACTCTGGCTTGACGTGAGCAGACTCTGGCTTGACGTGAGCAGACTCTGGCTTGACAGCGACGACGTGAGCAGACTCTGGCTTGACAGCGACGACGTGAGCAGACTCTGGCTTGACAGCGACGACGTGAGCAGACTCTGGCTTGACAGCGACGACGTGAAGGGGTGCTGTTGCTGCCGCCATTTTGTGAGTGAGTGAGGTGTCGCGTTCCTTCGCGACACCCACAGTAAAAGAGGAGCCCACACACAGTAAAGAATAGTCCATAAATTGACTGAGAGATGAGCGGGGACCCTCGCGGATTAACCTTGACCGGAGCGGCTGATTAATGCCCTCGCAAAAAAAATCTATAAGTGCATAGTCCGGCAGATCTGAAAAATAGGCGAGGTCTAAGTACTCCTGAATATAATCCTCGAGCGGTCGCGAGCCCTGCTCGAGGGTTAATAACAGTCGTGCACAGTCCATACCTGGCCAATGTCCTCTTGAAAAGCCGCTGGATCCTTGTGTGGCCGAGTATTCTGTTACGGGGTTGACGAGACGTGAGACGTGCGGATCCATTCGCAAGGCTTTATTATAAAACATGGTCAAGACAGGCAGGGTCAGGAGACAGCAAACAGGTATGGCAGAGGCAAGACAGAGCAATCCGTGGAACAAGCGAGGGTCGACGATCGGCGTACAATATCCAGACAGGGCAAGGCAGAGAGATAATCCAATAAACACGGGCAGGGTCAGACACGGCAAGATAAACAAGGCAAGACTCGGAAAACTAGGACTAGAAAACGCTTCGTAAGGTAGACGGGCTAACAATACTCGGCGGTGAGCAAGAGCAAGTCCCAGGCTTAAATAGAGTGATGGTGATTGTGAAATGGTGATCAGGTGTGGGCGAAATAGTGAACAGCTGTGCAAGTCGTCAGTGCAATGGATTGTGGGAAATTGAGTCCAGTGTGCTGTGTAGTGTGAAAAGTCCATGTGGTGAACGGGTGACCTCTGGTGGTGAATGAGTGGAATTGCAAGCCAGGATTCGTGACAGATAGACTATCAGTCTATGTTTTTTTCTTTTTTTTTTTTTTTAGTTGGCATCATTTATTTCTATTCTAATGTAATAACATATTTCGTTTTTTTTTTTTTAAATCTATTTTAGTGAATTTATTATGATTTAAGTGTGTTGTGCTTTAAAAAACGTATAAATTCTGCTCTCATGTACTCATAACCTTATCACAACATTATTTGAAGACTGACATCCTACTCAATTAAAACTCGCTCTTTAAAATACCCCAGGGCAGGGAATTCATTTCCTTGGTTGTGTTTTTTTTCCCTCGTCCAACCTTCTTTTTTAGCATGACATTAAGATATAAATAATGAAGTCAGAGAAGCTCATTAGATAACACCTAACAAAACCTGTGTCCGTCCATCCTGTCAGGCGTCATAAGGACGGCGCTTCCGAATATGATTCGAGAGAACCGGGAGCACTATCAGGTGGTGATTCAGGCTAAGGACATGGCTGGACAGATGGGCGGTCTCTCCGGGACCACTACAGTCAACATCACTCTCGTGGATGTCAACAACAGTCCTCCTCGATTCCCCCACAGTAAGACAGCACACACTCTCACATGCATATGTTGACCTGACGGAGACATCTTGACATCAGTATTGGATTTTGATTTAGAAAGGAACACAGATTCAATACAGAAATAAATTGTTCTTCCGCCCTGGTCCACAAAATTATTATTATTATTATTATTTTTATTTTTATCTATCACCATAAGGCCTTTCTTTAACTTTTTTTGTAGTCAAGCCAACATTCATAGTTTTTTTTTACCTAAAAATTATGAATGTTTAATTCAATTTAATTCTATTTCCTTGACTGCATATACAATGCAATTCCAAATCATGTTTGCTACCTCAATTTGAATCAAATTAAAGAACTGAACTGAGCTTCAAATTCAAAACAAATTTTGACAGAAACCACTCTCCAAAGCAATTGGTAATGCATTCAAGCTATATTAAGTTAGTGTGTGTGTTCTCAGGGAATCAAAACCTTGACCTTGGCGTTGTTAACAGCATGATCCGCCATTTGAGCTACTGAAATAATTTCCCTTGCTGTAAATCTTTAATTGAAAGGGTTTAATATACAAAGTAGCCATAATCTACCAAAAAAAATGCAAAGCTTTCTTCTCTATCCACAAAAGATAGTTTGCAAATGGAGGCCTTAAAAGGTATAGGAGCAAAAACAGCCAATTTTAGGTCAAATAAAATTAAATTATGACTTCATTAAAGAAAAAAGGCTATTGAAATGTCTAGAACAAAAGACCTAGAACAAGCCAGAAAGAGCATATCAAATTAAGGAATGAGTTTGACTGCCAGTCATCTATAAAAAATTGATGCAGGCTAGATTATCAGAGTAATTATGAGCAGAATTGTGCTTGGATTTTCAAACAGATAATTAGCATATGAAATCAACTGTTCGGATAGCAAGTTTCGCAAGTGATATTTCATAAGAACCACAACAGACCTGCGTCACGGTTCAGCCGAATTATCATGGAAATGCTTGGGGCCCGTTTCTCCTACTGACCAGGATGAGTCACAATGTGAACACAGAACAGAATCTACACAGAAAGAAGCTTTTATAGAGCGAGAGAGAAGGGTGGATAGAGAAAGAAGGATAGAAACTAGAAGACAGAGAGATGGAGAGAGAGAAAGAGAAAGAGAGCACAGCAGGAGCTTCATTTGGGGTGATAATCCTTCTCTCTTTGCCACAGTCTCAAATCCAATACAAGAGCCACATCAGAAACAGTTTCCACAAACTGGGTTTAAAAAGAACCTTCTCCAATGGCTCATCGGAGCTGAAATTCTATTAAAGAATAACCACTGAGAGGCAGCTCCGCTTTCCCCTGAGAGAAGGATAAACAAATAGACAAATGCACGCCGAAGCGCCTCGCTCAGGAACAAAGAGTTCGTACAAACACCTGCCTGTTTACTCAATTGATTTATTTTGCTGTCCTTCTCCAGGTACCTACCATCTCTCTACTCCAGAGTCGGCCGGAATCGGATCATCGGTGGGCCGGATCAAAGCGTACGACGCAGATGTGGGAGAGAACGCTGAGATGTGGTACTCCATCCTGGATGGCGAGGGGCAAGACGTGTTCAATATCATCACGGACAGCACCAGCCAGGAAGGGGCGATAACGGTGAAGAAGGTAAACAGACCCTATTATCTAATGTTTTAAACATCACACTGTAAGTCAGCGGTTGAAAATAAAATCCGCACCATCCGCCGGTCTTTCCCTCATTCTCATTCTCTCATTCTTTCGTACGCACGCACGCACCCATACGAAGCGAAGTGCTTAGAAAGTAATCCCCTAAATCGAAGCCTTCGTGTCCTATCAACTTTACAAAGGTGCTTAATTCTATTCACAGCCCAAAAAGTCCCTTTTTCCCTTTTGTGTGGCACAGGGATCTATTTGCCTGCTGAAATCTGCCTATAGCTTATTTCCACTCTCTGTCAGGTCAGGCCTTGACGAGGCTCAGGCAATTATGCAAATCTTATTGCTTAAACTAGAATGAAAGATAGCTACAGAAGAAGGCCTGAATGGGCGAAAGGTAAAAGATCGTACCTTGAGTCTTTAATCGGTTCATAATTAAAAGGCTGCATTAAAGCACGATGCCCTGCCTTTATGAAAAAGACATTCAACTCAGAAGAAAAGGGAGAGAGATAAGCACTCGTATGCAAAAATCGAGCTTTAGATTTAGAAAAGTTTAGGGCGACATTGCTAGAGCATGTCGTTAATCTGTGACCAAAGAGACCTGAGCTGGAACATATCAGAAATGTAAGCCTTTCTTTATTAAGAGAGGTCATGAAGACCGGACTAACCATCTTATCTTTGCTCTTGTAACCTTTCTCCCGTTCAGCAACTAGATTACGAGAGTAAGAGGTTGTACTCACTACGGGTGCAGGTGACCAACACGCATATAGATCGACGCTTTGAGCAACTGGGGCCTTTCAGTGACACGGCGATTGTCCGGATCACGGTCACGGATGTGGACGAGCCTCCGGTCTTCAGTCGGGCCATGTACATTTTTGAGGTGGATGAAGACACCCCTGCCGGCAGCTCGGTTGGCACTGTGTCCGCTCGAGATCCTGATACAATCAACCACCTGGTCAAGTAAGTAACTCTTAAACATATTAAACTTCACAAGCATAAACAATTAATTCTACTTTGCCGTTAGGAATCGTTAAGCTTTATTACTTCAATTTTCTAATCATCCATTAGCAAAACTATAGAAATACCAAGCTGGGGTGCTCACTAAGAGTGGGAGAAAATTCAACACGCAATATGGCAGAATAAATCCTACCATAGAAACACGCTGCGTCTGAAATCGAATACTTCCCTACTACAGGTCCTTTTCAAAAAATTAGCATATTGTGATAAAGTTCATTATTTTCTGTAATGTACTGATAAACATTAGACTTTCATATATTTTAGATTCATTACAACACAACTGAAGTAGTTCAAGCCTTTTATTGTTTTAATATTGATGATTTTGGCATACAGCTCATGAAAACCCAAAATTCCTATCTCAAAAAATTTGCATATTTCATCCGACCAATAAAAGAAAAGTGTTTTTAATACAAAAAAAGTCAACCTTCAAATAATTATGTTCAGTTATGCACTCAATACTTGGTCGGGAATCCTTTTGCAGAAATGACTGCTTCAATGCGGCGTGGCATGGAGGCAATCAGCCTGTGGCACTGCTGAGGTGTTATGGAGGCCCAGGATGCTTCCATAGCGGCCTTAAGCTCATCCAGAGTGTTGGGTCTTGCGTCTCTCAACTTTCTCTTCACAATATCCCACAGATTCTCTATGGGGTTCAGGTCAGGAGAGTTGGCAGGCCAATTGAGCACAGTAATACCATGGTCAGTAAACCATTTACCAGTGGTTTTGGCACTGTGAGCAGGTGCCAGGTCGTGCTGAAAAATGAAATCATCTCCATAAAGCTTTTCAGCAGATGGAAGCATGAAGTGCTCCAAAATCTCCTGATAGCTAGCTGCATTGACCCTGCCCTTGATAAAACACAGTGGACCAACACCAGCATCACTGACTGTGGGTACTTGACACTGGACTTCAGGCATTTTGGCATTTCCCTCTCCCCAGTCTTCCTCCAGACTCTGGCACCTTGATTTCCGAATGACATGCAAAATTTGCTTTCATCCGAAAAAAGTACCTTGGACCACTGAGCAACAGTCCAGTGCTGCTTCTCTGTAGCCCAGGTCAGGCGCTTCTGCCGCTGTTTCTGGTTCAAAAGTGGCTTGACCTGGGGAATGCGGCACCTGTAGCCCATTTCCTGCACACGCCTGTACACGGTGGCTCTGGATGTTTCTACTCCAGACTCAGTCCACTGCTTCCGCAGGTCGCCCAAGGTCTGGAATCGGTCCTTCTCCACAATCTTCCTCAGGGTCCGGTCACCTCTTCTCGTTGTGCTGCGTTTTCTGCCACACTTTTTCCTTCCCACAGACTTCCCACTGAGGTGCCTTGATACAGCACTCTGGGAACAGCCTATTCGTTCAGAAATTTCTTTCTGTGTCTTACCCTCTTGCTTGAGGGTGTCAATGATGGCCTTCTGGACAGCAGTCAGGTCGGCAGTCTTACCCATGATTGCGGTTTTGAGTAATGAACCAGGCTGGGAGTTTTTAAAAGCCTCAGGAATCTTTTGCAGGTGTTTAGAGTTAATTAGTTGATTCAGATGATTAGGTTAATAGCTCGTTTAGAGAACCTTTTCATGATATGCTAATTTTTTGAGATAGGAATTTTGGGTTTTCATGCGCTGTATGCCAAAATCATCAATATTAAAACAATCAAAGGCTTGAACTACTTCAGTTGTGTTGTAATGAATCTAAAATATATGAAAGTCTAATGTTTATCAGTACATTACAGAAAATAATGAACTTTATCACAATATGCTAATTTTTTGAAAAGGACCTGTATATAGTATGCAAAAAACTGTACAGTATTCCAAAAAAGAGTAGCATGTCCAAATTCATAGTATTTGCAAAACGGTAGGCGAAAAAAGTACATGGATGATCTACTAGTTCCACCAGGATTCTCAAGTGTGCATTCAATGGACACTTTACTGTTGTATCCCATAAGGCCACGGGAGAAGATTTATTAATGAAAGGGAAGCGGCGCAACTGACTCTGGTAGGTCATGTGATAGTAACAACATGGTGGATGTAGTACATTATAGACTGTACTTTTTTAAAAGTTGTGTAGTGAATTCACATTCATATGTAGTACAGTACGCCATTTAGATGCATGCTTAGGACTACACATGTACATTGGCTGGTCTGGCTGAAAATATAAGCTTATTTAATGCTATTTGAGCATATCGACCAACATTCATGAGACAGGTGTGTCAGATTTCAGATTTTAAAAGTTACTTAAATATGAGTTTTTGAGATTTCAAGATTTCCCCATTCAAGTAGATAGGATTTGTTCTTGCATTCCCGAAATAACTTCCATCTGGCCACCGAATGAACAGACTTTTCTTGAAAGGGAGTTTGTCTAATAGGCATGTACTAGACCTTAGTCAGAGTATCACCATATTTAATTTTTGACAGGTCTGAAAATGAGGCTGTGAGGGATAGAATAGGTGCAGTGCGTTCAAAGGACTGTACTGTTGTCTAACAACATACCAGCTGTTCAGTTGACGAATTGCAAACGTGAGTTGTGAAAATTATGTGATCTAGGACCTTTAAAGCACTATATAAATAAAGGTGACTTGACATCTAACCTGACTAGGGCCTATTAGCATTAGAACAAGGACGATAGGACGATCGTGCTGCTGCATTTTGTGTGATGTGTGGTGATTATTTACATATTGAGTATGCGTGTGAGTGTATAAAATATGAATTAGACCAACTACACTAACTTATATAATATATTATTTTACACTATAAGAGCAGTATTTATATAATATAAATATTAGAGAAATAAACATGAATAAAATATTTTCGAATATGAATTAGACTCATTTAAAATAATTACAAAATTTTAAATATTAAACTTTAAAAAAACAGTATTAATAATAATGAATAATTAGCGAGGACATTTTGAGTATCTGAAAGTTGCTTTTTTAGCATAATGAAGGAAATGGAAACTTGATTCTGCTTTATATGACCCCTTTAATGCTTTGATGCTCATACTATCTTTGCGATGCTTTCTGTTGCACTCATTATATTAGTTTCATTACCATCCAAAGGATTATTCAGCTAATAAGGAGGCTTCTGTCAACATATAATCTTAGCCATTGTAACAGGCAATTTAATGGTCCAGTAGAGATTTGAACAGAGGGACTCAGTAATTAAATGCTTTTGAATATGCAACGAACAAACAAGTAGTTCCTTTCACCTTAGACACAAATAAAAGCTGCAGCGGGGGAAAACAAAAAAATGACACCTTGAAAAGTGTCTCCCAAAGCATCAGAACATAAAGTTCATTACGGTGTATGAAAATCAAGCAGAACACGTCTTCGCCTTCTACATTTTGGTTGTTGATCAGATGTTTTGTGCTCGGTTAAATCCAATCCATCAACATGCTCCCAAGCGCGCGCGTGTGTATGTGTGTGAAGACGGGGGAAAAGCGAATTATTCATGGGGCCTCAGTTGGTGATTTCCCTCCGGAAGTTTGACAAGATGAATACAGGCGCTGTTTTATCCCCCCCCCCCTCCTTTCCTTTCTGAATTCAGACTTTTATAAGTCACAAAGTTGGTATGAAAGAGTGTGTCTTGTCTCTCGTCTCCTGTCCGTGTGCGCACTGTGAGCGATTGTCTGAAAAGCTTGTCCTTCTAGCTTACTCATGCACGTCACACTCAGTTGCATATTTAAATGTCAGCAGAATATGTAAGCTGACATTGATAAATGGGTTTAATAGGAAAGATTTCCTTTTCTTATTTCATGAAAACAAAAGGCAGGGGATCAACAGAGTGATTAGCATTCAGGCTCTTTCAAAGCCACTTCAAAATTCACAACACGCAATATGCGGTTAAGAATAATTGATAGTTGCTAATTGCTTCGGCTAGGAAGGTATTCGTCACAGCTGGCTATTCGATGCATACCGCATAATTGATTACTTAAAAATTAGCACTTACTGGCACTAAGGTACTACTATTCTGATGAAAAATGAAAAAAAAAAAAGTTTCAAATGCTAGAGTTGCAACGAGACCAGCAAGACTTCTGAGGTCAACAACCATCACTACATAAACTAAGATCTGGAAAAATCAATTTCAATTTTTTCTGATCGTCTTGTTTGATTAGTTGGGGATTGATCAGAAAATCGCATACTATTATAACCAATTGAATTGACAATATATATATATATATATATATATATATATATATATATATATATATATATATATATATATATAGCAAACATCACAGTGGAATAACTTGTAAATAAATAAATAAATCTCCAAAGTGATCTAAAATAATACTGATACTTAAATAATTATGACTGACATCGATAACTGGTGTTTGGAATCACGGGGAAAAAACAGTTTTGAAAAATTATAGTGGAATTAATAGTAAATAAATACATACATTTTTAAATGCCTAAATAAATATCTCTCCAAAGTGATCTAAAAATAAAATATAATACCCAACATTACTAATTTCACAAGTATTAAATATGAATTATTTATTATTACATAAATAATTCAATAAAAATAATTTGTGTGTAGTCAAAGGTTTTGAATAGATTGTGGTCTGAATACTTCCATCTGGAAGGTCCAACTTCTGGTGAGTCATTGTGGCAGAACTTACACCATAAAAACACCCCCAGCAGAAACTAATTGAAATGCACAAGGCAGGGGATGATTACAAGATTTTCAAGTCATTGAATGTCCCCTGGAGTACAGTTAAAATCAATAATTAAGAAACGGAAAGAGCCTGGCATAGCTGTAAATCTACCTAGAGGAGGATGTCCTTAAACGATGTGACAGTGTGCTAGAAGGAAACTCAAAAAAGGTCACAAGCGTCAATACCTGATATTGGAAAGACATAGGACATCTGTTAATCGTGTCCTTCACCAGTCAGAGCGGAAAAGAGAAAGCCACTGCTAAAAAACTGTCATATGACATGTCGGCTACAGAAGGCATGTGGGAGACTTTGAAGCCAGCTGGAAGAAGGTTCTATAATCTGATGTGACTAAAATTTAGCTTTCTGGCCATTAAAAGAAACGCCACGTCTGGCATAAGCTCAACACTGAGCATCAGCAGAAACAGATCATCCCCACTGTGAATCATGGTGGTGGCAGCATCACGCTGAGGGGCATATATGCTTCTCTGCAGCAGGCCCTGGAAGGCTTGTGAGGGTAAAATGAATGCTGCAAAATACACAGAAGCCCTGGAGGAAAACCTGATGGGGTCTGCAAGACACCTGCAGGAGGAGATTTGTTTTTCAGAAAGACAATGACCAGAAGCATGAAGTCAAAGCTACATAAGAATGACTAAAAAAGCTCAACAAGTGTCCTGCAGTGGTCCGAGTTCAGACCTCAAACTGAGAACTTATGGGTGGACTTGTGATGTCCATGCAACCTATTAGAGGTGAAGCAGTTTTGAAAAGAATGGAAAAAACTACAATGACCAGATGTGCAAGGATGAAGGTCGTTTGCTAAAATACTGACTTGAAGTACATGAATACTGATGGGGTTGTGCGTCATTCAGATTTGATTTGAAAAATCATTTTGAATTCCAATTCAGTTCTTTAATTTGAATTCAACATGTATACAAACAAGTATCATTTTTATCCAGAAAAAGGAAATGTCATTGCACTGAAAAAAAAGGTGTTGGTTTATGATTTACTTTTAAACAATTTTCACTGAGAAATGTTTAATTTCACAAATATTTACTAAGAAACCACAAGTAACACAATGAATTAAACAAGACATTTTGAAGTAAAAAGACTAAAATTGTATTTTCTTGTATAACTACTTCAGTAGGTTTTGTTTTATTTACAACTTGGATATTTTTTTTTTGTAAGTGTAATTATTAAATTCGTTTTAATTGCATTTCAGCAAACGTCACTTCCTGTTTTTTTTTCGTATTCCAGTTCCATAAGGTTCCAGTTCAACTTGAATTGCTCAATTTCATGCTCAAATCCAGTTCAACTTCGTGAATTCTAAGTTCTGCATCAAATCATGATTTTATGCTTAATAAATTTAACCCAAAAATGTTCTGTTAAACTCTGTCAAAATGGCAAATGAAATCCTTTGTTATTCAATGCTATAAAACAGCAGAACATAAAAACTTCCAAGAGGGCGAATACTTTTTTTATAGATGCTGTAAACCAGTCCGGACCGGCATGAGAATTCAATATCTGGTCTTTTCAGCAGGGTAGTTTGCAGCCGCGGTCTTAAAAGGCAGAGGTACAATGTATAGTTTGTTGTCCTCGGCGTGTAACTAACATCAATGCATTTGACGAGGGCAAATTTGTTCTGTAATAGAGATGCCAAATCATATACGTCCAACCGTTTGAAAGAAAATTAAACCAGTCGGGGCTGATTTATTTGGTGGACCGCACAGGCACCGTTCTGCGCCCTTGATTAAGGGTGTGTGATGTACCCTATTTCACTTCCTGGGGCCGTGTTTACAACGCTTTAAAACACCGAAGACGTTCCGTCCCTGTGCTTGGGCATAATCAGAGCTCCATTGTCTCGCATTCATTATCGTCATTCTTGTTTTCAGATACACCATTGATCGCCACACAGACCTGGAGAGACTGTTTAACATCGATTCCAACAATGGGACCCTCAGTACACTGCAGGGTCTGGACAGAGAAACTTCCAAATGGCACAACATCTCTGTTTTGGCAACCGAACTCAGTAAGTTTGCATTGTGAGCCTTTGCTGATATGACATGAGATAATGCCACAAGGTTTACTTATTTAACAATCCAGAAAGCTCTTGCCTTTTAATTAAATATTTCAATTTCAAATCATTAACTAGTTATGGTTGGAAATTCATTTTTAGTTTTTTTTAGTTTGTTCAAACCTGTTAAAATAATGTGCTAAAAGGTGGACTAAAACTTCTAGAGCCTCAAGACATTTTCAGAAATGGCTTAAACCACAGCAATTCAATAAATGACTGATGACAAAAATCAAACTGTCACCTTGAGTTGTGATTTAATTCATGCTTTCTGCATTCTCTGTAGAAGAAAATATGCCTGGGGTAAAAGGCTCAAAGACAAATAGAGAGAAACAAAATTAGACCTCTTGAATGCAAACGGAATATCTTCCACAATTGCTAAAATGCATTCATCATTGGCATCTAGGTACTGCCCTGCAAACCAGAGTGCCGGTGTTTATCAAAGTGCGCGACGTGAATGACAATGCACCTGAATTTGCCATGTACTACGAGACCTTTGTCTGTGAGAATGTCAAAGCTGGTCAGGTATGCCGCAGTTTCATGTTTATTCATTGTTTCACACAAATATTTCACTAAATACTTCTGCTTGTTTTGTTTTTCTTCTGTTCTGTAGAGCTTTACAACTACATTCATGACTAGGATGGTTTTGTTATATTACACAGTTCTATGTTGAATTAGAATGAAATAAAAAAAAAGTGAATCATCTTAACTTATGTTTCCAGCTCATCCAGACCATAAGTGCTGTGGACACTGATGAACCTCTTGTCGGGCACAAGTTTGTTTTCAGTCTAAGCATCATCAATCCAAATTTCACCATCTTTGACAATGAAGGTAATTCAATGGAAAACCATTTCTGCATCATAATAAAAAAGTAAAATGTGAGAAGTTTTAAATAAGAAATACAATGTAAAATATAGCTGCAAGCAGCAATGACGGGGCCAAGCACATCAGCGGCAAAATGAGGAGCTAAGCATAGCATGGAGCATCAGACCACCTGCAAAAATGAGTAATTGAAGCCATTTTAAGATGATTGTAGTCCAAATGGCTGAAAAATCATAAATAAATCTCTAGTAATAAGATTGAATGACTTTTAACTTTTGACCAACAGGTGGCACCATTATCAAATCGATGTGGTGTGTTCTGTGTGAGGTGACAATGGCACACACAAAGTTTGGTGTCAATATGCCAAAGCATTGCAGAGATACAGCCTCAAGTGTCATTTTGGCATCATGCCTCAAATTCATTGTTGTGGTATGTGAAAATAGTTTTGTCTTTCAACACAAAATCCGTAACTTTTTGTCAGCATGGTCTGAAGATGATATGATTCGATTTTTATGAAAATCGGACCAACGGTCTAGGAGGAGTTCGAAAAAGTAAGTTTTTAAAGAAAATCAATAGGGCAGAGAGGAAGTTTGACTGACTACGGAAACATTGGTATCACTGTTCTCACCATGACCCAAGGAATCTATTAATACCAGTCTCATTACAATAGGCAAAATTCACAGAAAGCTATTAACATTTATTTGACATTTCATTGTAACTTTTGACCACAAGGTGGCATGGTCTCAAAACTTTTTGAGTATTTTCAGGTCATGGTATCCATGGTAAATATAAAGTTTCGTAATGGTACGCCAGTGCATTCGTACAATATAGAATTTTTTTATCATAATACCCTAATATACACAATGGCAATTGGCAATTTGTTCAATTATACCGCCACCAAGAGGCACAATCCCACCAAATTGTTTATGTGTCCTTAGAACGTACCCATACATATGTGTGTCAAATTTGGTGAAAATATCTCATTTTGCTTTGGAGTTATAGACATATTTGTGTGTAAGTAGATGAAAAAATTACTGACTGTTGACTTTATTTGCATTTTTGTGCCACTTACTATCAACATTTTGGCAACTGGACATTAGCATATAGCCGGGATGCTATGTTTTTGAATTACCTGCGGTAGTTTCGTGTACGTACAAACCATAAGGCAAAACCTGGCAAGTTTGGTATCACTGGACTCGGCAAGGATTCAGGAGTCTAAGAAGGTGACTCCCGTGAAAGTAAGTCAACCCCACCAAAAGTTATAAGCATTTGAATATTTAATTTTACTACTAGGTGGCGCTGCCTCGAAACTTCTCAGGCTCCTTCAGAGCATCGTGCTGATGACCACCAAGTTTCGTAACGATACGTTGATGCATTCATAAAATATTGCATTTTACTACAAAATTCAACATGGCTGACACCCACAATGGTTGACATGGGAAAATTGGATACGGTTTGACTCGGCATGATGCACCGAATCTAAAGAGACCAGTTTTGTGATTTCTGGCCAAACCATTCACAAGTTATAAGCAAAAAAAAAAGCATTTTTCATATCTCCTGACCACTACGTGGCACAGCGCCGAAACAGGTAGCCTCAGGTTATGCTTATTATAACACACACCAAGTTCCGTCTCAATCCGTCAAACCCTTGCGGAGATATAGCCTCAGATCCATTTCTGCATGCTTTTCGGCAAATTTGTTAGTGTGGTATTCGAGAACGCTTGGACGAATCAACTTGAATTCCATCAATTTTTCCAGCATGGTCTGTAGATCATTTTCAATTTTGGTAAGAATCGGCCGAACCGTCTAGGACGAGTTCAACAAAGTAGGTTTTACGAACAATTGAGGATAGCGAAAAAACTAAACCTTACAATTTTTGAATCTTGGACTTGATTCGACTCGGCCTGAGCCAAGGATTCAGAGGAAAAAAACTATTTTTGTAGC
The DNA here is from genome assembly GCF_936440315.1 of Barbus barbus. Taxonomy (NCBI): domain Eukaryota; kingdom Metazoa; phylum Chordata; class Actinopteri; order Cypriniformes; family Cyprinidae; genus Barbus; species Barbus barbus. Next base: position 24,387,562 of record NC_136760.1, read on the forward strand.
TTATGGTTCAAAAGTTATTAACATAAAAATCTGTGAACTTTGGACAAGTGGTGGCGCTAGAGAATTTGAGTTAGAGACTCCAAATTTGGTGTGGTTACTATTGACAGTATCATCTACCAGTGTGCCAAATGTTATAACTTTTTGCCAAGCGCTTCTATGGGCTGCCATAGCAGAAGAAACGGAAGAAGAAGAATAAAAACGCCAACGGTTACAATAGGTGCCTACGCACATTTGGGGCTTGGCCCCTAAATATAAATGCTGAGACAAAAGGTTGCAATTCCAAATATAAATTAAAATTTAAACAAAAAATACTGTATAATATACACTACCATTCAGTAAGATTTTTTTTTTAAAGAAATGAGTACTTTTATTCAGCAAGGGCACATCCATTTGATCAAAAGTGACAGCATTGACATTTATAATGTTAAAAATGATTTTGCATATTATAATTGTAATTGATTCTAAAAATCCAGCTTTGCATCACAGGAATTAATTACTTTTCTAATATATTAAAACAGAAGCATTGTTTCCCGTGGTGGGCCGTGCATTTCACAACCTAGGCCTTTAGTGGCGTCCTACATTAATTAATCCACCTCTTAATACCAGAGTGATGCCACGTCTATAGAAACCATACATATTACACAGAAATGCAGTATAACAGGGCACTGCATCACAGACAGGTATCTAATGTAGCGAGAATGAAAGCTATTACTAAAGCAACAAACACAATTAACAAATTCAACAAGTTGCCGCAGCTGCGCAAAGCACATCATCTCTAGCTCAAGCATTAACCTAATAAAATGACACAAATATAGTCCACCCGATTTTCTTACAGACATTTATTAACTCAAACATATTTATGCCTTACAGATAACATTGGTATAAAACAAATAAAGCGATTACATGTGTTTTGAATTTGACCTAACAATTTAACGTAAGTAACTCTTACTGCTTTTCATCTTCACGAGTCTCCCCGCCACTCTGCCAGCACCCTGTGGGAGGAAAATACTAGTTAGCGCAGCTTTACTGGGAAAGCGAACAAGTAACATTAAAATAATTAATACAAGATGATGAAGAAAAGTGTATACATGTGTTTTAACGTAAAACTGATATATTCTTACAGAAACTTAAACCTGGCTTTATACGGTATCTTGCAATTAACATCAGAATACAACGCATAAAGTGATAAAAAAAAGTAAAAAATGAAATTGAACCTACCATACATACCATACTGGTGGTTTTTCATCTTCACGAGTCTTTCACAGCACCGGTGCCAAGGAGGTGTGTGGATGTTTTTCGCTGTCATTTAGTTGGCTACTTTAGTATTAAGATTTACGGCAAATATTTTTCAGAATGCACTAAAAATCTACAATAACACACTGTACACAGCATATACGGTAAGAAACCTGAGAAACAGTAATAATACTGTGAAAACAAAAATTATTTATAGTGATGCTGTTGGCTAGCTTTGACTAGTACGCTCAAAAGCTAGCCAAAACGCCTGCACTGTTGATTCTGAAGGCCTATAGGCAGATTTCTTTGACCCTGGCAACACGATTGCTGAAATATGATTGGATAAAAGCTCTAATAAAAACATACACTACTGGAAGCAGCGCAACCAAATGAAAAGCTATGAAATGAAGACAATAGACAATTTTTTTTTTAATACACATTCATGGAAAAATATATATTAAAACTAAGTCAGTGATTCTGATAGTGTTTAGGACAGCAGAGAACACTTTGCTGGCCCTGAAGGCCCACCACTGAGTGTTTCTCATTATTATTAAACGTGTTTTCACTGTACTTTCAAAAAGTACAAAAAAAAATAAAAATCTTACTGACCCCACAACAGAAATTTAGTCACACAACTGAGGTAAAAAGCTGAAATTATTTGCATATACATTTTTTAATAAATGGTTAGATATGAACTCACATATGCAAACCACAAAGCCACAGTTAGGAGAAATAAAGTCAGGTTTGTGAGACTTGTTGCAATTAAAACGAAAAAAAAACAAAAAAAAAACAAAACATGCCTATTAATTTTTCTTAAAGATGTGTAAAGCAGATGGGGGGAATTATTTGAGAACCCTGTTTGAAAACAGTCACTATTTTTCTTTTACAATTCCATTTGGTGCCACTAGAGGCACACACAACACACTTCACCTTGCAACCAGTTACAGCTCTTTATTGTTAATATGTTTGTACTTGAAAACAGTATCAGCATAAGGCATAGTACACTACAGAAGCACATCTGTCATGTAGGCAAACTACAGTTACTGTGTTTTAATTAATTCAAAACATATTATTCTCGATGCCAAAGACACAACAATTACATTGCTTGCTACATTGCAACTCAATACTTAAGCTTTGAAAGCAACATAGTCTATTACACACTAGTCACTGTACCTCTTTTAATCTTGACATCGCTGTCTTGTAGACAACACAGCGCGGATCCTGACCCGCCGGGGTGGCTTCAACAGGAGAGAGATGAGCTCATACCTGCTGCCTGTCGTCATCTCAGACAATGATTACCCCATCCAGAGCAGCACCAGCACACTGACGGTCCGCGTCTGCGCCTGTGACAGCCGTGGGAATGTGCAGACATGCAGTACCGAAGCCCTGCTGCTCTCAGCTGGACTCAGCACCGGAGCCCTAGTGGCCATCTTACTCTGCATTTTAATACTACTGAGTAAGTGTTGAACTCCTGTAAATATACAGCATTGGGACATGTTTAGCTATTTAAAAACATTTATACAGCCCTGCATGGTGCCACTCTGAACATGGTGCCCCTGGGCAGATGCCAATTGTCCATATGGTTAATCCGGATCTGATTTAGACCACCCTGAACATAGCAGCCCTCTTTACTTGCATCATTTTTGTTTACTCTAATGCATGCTATGAACCTTCCAACCATATGTAGTGCACTGTCTTTGAGGCATTTCATATATCATCTATATGCACTGATATAACTAAATTACAGACTGACTTCACCAAAAAGTACAAGTGCCGTGGCTCTGCAGTGCAACTAACAAGGCTCATACAGAGGCAGGAGAAAGGTTGTTGGGTTTCTAGCTGTTTCTGTTGTTGTCTTACCTATTTGTGTCTGTGATTGAGTCGTATATCTCTGGGTTGCAGGCTTGGAACAGGGTGTGTTAAGACAGAAGATACATTAATCACCTTCTGATGAGGAGGAGACTGTATTTTGGCGCATTGTTGTGATTGGCTCTGACTTCAGAATTGGTCACACATTGTGTTCTACACGTTCTCATGGATCTTCAAACCTGGCTGGTTTATCACAGTCTTTGTTTACAAGTATTGCACCTTTCAAAAAGGGTGCATTAAAATTGTAAATTAATTTTGACGTACTGTCAGTAGATAATTTATCACTTCACAACAAGAAAAGACAAAGAGACAGAAAATACAAACAAAGAGACAGATAGGCAATACCGACAGATATCACAAACAGACAGACAAAGAGACTGACTGACAAACTATACAGATTGACAGATCACAGACAAATAAATAGACAGATAGAAAGACAAAGACTTAGACAGATAAACAGACATATAATAGACAGACAGACTGATAACACAGATAGAAAAAGAGACAGACAGACAATACAGACAGATAAGAAACAGACAATAGACAGAAAGACAGACCAAAATAGAAAAAAGATAGATAGACAATAGACAGAGACATACAGATAGTCCCTGTTCCAAATGGAACACTTCATGTGCACTTTCAGTCTTGCGGACTTACAATGGCCGCCACGTGTGCGTTTCCGTTAAGTTTACGAGACCGTAAAAGGTCCCATTCGTCATTTTAGTGTTCAGAAGGGTGCACCCCCTTTGCAGCCGTTATGCCAAAGACTATAGAAATACATAGATGGTTCACTCCCATAGATATGTATACTATGGTTCACTCCTATACTTATGAATGGGAGAAAGTGTGACGCGCGATATGGCGGGATAGTCCCGCCTTCTAAATGAAAGAGCCAATCACTGATTGGTAAAGTCATTGCATCAAGGCAGCAGCTGTTAGAAGCTCCAATTTTCATAGAAACCTGAGGCTGGACCAGCCGATGCGTATGCATAGTCATAAGCGCGTTGGAGCTACGCATGCACATTGGCTGGTCTAGCCTAAAATTTTTGATTTTTTTGCTGATTTGAAATATGTAATTTAATCGTGAGTTCAGAGAGCCGTTTTTTGAGATTTAAGTAAATTTCAGGTTTTAATTTCAGGATTCCCCCATTCATTTAGATAGGACCTGGTCTTGTTTAAGCTGCCCGGAGGCGTTGCAAATATGGCTGCCGAGTGAATGGGTATTCCTTGAAAGGGACTTTGGTTATGTGCCCTCGATACGCACTTCTGTCGAGCTCCGCAACAGACTTCTACTCGACAGTCAAAGCGGCATTACGTCACGTAAGTGCAGACTCAGAGGAAGACCGCAAGGGTTTAGGGTACCATTTGGGATAGGGCCATAGACAGATGTTATCTTTTCTTCAACCTACTTTTGTGCTGAATAACTGAAAATTTACAGACAATTTGCTTCTTTCATCCAGTTCTGGGGCAATTTAGAGACCATACATTTTTGTGACACATTTGATAACAATATCCTTTCTAGACTGATGCAGCCTTCTTAATACAATAAATATTCTTATATTCTCAAAACGACACCAAAGATATAACAGATCTGTCCTGAGGACATGGACCAAAAATAAGCACTTGTAACATCTCAGCAATGTGTCTGGCAAGCAGAGCGGAATGAATCCTGACCTCTTGCCTTGCTATTCTGATGATTCAGCACAGTGTGGGCCGTTCAGCATCCTTCTTGCAATGTTTATCTTGTTATTTATTTATTTTTACTTTGAATTTTCTCCAAATATTTCCTCCAGACAATTAAAAAGTAGGGCACCCTATTAAGACATTACTGTAGGTGCTCTCTCTCTCGTTCTTTGCTTTTCTCATAAAGTGCAGCGGTGTGGAAAAATAGCTTTCATTATTAAATGTATGCAATTGACAAAAATGCCTTTGTGTTCTTCCGGGCCTTAAGTAGGTCGCATGCTCCTTCTCGACGTCCTAAAATGCCACTTGTGCAAGGTAATGCAGTATGAAAGCGCAGCTGGTTCTGAACAGCATGTGTCTGTGTTGCTTCTGCAGAGAAAAGGAAATATATGTTGTGCTTAAGTTAAAACATCCATCAATAATTAATTGTCCAAACTGCTGGTGAGCGCATCCCTCAAGTCTCTAATCTAACCTGAGGCAATCCATCATCGTTCTGCATTTTCTATTATCTGCCTCTGTACGAATCTGTAAAAATAAATATTTTCAGGAACTTCAGGTTGACTTTGCTATCTATTATTTATGCTGGCCAAAGCGGGCTCCATTTGTTTATACATTTTAAAGACATACTGTACCATCAATTTTGAAATAAAATAACTGTGTTTCAAGTAAAGACTTTTACTCCAGTGTCAATGCTTCTTCATGCATCAGCTGTGTTGTGCACCAGTCAAGCGATTTAACTTGGCTCTCAAAGTTCTTACAAATTCAACATAGGACCTGTTTGCAGCTGTCCTCTCGAATGTGTTACATATTCAATATCTAGCCTAACTTTTCACCCAGTGATTTTCTTTACTGATGATATCTTAAAAGTATAAAGCAAAGCAGCAAGAGATGTTAAAAACTGTCAAAATTTATGAAGACATCAAAAATGCTTCATAATTTATTACTTTTAAGTCATGGTGCCTCAGTTCTTAAACTCATTTATATTCACCAACAGCATCCTGAGACCCATGAGTCGTGTTTTTCTTTTTGCGATGTACTTTATCAAAGCTGGTGTTGGGGAAGCTGTTTTAAAATGTCAAGCTACAAGCTACTCAAAACATTATAAGTAGCTAAATTTTTGGAAAAGTAGTTAACTTTACTGCTACGTTTACAAAACACAAGTTACAGTACTAAAAAGAAGAATCATTTTACCACCCATGTTTAAATATCAACACATATTCTATATTCATGAGTACATAAAGTTCAATCATAACTCATAAAGTAAACAAAGCACTGTTCTCAAATTTGTGTCGTTAAAAAGTTAGGATAATTATGATTTGCACATGTTTTTGTAAGATGTCAGGTTCACAGTGACTGAATTTATTTGATACAAAGATGCAGTAAATACATATTAATATAAATAATATTTTTCAGAAACTGTGAAACTGTGATAGAAACACTACCATTCAAAAGTTTGGGGTAAGATTATAAAAAAAAAGGGTCTTTGGACCTTTTTATTAATTAAAGAATGCTGAAAAAAGTTTAAACAAAAATGTTAAGCAGCGAAAAGATTTTCCAACATTGGTAAAAAAAATAATAACCATAATTAATAATTGAGCAATGAGCATAATTGATAATAATTAAGAACCAAATCAGAATATTGAAATGATTTCTGAAGAAATTATATGACACTGAGGCTGAAATAATAGCTGCTGACTACATTACATTTTAAAATATATATGTTTTAAATGAGCTCTCTCTCTCAAGTACATGGCCCCTTTAAATTCCTTCCCAAAATTATATGTCCATATTTATATGTTTCTACCCATTACACAACACAGACAATTGTGCGCCGTGTGTTCAACCAATTCTGCCATCTCATATTCTGCTGTTCCCCTGTACAGGCACCATCTAGTCCACCACTGATCCTCTCTGGGCAAACTTAATATGGATATTTTCCCCTTTATCCTTCTCCATTTTCAGTATCTTCCCCTAAACCCGTCCACTGGCGCTGAGTGGACAGGTCACAGAGGACAGAGCCTTTCCACAACAAACTATTGCATCTTTCTGCTTTTTTTCCCTTTCCTCAGGCTCCTGCTCTCCATTTGCCCCTCATTTTATATCCTTTCCTTTTGCACCCTTTTCTGATGAGCTGGCTAATGCAAAGCCCAGAATATACACTAATAGATGAAGTAACTGGTTTACGCGACCAGAGCGAGAAATATCCGCATCCAGCCCACACTCTTCCACCATCATTTCTCTTCCAGATCACAGAATGAGCCCTGCACACACCACAGGCCCCCAGGCTGGGCAGAACACAGCATGTTGCCCCCCACCGTTCCTTCTTCATAATTAACACCTGAGTGGGAGGCAGGGGCGAGCTCTCCGATTACCTGCTGGGAGGAGAGAGCAGCCACTGAACAGGAAAAATAAGCTGCAAACTACAGCACCTGTTCCCTTTTTAGGACCATAATTCCCTCTTCTCATCTCTTCTAGCTCAACATACTGTATGAACATTATGTGGTGAATTCACCAAACAGTGGTAGCACTTGGCATGACGCATTTCAGCGCTAAGGCCTGCATCATAAACAGTGCCATCTGATATTTTTGCAAAATGAATAAAATATCATATTTTGTTTCTTTTAAAGAAGTGCAATTAAACAAACAAGCAAACAAAAAAAATATTAAATAAAAAAAAAATTAAAGCAAATATTCAATATTCAAATCTAACCATTTTGACAGTTTAGTTGATGAAAATTGAAAAATGCCAGAAAAAAAAAAGTTCTGCAACTTATAATTCTATGAATACTGCATTCTACAAATTATATAGAGACATATTTATACCGCGGCAGCGGTCGCGGCAGTCGTCGTGTGAAGCCCTCTTAGTGTGAAGACCAAAGAGTGTAAAGACCATCGACTCTACCGTGCGACTCCACCGGGCAGGGACACCGGCAAGGGATAGTAGTAGCTTTTTATTTAATTTTTTCATTGATATGTTTATTATTGAAATGTTGTTGTTATATGCATGTGTTAATTTTATTTAATTTCTTTATTTTCTTAAATATGTGGGTAGATAGTATTTATAGAGTTGTAACTTTTTAGTTTTAGTTACTTATTCTTATTTGTAAGTCGCTTTGGACAAAAGCGTCTGCTAAATGACAAAAAGTAAAGTAAAGTATATCATTTAAATTGTATGGATGGCATTATAACAATAGACTATACATTCAGTTTGAATGATTCCACTCATTTTGTAAAACATAATTCATAATTATTAAGTGATAACTTCATGAATTATAACAAGGGCTGTCAAGCGATTACATTTTTTAATCTAATTAATTACACGATATGGGAATTAATTAATCAAATTAATTGAAAATTAATCAGACCTAAAATTTGGCTGAGAAATCACACCTAAAAAATCAATTAAAGCCATTATTGTGTTAAATGAGAAAAGCATTAAATAGAATTTATTACACAAACATTTAGGCAAAATAAACTGTGCAACAAAAAATAAGATAATTTGACAAATGGCTCAGTATTTGTTTGGTTAGATACTTAGTTAGTTCATACAATGGAAGTCAATGGTAACCAAAACAGTTTGCTTACCAACATTCTTCAAAATATTTTCCTTTATGTTCTTATGTTTTTCATGATTAATATATTAAATTAATGTGCTAAACCGGCAACCCTAATTATTAAAATACTTAAATAAAAAACATACTAAAAATAATAGGCATTTTACCCAAGGGGGTCTAAATTTAATCAATCAATCAGATTAATAATAATAATAACAATATTAATAATATTTTAAAATCATCAGTACCATGACCAAATCATAACTCAATCTATTAATAATAATAGATTAAAAATAGAATAGAATAATAATAGTCATAAAACACCGTAGTAAGGCTTGACACATTTATCTTATATTATTATTCTTATTCTTATTATTAACAACATTATTATTATCTCTATGCTGTTACTCAAAAAAGTACTATTAAAAGTACTGTTAGAATGAAAAAAAAAAAAAAAAAAGAGAGATATGTCAAGCCTTACTGCGGTGCCTTACATCTGTGCCCTTTGGAACCTTACAAATTTGTAATTCACAAGAGAAGAACGCAAACCCTTTTTTATTTCTTACACAATTTTAAAACTGCAAGGTGATTGCTCCAGGCAGTAGAAGTCTTTATCTGCGTTACAGTGTGTGTCTCTCTTCTGTATTCATGAGTACCTTAAGCGCATGACACCTTTTGAAACACACTCCTCTGTATCTCAGCTAAGCTCTCTGTAGTGCTGCGCGCTGTTCACTTGGTTCTTATCTGAGTGCTCCGCTTTAGCCATCCAAGAACAGCCTGTGATTCTCCAGCAGTCCTTTCTTCTCTCCGCAGTGATTGAGATTATGCACGCTTTCTCAATCTGTTTCTCTGAGCAGCCCCAAAACTGTTTTTTTTTTTAGCTGACTCAGTGCTTCTATTTTCAGTTACTGTGATAATTTTATTGTCCTAGCCATCGATTGTCTGGTCTGTCCCTGATTGAATTAGCTAAACCTAATCATAAGTCTCACTCTTTGGTGTGTATGCAGTCTCAATTGAATGATGGGGAAACTACTTTGAAACGGTAGCTAGCTGAGGTAAAAGCTATTTAAACAAGCTACACAACTCTGATAAATTGGTGTAGAAACTATTTTCAATCACAAATTGCTAGTAAATTTCACAAAGGATTACAGTGATGAATTAAAGGGATAGTTCACCCACAAATTTAAATGGTCATTATTTACTTTCTCTCAGTTTGTTCCAAACCTGTACTAGTTTCTTTCTTCTGTTGAACACAAAATATGATATTTTGAAGATTTTTGGTGACCAAACAGTTGACAGTATTCAGTATGGTAAAAAAAAAAACGTCAACTGTTTGGCTACCAACACTCTTTAAATATCTTATTTTGTATTCAGCAAAAGAAACACATTTAAAAGTGTATTTATACACTTATAAAATATAAAAATAGTATTTTCTTGCAAAACATACTCCAATAATATTTGTATTTGTAATACTTCATTAACTGTGTAAAAGCAACTAACTACAAGTAACTTTAGTCACTTTAATTTATAGCTATTATATAACAAAACCAACCTGGTCTCATGGCATAAATGTACCTGGGGACACTTTTTAGTGAGACTGTTTTTCAGTTTCAAAGAGAAATGTCCACTGAGTGGCGCTAAAACACGGGTTCAGTATGTAAACCCTGGCACATTTTTATTACGTTGATATAGGTAAGTATTGCTGTGTTTTTATTATGTTGCTTCAGGTACGTATTGCAGCGGTTCAGAATTCAAATATCCGGGGACCGTCGCTAAAAATGAATGCTCTATCGTGTTGGAAATATGCCCTACACCAAACCCAACCCTAAACCTACCCGACAGTGTTAAAAACGCATTTGCTGATGCAACCGTGCTATTTGAACTTCCTTATATGCAGATTTGAACTGTTTTGTCGAACCGTAGTTACACAGGATTCGAACCGGAGCTCCTCACCTCTCAAGTACATACTCCATACCAAACAAACCTACCGTCTATGAAAACCCATATGAAGCTGGATATGTGTGATGCTAACGTTCAAAAGCATCAGTTTTCAAATATCCCAGCATATTAATATTGTTTTGAAGTCATAACATGATATTGTTCAAGTAATTGTGTGAAAATTACACTTTATTAATCGAAACTCTGCCTCTAGTGTTCATTTATTTTGGAAACTGCAGTGATATGTACTTATACGTATTTCGCATATCGCTAAAAAGTGCACCCAGGTACGTTTATGCCATCAGACCAGGTAGAACAAAACTATATGATGCATTGAAATATGATTGCATAGATCAAATTATATCTCAAAAACTTATCAATGAGGGCATCTGAATCAATATTTTGCTGTAAACTTAGGACCTAAAATACCACATACATATCAATCATTTTTTATTAGTTGTAAATGAATCATCTGAATGAACCAACTCACTATAATGAATTAAGTTTAGTTTGAGTTTAGTCTGAATTGTAAATGAATGACTCTTATGAGCCTTTAAAAAAAAAAAAAAACGTACAAGATCTAGTCTAAGCAAATCTGATCAGTTTCTGGCATCTTTCTGACAAGCCAATTCCAGTTTTGGGGCTTTTAGTCCATGTGTGGCAGCTTTGAAGCCATTTGTATGCTACCGCACTCCTAAAAGACCAAATTAAAGTTATCATTTACAAGAATTATATTTTAGACTAACAACATTGATCACTCATCCTCCACTCTAAAAAAATAAAATAAATAAAAAAGGGGATAACACTTTATTTTAATGTTTCTTTGTTACATATTACATGTACTTACTGTCATAATAATTACATGCAAGTAAACCTAAGACAAACCCTAATCCTAACCCTAACCATATGGTTCAGTATTCCTACTTCAAAATTTCACATTTAATATAAATGTAAAAGAAATGGCATTTTGAATTCTGAATGAAATAACATACCAGTTTTAACAAATTGGAACGTATACAAGATCCTGCATTATCCTGCAAAAGCCTGTAGGAAGCACTGCTTCGGCTCTGAAGTTACCAGAGTGTCAAGTGTCTCAGTGACATTCAGAATGCATGACTATCACAGAGCTTTGTTCAGCTTGATTTGCACCATGCTGATGATATTTCATTCGTCTGTCTCTATCTCCATAGTGATTGTGGTATTGTTTGCGGCCCTGCGGCGTCAAAAGAAAAAGGAGCCCCTGATCATTTCAAAAGAAGATGTCAGGGACAACGTGGTCAGCTACAACGACGAGGGTGGCGGAGAGGAGGACACACAGGCCTTCGACATCGGAACCCTGCGGAACCCTGAGGTTATCGACACCAACAAACTTCGCCGAGACATAATGCCTGAAATGCTGTTCCCCTTCCGCCGCACGTCTCACATCAAAGACAACACAGACGTGAGGGACTTTATCAGCGGACGGCTGCAGGAAAACGACTCGGATCCCACAGCGCCCCCTTATGACTCCTTGGCTACCTACGCCTACGAAGGCAACGGCTCATTGGCGGAGTCCCTCAGCTCTCTGGAATCGGCCGCCACCGAGGGGGACCAAGAGTTTGAATATCTGAGTCACTGGGGTCCACAGTTCAAAAAATTGGCGGATATGTATATAGGGCAGGAGTCCCAGAGAGAGACTTAAAGCGGATATGCAACACAGCACACTTAAATATATCTCAGAGCACTAAATTAACACATACATACTGAAGTCTCCCTCTGTTCTCTGCTGTGTAACGCATATAGACGAACCTACAAAGACTTGAACATTGTGCTCAACTACTGGGAACTCTTCACGTAGACGTTCTCTTTTCTCTTTGTCTACTTTAACTTTGTCCTCTTCTTCTGGTCTCTCGCTCTCTCTTGCTCTATCTTTCTTTCTTGCTTTCTTTCTTTCTCCCCCAAAAGAATCAGTACAGATGCCTTTTAAGATTAGGGACTTGTTGTAATCAATGGTGTGGACAATGTGTTTTATAACCAAGGTGAGTGATAGTAGCTTTCTACACTATCGATGTTTATGGCTATAAAAACATGAAAAAAAAAAAAAAAAAAAAAAAGCTTAGCTTTTATTGCAGACCAAGTCTAAAATAGGTGCAGTATGTGTATAATATGTTTTACAAGTATGATCATTATGTAAACTACTTGATATCTCTGTTTAAGAGGCAGTTTTCCTGTGGAAGGTTTATATGGGTTATGTTAAACTGTGGATTCATTTCAGAACATAGAGTTAGAGCTGTACAATGAATTGTGTACTTGTAGAATATCAGTCATTCTGTTCATGTCGTTTGAATGCTGTCACATTGTTTTATACAGTATTTATATTTTTATACTTATTTTGATAATAAAGTTTTTAAAATCTTTTCTCTTTATGGTTCGTTCACGTTTTAAAGCTGCATTGGATTAAACATTTTGTACAGTTTTCAAAAATACATTTTCAAACAAATACATATCTGGACAACGTAGGGGGGAAAAAGTCCAGTTTTCAAGTCTTCTTTTCATACAGATTTCCAAAGATAATTAAATAAAAAATGAACGATTTAGTATATAATTTAGTAAAAAAAAAATTGTAACTATATATATATATGCATGCATGTATGTATGCATGTTTATGTATCTATGTATATATACTGTATGTGTGTGTGTGTGTGTGTGTGTATGTAAAATTGAAACATCGAAACATATATTGAAACATCGAAATATCAATGTACTGAAAGGTCTAACACATATACCGTTTGCATATGTACAGACATACAGTTCTGTACAAATCCTCAAGTTTGAATAGTCAGAACAGGAATTCCCAGCCACAGGTGACTAGTTTGCATTCAACGACCACTTATAAACAAAAACCCATGAATACTAATGCGATCATGTTGGCTGCACACAGAAAAGTCTCTTGAATCAGCTCTGTCCTTAATTGAACCCAACAGGGTTTAATCCTGAAAGCACAGTTCGTCTTCCCTGCCCTCGATAATAAATGAAAACTGAAGTCATTAACCAATTAACCGATAGATGGGCTGTCATTCCACCCACCTAATGATAGTTTAAAGTTATAAGGCATATTTTAAATATACTGCAGTGTCAATATGGCCTGCTGTATTTAATTAAGGGTTTGATGGATTACAACACATGCTAATTATCTAAAATGTAGCTGCAGACTGTGGCTTTATGTTCTAAATGAAGTGTTTCTTCAAACCAAGGCTTTTTTCCATTCAGTACATGGACATGTTTCGTATATCATTTAAAAAAAAAATGAAATAACAAATTCTGATGTTGTTACTCTGATATTAGTTTGTTCACAGGCAGAACCGCAGCATGTCTGTTCTCATTCGAGTGTAAAGGCCTTTGGTTGCGGTCATGGCCAAGCTGAGGTAGAGTATAATTGGCATTTTATTTCATTAACTCTAGACCGCTATTACACGAGTAAGGTTAACGGAGAAATAAGCATCTATTAGGACTGCCGCTGACCTCTTTTCTATCCTGACCTTGAATAGCTCAATAATAATAATAATCGTTCTTTTGACAATGTAACTATTACAATCTTCTCTTAATGCCACAGCGTTTCCCATTTTCCTCCTTCCCTTGGAGGAACTTTACAATTTGTGACCTTCACTTCCAATGATAGGCAGCAGCTCCCAGTGAACACAGAAATCGGTTCTGAAAAGCAAAAAATTAAAACACTCCATCTGCACACTGTCAGGGAAATGTTTCTATTACAGTGAAGAAAGATGCAATGCTCTCATATTTTTCTATATTTAGCTACCACATCCACCGTATTTGTGTAGGCAACATCACAACAAAACAAATCTGTAAAAAAAAAATAATAATAATAATAATTAAATATAAACTAACATTGGTAAACTAATTGTGATGTTTCAGTTTTCAATATATAAAGTAGAAAATACAATTTTCATACAATTAGTGTTGTAAAAAAACTAAAATTGGGAATTATTAGAATTGAAATTATATATTTTTTAAATGTAATTGAAAAAAATTGCATTACTACAAATGTATAAATACATTTTAATACATTTTATATTGTAAATTATTAATGTGATGCAAAGCTGAATTTTCAGCATCATCATCCAGCCATCATCAGAATTTTTATTATTATTGTGTTTTTTTTTTTACTTTATGTTTGATAGAAAATAAAATGCAGCCTTGGTGAGCAGAAGAGAAAATCTTACTGATCCCAAACGGTTTGACCGGTAGTGTGTATATATATATATATACATGTTTGAATACCGGACTTTTTTCAATGCATTGTCTATATATGGTATAAAATGAGTGACCTTCACTTCCAGCTTCCAGTGAACATTGAAACTGGTGCTGAAAAAGCAAAAAATTAAAACACTCCATCTGCACCCTGTCAGTGAAATATTACAGCGACAGAAGAGGCAAATCACTCTGTTTCTATATGGAGCTCCCAGGTTCATAGTAGGCAACTTCACAACAAAACATCTGAAAGAAAAAAAAAAACGACAGAAAAACGCATTAAAAGACATGCTATTCCACAGTCGCACGTGATAATCTAATTGCGACGACTAGGAGAACGTTAAACTGCTGAGAGAGGCAGAAGCAGGAATGAAGACATTTTGCTTGTGCCTGCACAAGTTAGCGAGTCATACGTTTGGTGGAACCTTTTATCTTTTCATGCTAAAACATTGTTCAGAGTGTTCACCTCCCCCAATCCCCTACTGATGGAACTAGACTTTAAACCCTCACTTCAAATACAAGGGAAATTGCTTAAAAGGCAGAAAAGTTTGTTAGCAAATGCATTTTTCAAGTTTGAAGCTCTTTAAACAAAAAGATGTTCTATAAAACACTATTATATAAATTAAGAACCATGTCTGGAGGCCAACGTCGGATCAAAGAATGCTTAAGTACTGGAGTGTACAGTTGATCTTGCATCAGCTACAAATAGGGGTATTGCATTCAAAGGGTTAATCTAGATTAGCACATGTAAGGATGTAATGGTCGGGACTAACACTGCCAAACAAATGTTGCTTTGTGTGTTCAGCCTCAAGTAGGGGTGACCCAGAAACATCAGAGTCCTGCCATGCCACTGCGCCCTTGAGCAAGTCACTTAACCCTACAACACTCCACAGAGACAGGCCCTCAAATCACTGTTCTCTAAATCACTAGCAAGCAATCTTCATATTCCCAAAATACACCTCCAATTTGGGGTCTTTTCATCTGATATGTCTTTATTAAAATAGGTAATATGGAGTCTCATGTTCAGATTTAGAGTCATTAGGTAAATAAACAGCATGCCTTTAGCAGTTGCTTTTATCCAAAGTGATTTACAGTACGCTAATTACAGGGACAGAGTCCTGGAGTAACTCGAGGTTAGATGCCTTGCTCAAGGGCTTCCCTTGACCCGCAACACAAAACCAATCCCAATAGCAGTTCAAAAGGTTGTATGTGTATATATACAACTGCAGCTATTAAACAATTAATCTATCTATCTATCTATCTATCTATCTATCTATCTATCTATCTATCTATCTATCATCCGTCCGTCCGTCCGTCCGTCCATCCATCCATCCATCCATCCATCCATCCATCCATCACAATAAATGCATATAGAGGGGGAATGATAGCTATGCATTTTCAGTTTCCATTCACTATAATACATGATGTAAATAATATATCATACCTACAGAACATTCTGCTAATATAGTAACCATCATTTTTTCTCATTTGGTCAATGTTGTTTTCTTAGATTAAATGATGGAGCCTTCAAAATATCTATGGACGGAGGTGTGGTTCCACTAAGATTTCTATTGTGCAGCTGTGTAGAGGCATATTTTTACTACAGCGAAACTCTGCCCATCTCACATATATAGATTTCATTGTGAGGCAGAAGAGGAGATAACCATTTTCCTCCAACACTCAGTCCACAACTCAATCCGAGCCAACAATGTAAATCTACCCTCACTCTACTTACAGTAATGCAACAAAAGTGTCGATATCACTAAACGAGATCCACTTTTCATTTGATCAATAGCTCCTGACCGGCCATTTGTGAAGATATTTTCTCTGCGAAGCTACCGTGCTGCGCTTCCATTTTAGCTCCGAAGGGTTCTTGTTTCTGCAATCTCTAAAAAAACATAATCTCCCAGTAGTCATAGCTGAATGTCGAGAGTCACAGGCGAATGCAAAACATAGCCATTATACTGAAGAAGCCACTTATCTACTGTATAGAATATCATCGCTCTCCCACATAGTCTCCCACATACAGCATGTAGATCAATCAGAAAAACGCCTAAAGGATAAACATAATGAAATATACGGTCTAATTGTGATAGATAAGTTCCAAAAGGAAGGCCTTTAAATCATTCTTTGTTGTTTTTCTTTTGTTTCATTACTAAACATACACTTATCATATACAAATATCATGCTTCTTGCTGTTTGCATAAAAATATATATATTTTTTTGTTCACAATAAAGAATTTCAATGGTAACAAGTCACAAAGGGTAGTTAGTAACGGATGGACGGCTGGACGGATAGATAGATAGATAGATAGATAGATAGATAGATAGATAGATAGATAGATAGATAGATAGATAGATAGATAGATAGATAGATAGATAGATAGATAGATAGATCTTAAGTATTATAATAATGATAATAATAATAATAAACAACAACAATAATAATATATTTATATACAGTACTTTAGTAATACTTTGTATTTAAATATATTTTTATTTACATTTTCACAATTTGTTACGTGCATGTCATTTAATAGGTTTCTTTATATATTACTATGTGTTTAGTTTAGTTTATTTCGATTAATTTTACTAATTCAATTTTAACAGCAATCTGTAACACTTTATTATTTTTTTTTTTTTTTTTTTTTTTTTTGCAATTTCATACATTTTATTCATTCACTATTCATCTGTTGGCCAAAACAATGGTTACTGAAATTAATAAATACTTATTTAATTATATAATAATTTAAATATTACAAAATACCATATTACGAAAAACTATTAAATAGCATATGCGATATGTTAAATGAACTGCACCTTCTTCATAGGCAATTATGTATATAGAGAAAAAGAGACTTTAAAATAAATGAATGAATAAATAAATATATCTTATTCACTGGAGTAAAAAGTGTGACAATTTTCCCTATCTCTCTTATATCCAATATCCCTCTTCAAGATCTCTAACTCATTAATTGTAATCACTGAGCCTTATCTAACTATTAACCCCA
Source organism: Barbus barbus (assembly GCF_936440315.1). NCBI lineage: Eukaryota > Metazoa > Chordata > Actinopteri > Cypriniformes > Cyprinidae > Barbus > Barbus barbus. The sequence continues at coordinate 24,405,098 of NC_136760.1, forward strand.
TTGCACATCTCTGAATTGGATGTCTATCTGTGTGGTTCTTAACCAGTGATAAGGCAAGAAGGCTATTGGTAAAAAACAAAACAAAAAAAACCATCACACTAATGGAGGTAATTTAATCAAATCACAAGATGCCATAGTAATATGAAAATGTAATATTATAATTCAAATACCAATGCAGATTTAATTTTCCCGCAAAATATTTTGACATTCTCATTGCTGAGAAAGGTAGACCATTTTAATGACAAAGTAATTGGATACTGCAGCAGCCATACATCCGAATTAAAAACCACAGCATGCGTGACCCTCGCACGACATTTGAATATGACCAATGAGTCACAGAAGGACTGTTGCACCTGGAGGCTTTGTTAGTGCGTCCGGCTGTGCTGTTGAACTGTATTTTGCACCAGTAAAAGGGCATGCGGCGACCTGATACAACTATATCTGTAAATTAAACCGAGGTCAAGGTGAAGCGAGACCAGACGGGCTGTCACTGCAGATTACCCCTGTCTGATGATCTAAGAGGGTCCGGAGCGATCGGGCAGCCAGCCACCAGGAATGTGTCGTTAAAATCTGAAATGACCAAGCGAGATGCTCTCCTCCTCCAAGTGCCCTTATCTTTCAAAGAGGTGCGAGCATTTTCCACAGTGCTTTGAGGTAATGTGCTTATAATGGATGTAAGAATGTTACTCTCCGCTCACGTAGACCGTGTCTATTTCTCATGAAGCTCTAATCATCAAACAGTCTACTGCCTGAATAAGACCAGAGACCATTTAAACAAAATGACAACAGGGAAAGTTCTGCCATAGTAAATTTTCGATCTAATTGAGAACATTTGTCTTCGATAACGTTTCAAATGAGCCTTAATGATATTGAGCAGCAGACAGTGTCACATTAAAAGCCTCTAAAACACATGTGGAGCCGTCATTAATTTTTCAATCAAAGGAGAAAAATGCTAGGCACAACTTTGCCATTAGGTTGCTACAGAACGAAAATGCCTGTCAAAGTCACGACTTCTTGATTTCTCCGCATATTCACCACCAACGGGGTGAAGCCTGATGCGAAGCTTGAATTCTTGTTGTGGTGGAAACAGTTTAATCACAGCATTTAGACTGAGTAGGGGACCAGGCGTCATACGGAGAGCTATTTGGAGAGACCAATGACCCATGGACTGCAATGAACTGTGGGAAACGCCTCCAGTCCGGAAGAACACAGTGGCAACATCTCATAAGATGCTCACACACATTAATCATTACAATGATAGAAAGCGATCAGAAAGATGACACTGGCGTGCTTGTATATTGTTGTTTTTTACATTACGTACATCATAGTGTAGAACACATGAAGTTCACCTCAAACTTAACATTTTGGCATCATTTACTCAACCAAGTTTTCTTTACCTGCATTACTTTCTTTATATTTTGAAGAATGTTGGTAACCAAACTGTTGCTGATACCCATTGAATTCCAAAGAGAGAGAAAAAAAACAAACAAAAAAAACCTACTGAAGTTAATGGAACCAGCGACTGTTACCGACATTCGTCAAAATATCTTATTTTGTGTTCAGCAGAAGAAAGACATGTATACAGGTTTGGAACAACTTGAGGTTAAGTAAATGATGTCCGAATTTTCATTTTTGGATAAACTATCCTCTTCAATACATGAGGAGCATGTAAAAAAATATGCAACCTGGACTCATGACGAAAACCTACCTCTGTGAACTTTTTAGCAAGATGCGAAACACGTACTGATATGTATGTTTCGTGACATATTCGATGTGAAATGTCCACTGAGTGCCGCTAAAATACAGTGTTCATCTTTTTTTCTTTTTTTTTTTCGGAACAGATGAACGTGCATATGTTACGTTTTATGTGACATTGCTTTTGTAGGTGTAAACGCAGTTTTGACTTGAAATGTCCACTGAGTGGTGCTATACATGTAAGTCTAATGCTCTGTGACTTTTTAAAATAACATACCATCTGCACTACACCTAAACCTACCCAATATTATGAACAAAAGCAAATGTGATGTAAAAACGCAATCGGAAGCATGCCGCTTTAGCTTGATTTTCGATCTCTCATCTTTCAGCTCTTTCACCGTGAGTTAAGTTTGTGTTTGTACCCAAGGATTACGTATCCTAAGTCCAATTCCGTACTAGCTGAGCTACAGAGCAAGCTTGTTATGTCCGAAAAGCAAAACATAAGGAGCTGTAATCATAACTGTGCATGAAAATGATTAAAAAAGCTAGCTGTTTTACCTCCTCTATTGTTAATTTATGTTGGAAACTGCAGTGGTATGTACCTATTGGTACGTATTTCGCATCTTGCGAAAAAGTTCCCAGAGGTACGTTTTCGTCATGAGACCAGGTATAAATTTTTGTTGAAAGATCACAAGTGAGAAACGAGTGATAAGTGATGGAAATGCCAAATTTCAAATAAAAATTCGCAAGATGCGAAATATGTACCATTAAGTACATACCGCAAGTACATTTGCAAGTTTTTACACTTGCTTGAGGTGTTTTTTGACTTGTGCAAAAAAGGGTTGATGCGAATAATTGGAGATGGAAATGCATTTTACGAATAAATTCCTCCAAGCGCATCAAAAAAGTGTGATTTTGCGCTATGGGACGGCATAACCTCACTAACCAGCGGACCGATCTCATTCCACAGCATCTGAAATGTTGTTATGGTCATTCGGAAATGCATGTGCAAAGTCTGTCATCAAAGTAGGCTATTTCTCTATAATTGCCTCCCAGAAATGTCTTACACGATTGCGTTCCCAAACAGCAGCATCCACCTCTGAAAGCAATGACCGCATTCATTAAGTTTCATCTGCTCGCTCTGATGCGCAAATAATTTATTATATATGAAAATGAATACATTCTCCAACTTTTCTTAGTGATTTATAGTGCCAGTTTATCAGGAAGTGACAATTTTGTTCTATTTGACTCATTGGATGGAAACGGTGCTTGTTCGCAAATGTTTTATGTGATATTCCAGTTTCGCGCATAAGTTAAATTTGCAACTTTGGATGGAAACCCATTGATAGTCATGCACAATTAAACTGCCAATATATTATATCGATCAATTACCAATATATTGTGCTTCACTAATTGTATGGTCATTGTTCATGCATCATGCAAGAACATTTTGAAGAAAATGTTTTGTTGTTGTTATTTTTACCCCCCCACCCACCATCTTTTGTGTTCAGCAGAAGAAAGAAATTCATACAGGTTTGGAACAACTTGAGGGTGTGTAAATGATTTCATTTTTAGGAGGTGAACTATCCTTTTAGCTGCATGAGGAGCATCAACCGTCTTCAATAAGCTGTCAATTACAGCAGGGATCCCAAACTCTGTAAAATGATGGGAGGATTAGATTTGATGTAGGTGTCTTATTACCGGAGGGCATTTTAGAGTTCTACTGTAACTTGTTAAGTCAGCAAGGACAGAAATGTGTGAAGTGAACACCTTCCCTCTGCTGTTACCCCATTCATAGCGTCAGCCTTCTTATCAAAGTCACGTCAATGAACGTGTGTGAAACAGCAGGTGTGTGACGGTGACCCACCAGGCTAAAAAGAGATCGATTGTCATGTATCTCTTTGATATTGCGTGCGTTTTTAAAACAGTTGCATCAGCGTTTAACATTCGCAGCTGGTATTTCCTCTCGAGGCTTTGGGATTCGAGACTCAGCTCTGCTATCTTGTTCTTTTCTTTTTGGACTTTGCCGCATTAAAATGCAATTATTCTGCTGAATGTGACTGTTTCACTTTAGTTAGAAAGACCTAACTTCTCACAGAACTTGCAGTGCTTTTTATAAGGGTTCAGTCAATTTATATGCACTTCGATCAGTTTATATATATTGATTATACAATTCAGTCTTCTGAGTCAAATCTTTTATATGAACCAGTTGATTTGGTTCAATAAAATGTAATGATTTAATCACAAATCTGGCTGATCATAAAGGTTTGCCACAACATGACTTCTATTTTTGCATAAACTAAACAATTCCTTTAGCCCTCTAATAAACAACAACAACAAAAATCACTTTCCTTGCATAAAATATGACTTATAAAACAAAGGCAAATTTTGAAAAATCATTTGTAGGGAACCTTACCTAGAGGCAACAATTTACTACAATAGAAACATTTAATTAATTTAACATCAAATAATATTTAATTAATTAAAGACAGGCTTAGACTTAATTAAATATTTGCAGTTACACTGGGCGATGTAAAATGACCAAAAATGGTAAAAACAGAGAACAACGCTGTTATTAAATGCATTAATATTACACTAAACGTTAGAATAACTAATAATTAAATGATAACTGAAAAAAAAAATTCTAAATGGATTGCAACCATATCTACTTCATTTCCTAAAAAAATACTAAGAAAACAAAGTATGATGAGGAAAAAATGAGGAAAAAGGAAAAAAAATGACTGCAATATTCAGTGGGGAATTAGCTAAGAATGAATTGTGCACACAAAAGTGTTTCTTATTTGCACAGACAATTCACTAAAGGAATTCAGGTAAACACCTGCAAATCAGGTCAGAGGCCAACCGTGATCTAGCATACTTTACTGGGACGGTACAGCATCACCACATCACTGCTGGATATGCTCTTCTCCATCAGTTGATGAATTACTATGACCACAGTCACCAAAAAGTGCACATCATCATTTAATTTACCGCCTACTTTTTGCACTTTCATATAAAAAAACGAAATAAAAAATAAATAGTTTGAAACGTTACAAGTGAATTTAGGCATCACGACATTTTAATGTACAGTTATGGAAAATGGATTTGACTATTTCACGAATCAACTTTTCATAGAACTTTCAGAGCTTTTCATATCTTTCATTAAGAAATAGCAAACTTCAAAAGCTTTTAATTATTCATTTTAATTAGTTACTCACCCTCATAGCGTTCCTAATTCATGTGCCTTACAGTTTCAATGGAAAACAAGCCAAAACTTTCCATTCCAGGTACAATTTTACAGATAATTTTTCGAAGATCACTCCTTTCCATGTGATTATAAAGGGACTGGAGCTGTAAAGTAATGGTAAAATTGGGCTAAATGACTTGTGAAGAGTGAAAACGTATATTAGATTGAAGATACTACATTTCAAATGCAATAAAAGCAATGTGTTTTATAAAATATGTATATATTTTATGTTCGTCTTACATGCATTTTTTTTTTTTTTACTTATATGGATGCAACACTTGTCAAATGCTCCATACAACTGTCGAATGCATTTGGAGAACTATGAATAATGTATGTTAACACTTTTATTAGACACATATAGATGCACAATGACTTGAGAGGCAAAGGGCAGATTATTGATCAATAATGCAAGTCTTATTTGATGTGCCAAGAAAGGTTAAAAGAGGATATCTTCACAAGACACGAGACAGGAAAAAAAGACAACAGCGAGGGAAAGATTAAAGAAAAGGACTCTGAAGTTTTACAGGGTCGTGCCACAGGCAGTAAACAGGTACTCCAGCGTGAGCTCAAGGGGGCACGATGAGTGGAACACCGCCCTGATGTACGATTAATCATTTGAGTCATGCGGTCCAAATGTCACACAGGATGTACTCATCGCTTTTTAAAATCCATCTTAAAAAGCAGCCCAGCTCTCCAGAGATTTGGAGGGTAATAGTCAGGTAGAGTCTCTAGAGGTGTTTGACTATGACGATAGCAGCCTAACAAGCAGCATGGGGCACTGGAGGTTGTGGAGATGGCGTGGTGTTATGGGATCCTAAACCAATTTGGAATAACAGCTTGATGGATTTGCAGACACTCAGAAAGGTCTCACGGTTATATATTTATATATAACTGCAATATATATTTTTTCATCTAGGCACTTAGTAGCGGTTTTGTTGTGGGTACCGCTAAGAGTTGTCGACTCATAAGTGATACGTTCCAAAGCCTTGTACAATAAAACTAAACGTGATATATCTTCTTAAAGACATATAGTCGCGGGACAGACACAATATAACCGTATCATATCATGGGCATTATTGAATGCCACTCTTTAAATGTAATTTACTCTGTAAAAGTCCATAAATCTAATTTACAGAGAACTTGCCAATTACTCCGCACAAGAAGGCACTTACAGAGAGCGGGTGCAAAATGCATTCTGATAAAGCACTCAGCATCTCCATAAAACCACTTGCCAACGAGAAAAAGCCCCGATACTTTACCTGACTGAGCTCATAAAAAGATTTTATATTTGGCACTTTGGCAGATTTGCGAGGTCTGGTGGACCTTGACTCGAGGACTTCCCGACCTACCGTATGGAAGAAAACTATACACGTATCTAAAATAACACACGAGAAAGCCTTCTTCAAACTCTTAAAAAGAGCACAACATAACCCCCTCCAAATCTTGGCCTCGCTCAGTTAGCGCTAGTCTTGCTCACACACACACACCACTTATAATGCCATGGCAAGCTTCATTACACAAACATCAGCAAAGAATGAGCCACATAAGCATCAAAACAGCATTTTAAGTGACAGCCTTCACCTCATTCGGCACTGTGGAATGACTCTGAAGCATTTAAAACGGAGGTGCATGCCCCACTATATTGTAATGGTCGTTTCAGACTAAATTCGGAAGAGAAGCGTTAATGGTTGCACAAATTGTTGCATATTTTGGATCCATCTGGGTGATTTTCTTGGGGGAAAACTGTAATTGCCATTCTTGAATGCGGGTTGCCCGCCTCTTTTGAGCGGCAGTAATACGCATCCATCATATCTCCCGTGATTATGGGAGCTGCAGATGCCAGTCATGTCATTTCCAGCTTATTGCTGATGGCACGGTCTTCCCGTGCCGTTGATGTGTAATTTGGGAGGTTTAGGAAGAAGAAGACGAGCAGGAGAGAAGTGGTGAGGGCTGATTTAGATAATTGCAGTTTCAGTTGCCAACCTGAAGGCTTGCATTAGTGTCTTACCCAAACGCAAGGGTACGAACAGCAGAAGGTAAATAGCTTTGAGATTACCCAGCTTGTTTTTATTTTGACACACCTCAACGGGGTTGAATGAATGACAGATTGTACTCTAAGGCGATAACTTCATAAATTAAACAACACGGTTTAGCAAAGTAAAAGTGCTAACGCAATCTTCAAGCGGTGTCTTGTGAATAAAACAAGCATTTTAGACCCTACACTTATAAAATGTTAAGAAAGCCTTAAAGATGCACATAAATTAGGGGCACGCCTTGCGAATAGACAGGGAACATGCTGGAATTTTTCTTTCTGATAAAATACATCGCTTTTATTTAGAGTCCAGTTTGTAAATGCTGTATGCATCACAATATCTTCCCCTTTTCCAATAAGAACAAGAGAAATCATATTTAATTCGATGGCACCATCTAGTGGTAAATACTCTGTTTGTATGATCTTTTTTGTAGTTTATTACAAAATAAAAGTGCTTAATTATTCAAGTAGGGCTAGCTGCAGTCCACAACATCCAGGGGGCGTGGTTGGATCCACATCTAGGGGGTGGAGATTGATAGGTTTAGGGGTGGGTTTAGGGATCAGGGGGTGGAGACGGGTAGGTTTAGGTATGTGTAAGGTGGGAGGAGTTGGATCTGGATCCAACCCCGCCCCCTGGATCTTGTAGGCTGCAGCGAGACACTTCTCTAATTATTAGGCAGTTCTTAATTACTTCAGGTAATTAAGAAAGGTATAAGTTGAAAACCTTTATTTTTTTATGTAATTTTGTAATTGTAAATGTAATTTACAAACATATGAATATGCAATAAAAACAATATTACACTATAAATTATTATCATTAATATTAATATTTAATTTTATAATAATTAAATTAGAAATTAAGTAATTATTTCTGCAAAATGTAAGCTCATTTTATAGCTCAGACTACTGTTACTCAATATTTGAATGTTGATATTTAATTTATTTACAAATGTAGAAACATTTATTGTTAAAATATTGTTAAAGTAATAAAATATTATATTAGAAATAATTTGTTTATTCTTAAATTATTAATTGAATGTATATGATATAATATTTGTTTATTAAATAATCAAGACATTTTCTGTGTTTTAACTATACTAGACCATAACCGCTTCTAACAATACTGGCAATGTTAAAGTTTGATCCTTAGAAAACACACCAACTCTAGACGTGATTGCTGAACATATCACGTTTACATTATTTTCAAGCTCCAAACTAATCTGCATAAATTTTCGTTGGCTCTTTTTCGGGAACTGTGTTGAAATACTAGACCTGCATTTTAACACACAACAGATTCGGGTGTCCTTGACTTCTTATGCTGAGTTCAGCATTTACTTGGTGCCATCTTGAGGTGAAATTCTGTATGGTGTGCAAACAATGCCACACTTTACCAAGGTCACAGGAACATCTGCCGCCACGTGAGAATGCCGTGAGCATGATGAAATATCTTTGAAACATGGATACTGCATCTTGGCCTGTAGTACAACTCCAATGTTGTTCACGGTCATTTGGGTAAGTCGATCATCTAAGGAAAAAAAGACTAAAAATAGAGGATTTAGTCAGTTAATTCAAATTCTATATTTTAGAAACTGCACATGCATGAAGGTGACCTAAACAAACCTGACACACTGCTGGTATATGACTTAAAGTTTAGGTGAAAACTGTTCTGGCTTCAAGTCACAGAACAAAGGTCTTACGTAATTTGTGTTCCTCATTTTTGTAAATAATGGAATCCTTTGATGGCACTATTAGGATAGGGACAAAATATAAAGATGGACAACATAGAAGACAACAAACTATCAAATAAACACATAATTAACAAAAAAAAAAAAACAGATTAAAATTGACATTTAAACAAAATAAATCTCTCAAAACCCCTGATACTTTCATGTACAATTCAAATGTCAATTAAAATGCCTGTTATACAAAAATAATAATAATAAATAAGATTAACTTTACTTGCAGACCCCATTGACGCATTTGAGATAAATTAATGCTCTTAAATAATGTAGTTCGATTAATAGGCTTAAATAATTTAGTTTGATTTACTAGAGTCACTGACATGCATGTCCTAGACCTCTTTCACAGCCCGGGATGTTGGTTGTATCCAAAGACCCTTCAACAGGCTTTGTAATGACCCTAGTTGGTCAAATCCTGTTGAAATGATAAGCCAGAAACATTCATTTGAACCTGAGTCTGTTTTTTTTTTTTTTTTTTGTTACAGATCAATTAATTAATTAATAACATCACATCATTTGGCAGTGCAGTTCCCCAGAGTGAAACCGATTTATATGCATTATGCAGTTTTGACAGATTATTGTTTTGATGCAAAAGATAAATTAATATTGGTCATGAAGCAAGTGGCACGAAGACAATTAGAAATGTTAATGGGTAATGGCAAAAAAATAAAAAAAATAGATCAATTAAATTTTTATAAAGCAGCCATTTAGACCTACTGATGACTTTCTAGTAGCGCAGCCTAGATGAGAATGAATTTGGGTTTCTCCTTGACCTAGAAAGCAGGTCTCTCATTTCATGAAGTGCCTCAATAGATTTGTGCTCAACCATTCATGAATATTGCTCTGCAATCTTTCAACTTGAAAGGTTCAGAGGGCCATGGTCATGGGTTATGACAGTGTTTTATCTTGACGGATCGAGGTTGAGGAGAAATTACGGTTTCTGCAAGGTGCCAACAGCTGGTTCTTCTGCCATAACTAGCCAAGGTTTTATGCCTTTTTTTTCTCAGAAAAATTTCTGTAATTTAAATTAATAAAATTTGTAATTGTTCTGCTTTATGCCCCTCTTTGGGAGGGTTAAAATGGATTATTCTTAATTAGAAATTTGTCATTCAGCTGACACTTTCATCCACAGCGACTTGTGGTAGCCTTATTACCGGGACAAATCTCCCTGGAGTATCCTGAGGTTAAGTGTCTTGCTCAAGGACACAATGGATTGCTTCCTGCTGTTTGAACCTACAACCATGAACTTACAACACCTTCAGGATGCTCCACCCTTTGCTTTATTGCAAAATGTGTTTTGCCAATGTCACATTCACAATATGGAAGAAAAAGACACCCACACACACCCACATAAAAGGGGAATACAATTTAAAAAGTGCAAATTAAAAATAGGTAATTTTAAAAACTAGTCAACTTTTTTGTAAATTTAGTCTAAGTAATGGCCTGTACACTAGAGTGTTTTTTTTATTATTATTATCATTAAAATTTGATTACAATTTGATTAAGTGTTACACAAGTTTTCAAATAATTCAAATAAATCCTTTTGATTAAATTATTATAATCATAAATTATTTTATGAAATAATAAAGATATTTGGCTATAGTATTGGGTATCTTATAGAGTCTATGATAATATAATTATCAAATAATGCTCAGATATGACTGTAAATTGAATTTACAATTGAAGAAGTTGGTTTCATACATAAAATCAACCTAGGTAGTGTTATGTATTGCCTCTTAATCGGTCCTCTTAATGAAGAGCACTTGTTGCATTTGCTTTAGAGGGACATATCCCTTTAATTTTCTTGTGAACTATTTAAAGTAACTGATAACTGATTATAGTTTGTGCTGCATATTTCAAATGTGCACATTCTGTTCTTTATGAGTTCCAGTAAACACCAATGGAATTTTGTGACAAAAATGCCGCAAAAAGTTTTGAGGATCAGACAGCTATTTTCTTTGTAATGATATGTAAGTAAGTAAGTAGAGTCCTCTGGGATTAGACAGGAACAGCATGTGAAGGGCAATCAGAACGCTGCGACAGAACGCTCATCAAAAGACTAATCCTTGTGCTGGAAAAAAGCCCTATCACCAAATTCCCTGCAAGGCTGTTGAAAATACAGGGTGTGTTTCAACCCCCTGTCATTTCAAAGGAAATAGGAGAGCACCTTCTCCAAGGAGCCTCAAAGCTTCCTAGCTTGAAGTAAATCTCTGGGGGGGCATCAGGGTCACAACAACACAAGTGGATCTATATTCTATATTTGTGCCTCCATACTTGCTTTAGGATAACACCGTTTCACCTGAACACACCAATGTCCAAAAAGTGACCTGAGAAACTTGCACAGGGTCACGTAGTCCACCTGAGATTGCAACTTTTAGTCAGAAAAGTCTTAATTGTAATTAGTTTCAAAGGTTTTGCTTCAAATTTATAATTAATTGCTTATTGTTACATATGAATAAAAATAAATGCAATTAAGGTTCCCATATATTTAAAGTTGCACCTTAAATAAACAGAAATGAATCAAAATACCATTTGTTTAATCGCATATCATCTTGAAATCCCTGGGATTTTTATTCAGCTCTTAAAGTGAATCAGTTGTTGATTCAATAACTGTGCTTAAAGAGATAACGGTTACTTTGTGAGTCTTTTCGAACAATTCATTAAAAGATCTGATTCTTAAAGGGGTCATATGATGCGACAAATTTTCCTTTCTCTTTGGAGTTTTACAAGCTGTTTGTGCATAGATAAGACCCCTGAAGTTGCAAAGACTAAAGTCTCAAAACCTATATTCTTTATAAATGTTAAGACTCGTCCACGCCCCCCTAAAACGGCTCATTCAAACTTGCCCCCACATGTCTACGTCACAATGTGATAAGATTTGCAAAACACCGCCCAAACGTATACGCAAAGAAAGAGGGCGTGATTTTTATTTTCGCTGTAGTATTGTTGCTGCTGCCGGCATCGTGTCCTGGAGATGCTGTGTTTCGTTGTGAAAGCGAAAGTACTTTGTTTGGGCTTCCAAAAGAGGACAACAAGAAATCAGTGGTTAAGTTATATTTACAACACTGTTCCACTGCAGCGCATTTTACGGAGGACTATTTCCTGAACCTGGGAGTAGCCTAAAAAACCTGGGAGTAGCCCTATAAAGTGGGACAATTCCAACTTTGCAAGGACAGTCTGGTGCTTCTGACTCACAGCCTGTAAGTATGTTTTCTTATTTAAATAATCTGCCATTGACGACTCAAAACGAGTTTTGAGCAGTGTAGAGTAGTGCTTGTTGTTTGTCGTTTCTCCGATCCCAAATGCAGACATGGTAATGTTTATGCGGCGCGATGTAATGTGACACGTAAAAAGACGGTGTAAGTCATTATAATCATTAATTATGTCCTCACTAGATGCAACAAATGCCTTGTTTATAATGGGTTTTATTGTTTTTGTGTCCTCGCGTCAGGACACGGCATTACAATACGCTAAGAGGCGTAACATTTCCGTCTCACGCTTGAGGTATCCGGCCAATCACAATGGACTGGATAGTTGGCCAATCAGAGCACGCCTCGCTTCTCAGAACGATGAGCTTTGCAAAAATCAAAGCATTTCAGAAAGGCGGGGCATAGAGGAGCAACAATAATGTACAATATGTGGAAAATAATGTTTTTTTTTTTTTGTTTTTTTTTCAAAACTTAAACTACATAAACATATTGCATTACACCAACTACACAAAATTATGTTCTTTTTAGCAACGTCATATGACCCCTTCAAGATTGATTTGTTGGTGAACCAGACTACTCCGCTGTTGCACGGTATGTTTTTGATTTATTAAAAAAGAACCATCTCATAAACGGAGTTGCACAGTACATTTTTGATTCACTACAAAGAACCGGCTCATATGAGTTATTTCTTGGTAAAACGGACTTGCACAGTTTGTAGCTGATTCACTAAAAAGAACCGACTCACAAGAGTCATTTACTCATGAATTGGACAACACTAGCTGTATTTGTTTGTTTTTACGTGCAGTCCGCGAAGACAACTCAATACAAAGACATGTTTTCTTACCATTCTTTTACCACTTCTTATCTATTTCAATACTGTAAGCTAACAACGCGGGTTAATTATTATTTATTTTAAATTGATTGTTAAATTAAATTGATTGATTTTTAAACTTACATCTGCCTTATTTTGTGGTAAATACGAGAGAAATATTAAATAATATTTTATGAATCAATCTGTAATTCAGTTTACGTTATTTCTTTATTCAGTGAACATTTACACAGTATAACTATTTCATTTTCTGTATTCAGATGTGCTACTATGACAAAAGGTTCTATATGACAAGTCAAGTCAAGTCACCTTTATTTATATTGCGCTTTTAACAATACAGATTGTGTCAAAGCACTTAACAGTTTCAAATTGGAGGATAGAGTATCAGTAATGTATAATAACAAGATTAAACACTCAATTTTCAGTTAAAGGCATTTCATTATTGAATTCAGAGATGTCTTTGTCCAGCTTAGTTTAGTTTAAATAGTATCTGTGAAATCAAATTGACCATAATCGCTAGAAATTAAGTGTCCCCAACTGAGCAAGCCAGAGGCGACAGTGGCAGGGAATGAAAACTCCCTCTGAGACAGAATGGAGAAAAAAACCTTGGGAGAAACCAGGCTCAGTCAGGGGGCCAGTTCTCCTCTGGCCAGGATATTATTGTTTATTTATTGTTTAATTATTGATTTAATTAAAATTTTAAATGTATAAATGTTTTATATTTCCATTTTTATATTGTTGCAATTTCTAACAATAATAGTATTATGTAGTTAGGTATTTTGTTTTATTTTTAGTTATTTTGTTTTATTTTTAGTTTGATGTCCCCGGGGCTCATCCAGGTGTCCGGCCTGCGCCGACGATCAAGGCCGCAGACATAATCTCCCGGTGCCGATCCACCATCTGATCCGGACACGGACTGAGAAACAGAATAAGAAAGAAACAGACAAATATTAGCGTAGATGCCATTCTTCTTACGATGTACCGAGTACATTGTGTGTTATGAGGAGTGTTCCCGGTTCCGGTTGATCTAATTAATGCAGCCTAACAATCCTTTAATGGATTTAAATAATAGAAGTGTAGTAGTGTGTTATGTGTAAGCCAGGTTAAAGAAATGTGTTTTTAATCTAGATTTAAACTGACAGAGTGTGTCTGCCTCCCGAACAGCGTTAGGTAGATTGTTCCAGAGTTTGAGCGCTAAATAAGAAAAGGATCTGCCGCCCGCAGTCGATTTTGATATTCTAGGTATTATCAAACGGCCAGAGTTTTGAGAACGCAGTGGACATCGAGGACTATAATGTGATAAGAGCTTGCTCAAGTAGTGAGGAGCAAAGCCATTCAGGACTTTGTAAGTAATTCAAATACTTATAAAGTATTTTAAATCTATACGATGTTTGATAGGAAGCCAATGCAGTGTTGACATAACTGGGCTAATATGGTCATACTTCCTGGTTCTAGTAAGGACTCTAGCTGCTGCATTTTGGACCAACTGTAGTTTGTTGATCAAGTGTGCAGAACAACCACACAGTAAAGCATTACAATAGTCTAACCTTGAGGTCATAAACGCATGAATTAGTATTTCTGCATTTGACGTTGAGAGCATAGGTGTTTTTGAGATGGTAAAACACAGTTTTACAGATGCTAGAAACATGGCTTTCAAATGAAAGATTGCTATCAAACAGGACATCTAGGTTCCTAACTGATGAAGAAGAAGTGACAGAGCAGCCGTCAAGTGTTAGATAGTGTTCTAGGTTATTACATGTGTGGTTTTTAGGTCCGATAATTAACACCTCTGTTTTTCAGAATTTAGCGGTAAGAAGTTACTCGTCATCCAGTTTTTTATATCGACTATGCATTCCATTAGTTTCTAAATTTGGTGTGTTTCACCGGGCCGTGAAGAAATATAGAGCTGAGTATCATCAGCATAACAGTGAAAGCTAACACCATCTCTCCTGATAATAAGAGGTCAGTCTTATAAAGAAAGTAAGTTTCAGAGTTTAGTGTTCTGTGCACATCCACTTTTCCCAAGATCATCTCTGCTTTGTGCATCCAAATAGCCTTGTTTTGTGTTCAATAAAGCAGCGCAGACACAGCAGCAAGCATACACAATGCAACACGGCCTTTCACGGCCCCCTCTGGGTATCCATTTAGGTGACTGCATGGGAGAATGTCTGATAAACCTGTGTATGAACCCCCTTATCTCCACCAGCCAAGACCACAGAGCAGATTGTATTACAACAGAGATGGACCCTTCACCAAAAGCAGCCAAACACTAAAATACACACACACCACTCAAAAGTGGTCTCTCCGGAATCCCTCATTTGCCCACACTCAGTTGTGCATTGTTTTCCTCCACACCAATTTGACACATTTAATTTAGAAAACTGGATGTGCGACAACAGGACGATTGTGTGAGCTTTGCCCCAGGGTGGGTTTTTGGACTGGGCTCTTGTCGCTTCCTTGCGTGCCAGTCAATTGTGTCCAAGGCAGGTTTCAATGGAGCATAAGGAGCTGCGATGGAGGCTAGAGTGTGTCTGTATTTAAAAATGCAAGGAAGAGGAGAAATAGAGCCAGAGTGAGATGCAATATTTTTACCCCAAAGCAATGACTCACATAGTCTAAACAAAAATGATCCAATGGATTCAACAATAGTCTCATAACTGATGGATTAACATTCATTCAGTCAATAACTGAACTTAATTAAATTTCCAATCAATCTGTTGTAAAACATTTTTTTTTCTATTTTCATTGTTTGTATCTCTCACAATTTTGTATTGTGATAAAAATCAGTTTAATACCATTTTGATTGGCTGGGTTTCCTGATACTAGTGCATATAATGTTTAGGCCACTGGATTTCAATTTATAGATTGTAGTTCTATTCTGATATAAGAAAGAGCTGAGATAAAAACAGTGCATAGGTCAGGCTTATTATCTTTTTAAAGGGAGGAGAGTCTGTGCATCCAATCAAAGTCTAATGGCTGGTGTAAATCACACTTCTGTTGCTGGTTATGCTTTTTATTTTTGTTTATTTATTTATTTATTTTATCCCCACCCCTGCCCCCCTATTCAGCCCATGACAGGTTAATAATTTTGCATGGTTTCCAAAACCAGAATGTTTTTAATTAAAACATAAGTGCATAACTATAACAGATTTCAGGTCCAAAAGATCAAAACGTTCACCAATATCTGAAGCAGTTAGAGCAGAAATAGCACAATTACTGCCAACAATGGAATTTTTTGTCAACCTTCTGCAAGTTATTAAGTATGGTTGATGATAGTGAAGAATATACTCAAAGATAAAAACAGATTGTTCATAATATCAAATGAATCATCTACTAAGATACTTCTAAATGTGCTAATTATGATCAATTCATTGGGTTCTTCATGTTGATGCAACAAGAGTCAAAATTATACATATACACAAGGTCATATGCACTATTAACTCATGAACAGAAGATGGCAGTATATGGCAAGTTATAAGTCACTGCATTCTACAAAAAAAAAAAAAAAAACGGTTTGTGCAACAGACATGCTGAAAGACCTATAGAACACTATTTATATTTCAAAGCAGCACATCCTGGAATGTTTTATTCATGAAATACTGTAAATGTCAGAAGAGGGGCTCGTCTTATCAGCAACTCCCTTCTGGTATTTTTATTTGTGACATAAGTGACATTTAAATTTAGATTTTTTATTCTTTGTCTTTCTATGCACTTTTCAGTTTAACCTTGTTCATACGTCTTTGTCCTGACAGACTTGTTAAAGCCCCATATGTTCAGAAGTCACTCTCCTAAGCTGTGCATTAATGTATAATGCACAGTGTTTTGCTAATAATAGCATCAAGTGCCTCCACTTGTCTAAATCAAACCAAAATCTTTCGGGGAACCTTACCCTTTAAAAGATGCTCTGAGGGTGAAACCGTACAGCAAACGTAGATCGATATCACTAAAATTCCCATCTCCCCTGAGTCATATTCTCATTCTCCAAACCAACTGATATTTCAGGAGCATTATTTCACCTGTTTTCACACACTCATGTTAAGTCCGTATGGGCATAAGAAGCATGAAAGACATGCATTTTAAAGACAGAAAATATGCAAATTATGTTTAGAAAGTTGAAGAATGGCTTACGAAGTGAGAGATGACATTTACAACACTCTCCCCTTTGAACTGTTAACTGAACTGAACTGATAAAATCAGCTCCATTTTGCAGTTATTGTGGAAAGCAGCACAGCAGTCTCGTCATGTACTTCCCGTCATTGTGACCGGGTTCAGTGCATTAGACATAATAGCTACTATAGTGCTTTCTTTAAAATTGAAAGTAAATGCAATGCATATACAGTATATGCAAAGCATATTTGTAAAGATATGTTGATTAAATTGGTGTGATATGAGGTTCGATTATATGATAGCTATCAAAGGCTGTTAAAACTACACTGTGGATGATAAAACAAAAAAAAAACTCACTGTTAGGTGATTAAAATGCCAAGGTCTATACTAGTAACACAAACAGAACTGAGCATAACACTAATTACACCACATATTGTTGTAACTGTTTCCTTTACTTTTGACCATGGCACAAATCTCCTCTCAACAACGTTGATGAATGGCTACACTATTTTGTCATTTCAACTGAATATCAAGATTTTTTGTTTTGTTTTAGATTTGTGGAGTAAAAAAGACAGACAGACAGACAGACAGACAGACAGACAGACAGACAGATAGATAGATAGATAGATAGATAGATAGATAGATAGATAGATAGATAGATAGATAGATAGATAGATAGATAGATAGATAGATATATAGAACAAGGAGCCGCATAGACTAGCCTCTGTCAATATGGGCAACACAAATCATATCCATAACCTGCACCTGAGTCTCCATGACAGAACCTGCTCTGAATTATTTATAACAAGCCCTTTCAAGAAGAGCACATATTATTGAGCTTTGCATTGATATATTGGTGGCCAAACACATCCTGTCAGTCCAAATAAATGGCTTTTTTTCCCTTCACCATGCTACGTACAAATCCTGGTACCAGTTCTCAAATGCAAGCATTCCATATTAAGCTGTATTGGAGGTATGACATGTTTCTCAAGTTCTCCTGTGGCTGAGTGTCATGTTTTACATTAAAGTATCATGCATATTTAATGATGAACTCTGCACGGGAGCGGGGCCTTAATATTGACTCTGTGCTATTTTTAGCCGGTCTCTCAGACAGTAAATTGTTTTGAGGGAACCTATATTTCATATGCAAGGTTACTTCTTGTAACAATGGCAGTGAGTCAATGGCAGGTTAATCATCTGGCAACTTTCTATTAACAGGGTACAAAATACTGCACAGGGTCTAAAATGTTTTTATTATGGTTTGGCTAAGGATGCAAAACTTGAAGATTTGCCTAATTGTCTAACTGTTGTCAGCCTGATTTGTACAGTTTGAATTTTTACTTGGAATAAAATGGCTAAGGTTGGCTTCAAACCCAGTGGATTGAGGGAGAGAGAGAAGTCTGTGTGGGCTGTTTTGAAATGAGCCTTTTTACAAAGCGTAACCTGTTGCCCACACTTTCTAAAAACCTTGAGAAAATCTCCCCTTCAATGCGAAATCTCCAGCCTATAAATCCAAGCAGGTTGGTCAGTCTGTGCAGAATATTGATTTTCCTCATGATTTGCAGCTAAAACAGTTCAGTAATATGTGTGAAATAGAAACGCCATGTGAAAAAGTTGATCAAGTGGCCTGAAAATGAGAGCCATGGATGGATTGGTCACACCATTTGAAAATAAACATCATCTCAGCATGTCTAAAGCTGATGACCTGGACAGCGAGTAACAAGGTGAGCAGATTTTTATAGCTTCAAAGCATTTTATAAGTTTTATTCTGTAGCTTTTACCAAGACAAGTCAACATTGTAATACTCATGGGATGTGGATTACTAAAATTAATTCATTATAGAAAGCGATACTGAATAATGACTAACGTGTAGCGTCTAGACCAATCAGAAACACAATTTTGTTTGTTATATTTAACAAATAACACCCCTCAATCAACAAGCCAACTGTGAGGGTCTATGGACCCTTCCCCCAAAATGTGGCTAACGCCTCAAAAAGGCAGAACAGGCCTCTGGTTCCATGGCAACCAATGCTGATAACTGGTTTTATTGCCCAAAGGAATGTAGGCAGAGCAACTTTCAATTCATTACCCATAGGAAAGACACACAATCCCGTATAAATAGACTCTCATTCACAGACAAACTTTTCTTTGACCTTCCTATCACATATCCTCAGGTCACTGTGTATATTATTACTGCTCTTGTATATTGTCTTTTGTACTGTATACTGTTATATGCATGCTTATGATAAAAAACACTCGTTCACGTAACCTTACCTCTGGTCTCTATGAATTCGTCTTCGGATGATCTAATTGAGAGTGTCTATTATATGTTTATACCTATGCAACATATTAGTGTCCTAAGAATCTTTAGTAGTCTTTGCATCAACATCCAATCCAGTAACATATGCAAGTTAGCATGTTCGGAGACAAAGAGTCGCAAACTTTCCCTCGAGAATTGCAAGTCACCATTAACTCTTTGACCCCCGAGAGATGTGACCTCCACAGAACTTAAAAGACCTCACTTCAGTGACCCGCCTTGCCTTTTAGTCTCTTCACTCGTCTCTCATCACCTTCCCATCTTCTGGTTGCTAAGTCCCAGAGCCGGCACTACAGCGCCTGGCAGGCCTCGGCACAGCTCAGTCTGTGGTACTTTTAGATCCCAGAGGATGGGGATGCTGAGCTAGAACTCTTCTGGGAACTCCCCCTAAATTTGGTGCCAGGCTACAGTCTCGTCTTTCCATTCACCAAGGATTTCAGCTGATGTCTCTCAAGCTCTGCGTTCTTCTCTCATTCATCTGAGAGAAAACTCTCCCAATCACCACAGAGACAGAATAACATCTTTTGGAGTTCATCACCCTTCAAGCCTGGAAGAACGTGAAGAACTCCAACACCACCAAATCTTCTAACCATCAAAACTTTCATTCGAGACTGCATCTGGACACTCGTTCAGTGACCAAAGGCAATGCAAATATCGTACATTTAACGAAACGAAACAGAGGTTTAGTATAAGGTATAGACCCCGTTGGAAACGGTGCTGATGGTTTTACTCAGGTGGTTAACTGACTCTTTTCATGGCTTCATTCTCTGGTTTCTCTAATGGCTTCCTTCATCCCGTTTAGCTCGCCTTTGTATGTACGCGTGATTGTATGTTTATTTGTTTGTTTGTACGAGTTATGTGTGTTGGCGTTTAGTTAATAAAACTTTTGTGCACAAATTACATGATATTCTGGTCCTGCTTGTGAATAGTGTCCTTTTACGATTCTGATGTGCTCTAATGCATTAATACTGTAGGAAAGATATTTTCTGTGGCCACGAAAATATCCTTTCTTAGAGTTGATATGAACTTACACTGAATGTTTGCTGGACGAACAGATTAGTTGATGACCATATTAATTCTGCTACAGTTACTACTGGCTGCTGATATAAATAATTGTAATTAATCATAAATGATTGTAATTATTTATATACATTTCCCTGTTGAGATAATTTGTTACACATGCATAGAAGTAGCACACACACACACACACACACACACAAAACCCGTAATTAACACATTTACTCAGCAAGGGCACATTATAATAAACAAAAGTAACAGTAAGGACGTATTTTGTCGCAAATATATTTCAAATTAATATTATTATTATCATTATTTTTTGTCATCAAAGGATCCTGAAAATTTATCACTTTCCACAATAATATTAAGCAGCAACTGTATTCAACACTGTTAATAATAATGCTAATAATAATAATAATAATGCATATTAGAATGGTTTCTAAAGAATCATGTGACACTGAATATTGGAGTAATGATGCTAAAAATTCAGCTTTGCATCACAGGAATAAATTACATTTCAAAATGTATTCAAATAACAAAATGGTTATTTCAAATTGTAAAAATATTTCACAATAATATTGTTTCACTGTATGTTCAGTCAAACAAATGCAGCTTTGGTGAGCATAATAGAACAATGAGTATTAAAAAACAAACAAACAAAAACTAAGGAACAAGGGACTAACCGGAAAAATTAAGCTTTTTACTGTCAGCATCATTTTTTTTTTTTTTTTATTCCTATTCCAGGTACACCAACAATACACGCCTGGGAATGAGTATGATGTGGATTAATCTAGTGCAGAATGTCAGTGTGTAACTGACACATGCTGTGTTGGTCAGAGAGTTGTCAGCTGCCACTGGGACTTTACATTTGAGCCTTTATGTAAAATAGCCGGAGGATAATGGCCTCAAAACTCTTCCCAAAACACACACAACATCTGGTAACACTAAGCACACTGCTACAGTATAAATAACAGATGTTGCATTTTCCAGGTGACGCTTAGAGGAAATTAGAACGATTTGTTGGATGTTTTTGACCTTATACTCCACACACCATTGGAAGTGCACAAGGCTTTGCCCACAATATTAATGCATTAATTATTTGTTATATCAAATCTAATGTCCATAAAATCTTGAATAACTGTATGAAACTTGAACAGTACTACAATATTCACTGTAAGATATAAGACATAGTATGCAACATTTGATTAACAACATTGAAGTCTTTTAAAAGGAATATTATGACATCCTGTTATCATTTACTCACCCTTATGTTGTTCCAAATCTGTATGACTTTGAATTTATATTCAAAAAGAGCATATGGACCACTTCTATTCTCGTATGGCACTTTTGTTGGTAGAAAGCTCCTTGTCCTTGTGTGTTCTACAGATGAAAGAAAGTCATACTGTTTTACAACGACACTGAGGGAGAATAAATGATGACTGAATTTGCATTGCTTGTGAACTGTCCCTTTAAAAAAAAAACTTGCTGTTGAGAGCTTGAATTAACATCCTAGGGGCAATTTCCATTAACCAATTATTGTTCAATATTTCCAAAGAGCCCACAAATCTGTAATATGCAGTGGCATATTATGTGTGTGTCCGTTTATGTGTTTACAGTATAATCTATATGTGTATATACCCTGGGGTACCTCTAAATGTGAGGGCAGCACAGTTCAGTGAGCACATCTATATCAGCAGCATGGTATATGTGCCTTCGCTGATGCCACTGATGTTTAACCAAGAGATTTGCAGCTGTATTCATTTTTACACTACATGAAATCTAAGTAACACTTTATTTTGATGATCCCCTTTAGACATTCTGTGGACTATACCTAAGTAAATATGTGACTACACATCAACTCTCATTAGAGTATTAGTACACAGTTAGGTTCCAAGTCAAGTTGAGCTTTATTGTCGTTCCGCCTGAGCATGTAAACATGCATATATTGCTGAGTCTTTTGTGGGATTGTGTACACGCAGCAGTGTGTGCAAAGTGTCTAGTGCACAGAGGAGAGTGTGTTAATACAGATGGTTTGTACAGGCCCACTCACCTGTGTGTAGCACACTTCGAATTGCACAAAAAAAAAAGTTTCATACAGTTTTTTCTTTGGTGTGGCAAGGTTGGGGGGGGGGGGGGGTGTTTGGGGTGGGGGGTGGTCCATGTTTCAGGAGGTAGGGGTTTGCATGGGGTTTCAGAGGGGGGCGGGGTGATTTGAGTTCAGGGCTCTCACAGCCTGGGGGAAAAAGCTGTTGCGCAGTCTGGCAGAGCGGGCTCTGATGCTCCGGTACCGTCTTCCTGATGTTAGGAGCTGGAAGAGACTGTGGGAGGGATGGGTGGAGTCCTTCACGATGCTGTTGGTTTTGCTGGAGCATCGTGATGGTTGGGTTATGGTTAGGGTTGGCAGAGTAAGTTGACATACAGTAGCAAAGTGATACATGTCTGTTGGTGGACCATCAAAATAAAGTGTTATCAGACATTAAGCAGAGAGTCGACTGATACTCTAAGTAACTTTGTAACTACACCTCAACCATCGATCATTAGATTATAGTTAGTCGAATTTCTAAAGTGGACTATCAATATAAAGGGTTACTGAAATCTATTCAAAACACATTTTTATCAGGTTTATTTTTATATTAAATGGCAGTAACACTAAGTTGGACAATGACTTGAAATGAGCCTCAGTACCAAATGACTATTTATGCAAATGTATTACTTGAAGTTGATTTCATGGCTTTTCTACTAAATGTAAACTTCTACTAAACGTCTACTTTTATTCACCCATCACATTTTATTCCCTTTCTAGGGAATTTCAGATCAGGTAGACTCTGTGAATTTGTTCTTAAAATACACATTCACAGCATATTAAAATAGAGATAAAATAAAGGATGTCTGAATGTTAACCGTGCCATATTGAAGATCAGCATCCCTGATTGCAGAGATGGCAGCTCCTTAATTACACACTGATTAATTAGTCAGTGTCACACTGAGGGAAGAGTGGCTAGGCTTTACCAACAATACCACATCCTCTCATTATTCTGTTTGTTCTGTGTTCAATGTTTTTGTAGGGTCCGTTTCATATTACACACATGAGCAGTGCATATGGGAACAGCAGGCTCACAATCACACCACCAGTGCTTCTGCAGCATATTTCATTGCATTATATTAAATACTATTCATTACCTGTTTTGTAATGTTTATATACCGGTACAGGGAATTAAAACCCACTATCATATCCATATTTCTCATAATAGGCTCATGATAGACCGTTCTATAAATGAAGACTTCTCGTTTGTTATTTTTGTTATTTGCTTATGAGTTACTGTATTTTTAAATAAAACAAAACCATTTTAGTGGTGATTCGTTAAACGTTTAAATCAGTCTCTGAGTAATGAATTCTTAAATAACTAGTTATCAGAACCTAAATAAATCCTTACTTCGAGTTTCAAGTGGTCAGAACTTGACTGAATTAGCACGGACACCGGGAACAAAGGGTTGAAGCTACATCTAATATCCATTCAACGGAGAGGTGCCATGCAATTTGCCGGCCTCGTCCATCTCTGCCTTCAGCCCTTTATAGTCTTCCATCCACCTGTGTTATTCTTGCACGTGTCGTCTATCTCCCCCCGCTCTCTGTATTGGTTTCAGTTCCTCAAGCTGGCAGAGACCGTGACCCTTCACTCAGATACTACTCATGGCGAGGTTAACAGTTCAAATACAAAATAACAACTTCCCCGTTTCTTAGATAGCAAGCATGCCTATTATTATTTTAAACTATGGACAATTGTAACACCTCATTTCACACATATATATTCGTAAATATAGGTGTCAAAACCATACGCTTCATATATAGCAAATATGAATAACACCTCATGACTTTGTTTTGACTAGAAGGTCCATTCTGCAAGTGTATTTAACAAGTGCAAAATGCATATCCTTGACATCAACCATTTATTTGCGAAGCAAGCTTCATAAACATATTATTAATAACTTCACAGCAATTCATATTCGTGCTATACAGCACATACTGGAAACATAACATCTTGACATTTATATTTCTGTAACAAGAGTTTGAAGTTCCATTACCTCTAAACCATTTGTTAACATTTGCAATTCAGAAAACCCACTCAAATTAATCATCTCTCTCCTATTCTTCATTATTCTTTTGTTTAAAGATTCTAGTTTTCTCATCAACTTCAGAACCTCTTTTAGTTTAACACAGATCTTTTGATTTTCCAGCTCTGCCTTTGGCCCTCTTGCGCCGTTCCTCTTTTTGTCTCTTCTTATCCTCCTTACTCTGGTAACGTCGCAGCCCCTGGTCTAAAAGATTGTGAACAATCAATTTCTATTTTTTCTGATTGTCTTGTTTGATTAGTTGGGGATTGATTAGGATATGTCATACTATTATTACCAATTGCATTGACAGTTTGCAACTTGCAACTATGTACATGCGAATACTGTAACCTGCTAAAATAAATATGAGCCGCATACGAGGTTGGGGTTTAAAGCTCAAGGTAAATCCTGTTTTTCTGAGCGGGGCTAAACAGTCCTTCTGTTCACCTCCAGCAGGTGGAGGTCAAAATCAGCAACACATTTAGAATGAGATCACCTTCTACTGGGAGTTTTTTTGCAAAGTGCTTTTCACTTCAAGAGACAAATTTTGCATTTGACAAAGTGGCAACCCAACAAGTGCTAAAAGTGTATTAAAAAGTAAATCAAAAATGTCCTGTAATCAAATACTGGAATGTATTATTGAATGAACTGAATTTACTCAACAATGATAGATTGAATTTACAGGCTTTAACCTCAACAGCAAAATACAATAAATTAACTATGTACAATTATATGGTTACTCACATTTCACAATTTAATGAACCTGTCAGATCAGACCTGGGACCCATTTTTTTAAGGCAAAAACGAGAATTTGAGAGTTTCTGCTGTACTTCTGTTAATTTGTGCAAACATGAAGGGGTTTTACGGAGAAACAAAATGGACATATTTGTCATATTTGTGCATTTATGTATCGCAGTATTTGCATGTCTGTGAGGATAACAAAGTCACAAGATATAGAGGGTCTTTGAAGCCATATTTTCCAGAAGTAATTAACAATTTTAATAGATTACATCAATACATAGCTAGTCAGCTGCCACATGTGAGACTTAAACACACAAACAAAGACAGAATTGACGCATCCTGCACCCGCTAACATTGTTATCTACATTCAAACAGGCCATAGCTGATGGGAAACAAGTTTGTCCTCTTCTGTCCTTCAAAGCAACCCTAATAATACCATGCAATAAATTCACAACAAGGCTGGCATTTTTCGCACTTAAGATAATGCTTTTTTTTTTCAAAAGGGGCAACGCACTGATGGACAGACACGCAAATTACAATAATGAAAGACTGTTTGGAGAAATTAACAGAAGCATTAAAGTGGCTCTGATGCGCCCCTGCAAATCTCTGCCTCATTTCTTCTCATTGATGTGAACACAGAAGGTGCTTTTTCAAATAAAACTGTTATGTATTCATTTATGATTTGCAGATGTGTTATATTTAATCTCCCATGGGATATTCTAATGAAAATGAAGATTAGATGTGGTCAATATGGTACTATATTTATAATGCCTAATAATAATTCATCCCATATTTAGCAGATGCCCTCTTTTAGAGTGATCAAATAAGGCATCTACAAGGAAAAGAAGTGCTTTCTATTTAGATGCAATCGAATACCAGTAGAATTAACATTTTAATGAGGTTTGCACAAGTAAAGAGAATGTTTTATGATCTTAGTCAGTGACTGAGAATGAGAGATAGTGAACATTATATTTGACTTACTGTTGTGTTACAGTTTGTTGTCTAATATAAACATAGGTTTTGCTTAATATGAATATAGATGTGATTGAGCTAAATTGTCAGATGGCATTAAATACAGATGCCTTGACATAATGACAGGTAAGCTACACTTTTTAATGCATCAATCAAAAATAAATGAATGAATAAATAAATAAACAAATAATTTGATTAAAGTTTTAGTAATTTTGCTGTGTTTTTGTTATTTTTATTATATTATTTTTTAATCATATTTTTAATATATAATTTTGTATATGTCTATATAGCTTTTCATAAATTTGTATTTCAGTAAAGGTTTTAGAAAATGTTGTTTTTGTAACTACCTGAGATAAATAAATATGATGTTAATCAGTGACTTTGATGAAAATGTATTAATTTGTACAATTATCACTCATAATCAAAAATATATTACATTGCAAGTGTTTTCTAAATTTGAGAGATGTTAAATATTGTATTAGACAATATAAATATAATATGTGGACAATTAGCAATGCTGGATTTATTGTTATTTATTTATTTTTCCATGCCTGCTCTCGAAGCAAGTCTGTCCACTCTGACCCCCATCTGTCTGCAGGTTTCCATGGCAACTGTCATCACATTCCACACCCTTATAAGCACATGACATATCAGCTACGCCAAATGGCCTGGTCTGCTGGTATGGGGCATTCAATTATCCATACTTTCCAACTGTGTGTGAGACAGACGCAGACAGACAGAGACAGACATACAGCTAGACGTTGCACAACTGTAACACTTGCAGGTGCTCATTCAACACATTTCTAGCTGGTCAGTACTGATCAGTACTACCCATCCTCAAGCTACATGTAAACAGAAACACTAAAACACCAAGTCTGAAAGAACATCGATAGTAAGGTGATGAAGTCAAACTGGGAAAAAATAAATAAAGTTTTAAATGTAAATTTTGTACAATGTAAAATGTTGCATATTACATTAAATTAATTAACCATATATATATATATATACAGTTGAAGTCAAAAGTTTACATACACCTTGCAGAATCTTCAAAATGTTGATTATTTTACCAAGTAAGAGGGATCATACAAAATGCATGCTATTGTTTATTTAGTACTGAATGAGATATTTCACATAAAATATGTTTACAAATAGTCCACAAGAGAAAATAATAGTTGAATTTTTGAAAATTACTAAAAAATAAAAAGTTTACATACGCTCAATTACATATGCACCTATCACAGAATGTTCAAACGCTCTCTGATGCTTCAGCCGGAAAAACGATGCATTTTTGAACATCATTTTTCTTATTTTGTCTAAGTATCATATTTTTTCTTCATTTAGTATAGCCCTTCAGAAGCTACAGACGACATTTAAATGTTTCCCAGAAGACAAAATAAGTTCAATTTATCCTGATCTTCAATTTCCAAAGGTTTTCTTAATGTATGGTTTTTCCTTCTGGAGCATTTGTGAATGTTTGAACCTTCTGTGATAGTTACATATGAGTCCCTCAGTCGTCCTCAGTGTGAAAAGATGGATCTCAAAATCATACAGTCATTGTTGGAAAGGGTTCAAATACATAAAAATTCTGGAAAACCAAATAATTTGTGAGAGCTAAATGATTTTTCTGAAGAAAAGCAGGCAGTTTAACTGTTCAGGACAAACAAGGGACTCATGAACAACTATCACTAAACAAAAAAAAATCACAGCTTTGGATCATTCAGGTAACAACACAGTATTAAGAATTAAGCATATTATTTTCTCTTGTGGACTACATGTAAGGCTCATATACGTAATGTAATAGCCTACTATTGTTACTATTATATTATTACTATATTAGTAATATTATATTATATTATATTTTATATCACTCACATCAAATAAATCAATTTTAGATAATATATTAAATTATTAAAATTACTATAATAAATGAACGTAAATGTATATTTATATAAATAATTTAGATTTCTTAACAAAAGTTACAGACTTTATATATGTATGTTAACATGTTATAAGCACGTTACGATATTCTATATATGTATGTTCATATATTTTACACATTAGAACTTTGTTTTTTATGTTATATATAATTTTATATGTTTAATTATGTGTGTAAAATATATGAAAATACATATTTAAAATATTCATTTTATACATTACATTATATATAATTTTATAATAATATAATATAATTTAAAATAATATATAATGATCCCAAACTTGGCATAACAGCTTAGGGAGACTCAATATAGCGGATCATTACATCAATCTAGACAAAGTATGTGAGCACTCAGGTCATTATATCATTTTCTTAATCGGTGCAAGAATCTGTTTGTGCATTTACCAGCTTCCCCTGTGGCTCCAGGAACTGTCTATAAACCCTGAAACACATCAATAAGATTATCAAATAATATTTACTCCTGAGACTCAAAGTCCTAAATGTACTTGAGACCTATTCTCCTGGCAGGAAAAAAAAAAAACTATATGGGTCAGTCATTAGTCATATTTGTCTAAGTTTTTAAGTTTTATGTAAGACATTAGCTAAATAACATTCTGGCTTGCCTCCGTGTATATTTAAGTCAGTGGACAAAGTTGTGTTGCCATCCCAGTGAACTTTAAAAAGCTGAGGCCAGTCTCGGGAGATGAAGGTCCCAGTTATCAGATCCTCAAGAGAAGATCTGATAAACTTCTGATTGAAAGAAAAAGTTATTCACTACCCAGCACACATCTATCATACTGACTTTAGTTCAGGGTGCAGCAGTGAGCTTCTAAAGCCTCAGATACTTAAGAATTAGAAGAGCGTCTGCTAACCCAACACCATTCATCATGCAACCCGTCCCATACAGCTTTATTCATTTTGCTTGTGACATATAAGCAAAAACTCACCTTTTGAATATCGTTGAGACTTGGGCTCTTTTGACTTAAACAACCAAGTTAAGTCACCTTTATTTTTTATAGCACTTTACACAAAGATAAATTGTTTTAAAACAGCTTCACAGTATTAAACAGCAACGTAAAAGAATCAATGATGCACAACAGTGTAATTTTTCAGCTTCAGTCTTGATTCAGATTCAGATTCAGTTCAGTTCGATAACTGCAAAGTGAATTCACTATGAAACAAGATCAATACAGCGATAAGCAGAGGACAACGGTGTCATTTTTCAGCTCTATTCAGTTCAAGTTTTGTTCTCATCTGAAATTATTAACCCATGGGAAACACTAGCTTCATGAAGATGACTTTTGGGGGAACAAACACTAATATTATAATGTAATATTAAGTTTGAATTGAATATTTATGAAGCATATTTAATATTAATAAAGCATATTTAGCAGACACTTTCATCCAAAGCCACTTACAATAAGCAATTCATCTTAAGGAGGCAATAAGTGCATTACAACCTTTCAAACATTGTCCAAGTTAGAACAGGGAGTGATAAGAAACAGAAAACGCATAGAAGATGAACATAGACTGTGAGATTGTACTCACTAGAGTATGTATCCTATAAGTCCAGGATGTTCAAGCTTCAGAGGTTCAACACACTATCAAGGTCAGAGAATCAATCCCATCAGCCTCTGTTATATAAATGAAAGTCCCACCCTATCCTTGTGTGAGGTAGCAGCTTCAGGTGCAGGCATTGATTGAAAAGGCAGGGAAGAGCATCTGTAATTGTGGAGAGAAACACACACTCCCTGGGCCACGCTGGGCACTGCAGCTGGGATTGAAAGAGATTAATTAGCTCTGTCTACAATGACCAGACTGTACCAGGTTATCCGCTGGCTATCAATTACCTTGCAATGCAATAAAAACTGGGGGACTGATTTTGTACAACAGTAGGCATGAAGAGGTTTAAGTGTAAGATTATTTCAGAAAGGCAATGATTTTTTTAGAGATATGTGTAACTGACTGGTCATTTCTAAATCTCTTTACTTTGTGCCTCTATAAGAATAAAAATTAAATAACTCTACTGTTCAAAAGTTCAGTAATACATCTAGAATTTCTGAAAGATATTATTACTTGTATTCATCAAGAATGCATAAACTAGATCAAAATGACAGAAATCCTTTGTAAAATTATAAATCCTGTTACTGTTTTAAGTAAATGCTGTTCTTTGACCTTTTTTTCATTAAATTATCCTGAAAAAAAAACATAATGGTTTTCGCAAAAATATGAAGCAGCACAACTAACATTGCTAAAAAATAAATGTTTCCTGAGTGACACTGAAGACTGAAAACATAACTTTTCAATTACATTAACAAATTACATTTTAAATTATATTCAAATAGAAAACAGTTAGTTTACATTGTAATATTATTGTATTATTACAAAGTAATGTCGAAGTTGTACGTAGTTCTATAGGCGCACATTTTTATTGGAAAGTGCTATTTGCCATTTCTTTGTAATTAATTGTGAAATTATTAGCAGTTTCTGAGTGAACATTTTTGCACATAAGAGACATACAAAATTATACAGTGCATGAGCAATATGAGAAATCTGCCAAGTGCGATGAACTACATAGGCACTTAACTGATGTTTGCAAGCCTTAAAACACTGTTTGACGTATGCTCAGGTTAGTATATAATTATAATACAGCATCAAACTGATTTTTAAAGCTTTTAGTTGGCTTTGCTAGGGGACTAATTTTCCTAATGGCTTTTTTGGTTAGAAACCTTTTACCTTGATGTTGTGAAACAACAAATAAGCCTAACACACAAAAAATAATAACTGCATATTGCACAATACTGAGGCCAGTATTGTGCAATATGCACAATATGCACAATACAATACTGTGTATTGCACAGTATTGTGCAATACACATTGGAGCAGCATACAAATGGGTAGTAGATTGCACAACATGTCAGAACTTTATGAGCTCATATAATGACTATAAAAGAATGATTAAAACACTGTTTAAAATAGTTTTGCTATTCCACAGGAGACTTCAAAAGTACCAACTATCCACAAGGTCCATTCATTGCCCTATACAGATAAACTGACAGCGAAGGCCATTTGTACAGTGCAGACGAAGACTATATGCAAAATAAATGCAACCCAGAATATCTAACATCTGAATAATTCAAAGTTTGTCTTCTTAACTTAGAACATGAATGAGCTAACCATAAAAATCACCCTAAATTTTGAACCCGCAGGGAAAGATTTTCCTGAAGAGGGATCTAACCTACTTTCCACCAGTTGCATATTCGTCTTCCCTTTTTTTAATGTGAATGAACGGCGGCTTTCCTCTCTTTCAGGGTGTGCGGTTTGATCCTCACAGGCTGTCTCAGCTGAAGTCACAGAGGGAGAGTGCATGCCGGAACAGATTGTTGAAGTTTCACTCCCGTCTTCTGATCCATCTCTGAAGCAGCTAACAAATCACTTGCTTCTTCAACACGCTTTGGTCTCAGGGACAGCCTGTCGATCTGCATTTCCTACCTATCTCTTTATCTTATTCCCAGCCCAGCAGTGTTCTAACTGCCCTCTTTCAAATATGCTCAAACACAGAAGAGCAGATCCCACTAGAACGCTGTTTCACACCAGCATGATAACAAAATACATTTTCATGTGTGTGAATTCACAGCCGTTCATCGTAAAGAAGACGAGGGCTGTCAACAATGATTCATTTATCAATTTCTTGTGTTTTCTTTCAATTTGAATCGCAGAACTCAACATACGAATCATCCGACGTGTAAAGTCATTCATTGTAAAACGAATCATCCGACGTGTAAAGTCATTCATTGTAAAGGAGACTACAGCTGTCAACAATGATTTATTTCACAATCTCAGATTTTTCTTTAAATATTAACCAAAAATCAACATATAAATAAATAAATACATTTTGTGTTTAAACTATGTTCACTTAGCAATTGCTAGGAAATATCACAATTAATTACAAAGAAACAGAGCTATTTTTCATATAATTAAAATATTATATTTTAAATGTACATTATTTATATTTTGATTTTGTTTTTATTTGTATATTTCTGTTTTACTGAATATTTACTTTCATTACTTTTATTAGAATTTAATTTACATTAATTTTTTATTAGAATATTTTTAGATTAGATTATTTTTATATGTACGTATAGCTTTCACTATTATTATTTTTTTTTATTATTATTTTCTAAATTAAAATGAGAAATCTTGACAGAAATATAACTTTTATATTTTATTTTATGTTATATATATATATATATATATATATATAGTTTTATACCTGCATAACAAGTAACATTTAGAATTGCACATGACATTTTAAAGTAGAAAGACTAAAACAGTATTCATTTGTGTACTATATTGTACTAATGTACCATTTTAAATGAATGAATGAATAAATAAATAGTGAGATTTTACAATAACTGCAGTTTGTCATTGTCATTTGTCAAGTCATTGTATATCTGTTGTTACTGTTACGGGGCTGACGAGACGTGAGACATGCGGATCCATATGCGAGGCTTTATTACAAAACATGGTCAGAAACAGGCAGGGTCAGAGATCGGCAAACAGGTATGGCAGAGGCAAGACAGAGCAATCCGTGGAGCAAGCGTGGGTCAACGATCAGCGAACAGTATCCAAAGGGGCAAGGCAGAGAGATAATCCTCGAAGTCGAAGCAATAATCCAAACGGGGAGCAAACAGAGTCCAAACGGCAAGGCGAAGGGTTAATCCAGGAAACACGGGCAGGGTCAGACACGGCAGGAAAACAAGGCAAGACTAGGACTAGGATAATGGCTCTGTAGAGTTGCTATCGCTTGGGGAGTGATATACGCTAACAATACTCGGCCCAGAGCAAGAGCAAGTCCCAGGCTTAAATAGTGAGTGATGGTGATTGCGAGATGGATATCAGGTGTGGGCGTGATAATTGTGAACAGCTGTGCGTGTCATCAGTGCAGTGGATTATGGGAAATGGAGTCCAATGTGCTGTGTACGAGTCCATGTGGTGAGTGAGTGACATCTGGTGGCGAGTTAATGGAAGAGCATGGCCAGGATTCGTGACAGTTACAGAGCAGAACTATATTTGTAATATCCAATATGGCAACTGTCTTAAAGACAAGTAACTGAGTTAAACATATAGACCTACAATTTATCCAATTGACTTTGCCATGTCTATTTAATACCTGAATGAAATCTAAAGAAATTCCTTTGCACAACAATAAGGAAGAGAAATTGTAGCTGCATGGACATGCATCTTTTTTTCACCTTACATTATTCGCATGTTCGTCAATAACACTATTTACATCTCATCACCTTCATAAAGCTGCTGATATCATCTCTACAGTAACAGCCTGTGAAGTATACAGCAATGACCGTGGCTGCTCCTTCTGTTTCAAATGATGTATGGAGGCCAAGCAAACTATAGACATCCTGTCCAGTGGAATGATGCTAGACAAAACAACACCGCTGTAGGTTATTGTCATGCTTCACTTCAATTAGGGATGTGTACAGTCCAGCGAGATTGTTCATCCTTGAATCAAGGTGCCACATTCAGGTCTCCTGTTCATTGAAATTCATAGTATGTATAGATTAAAGGTCTGTGATCCGTTGCATTGCCATGTGTGTTCCTGATGAACTACAGCACCTTACATGCTGAAACACATCAGTTTGTTCATGGAGGTTACAACACACCAGCAGGAATTTAACGAGTGGAGGCTTATAGAGAGCAGATTCATATTATTCTGTATTTTTAGAGCAATTAAGCAATTGGCGTTAAAATTAAAAAACAACAAGAACAATAATTAAATGTATTAAGTATAATATACTTGTTGCACTGCATTTGATTCACTAAAAAGAAAAATTAATCATAGAAGTCATTCGTTCAGTAATCAAACTACACTTGTTGTGCTTTATGGATTTGATTCATGAAAATAACTGGCTCATATGAGTCATTCGTTTGGGAATCACACTACACATTTTGCACTGTATGTATTTGATTCACTAAAAAGAACCGCTTCAAAGAATCATTCATTTGAAAATCAGACTACACTTGTTGCACTATTCACTACTGAATGACAATAACATGTTAAATTAATATTTTTATACTTAAGTGTTCCTTTAACTAAACATAATTTTTTTTCAGCGAAAACAAACTACTGACGGCCTCACAGCTGTGAGATATTTGATTCGCTAAAAGAACTGGCTCGGAACTGAGTCATTTGTTTGTGAATCAGATTATACTTGTTGTGCAGTATGTATTTAATTCACTATAAAGATATGAGAGTCATTTGTTCAGGATTCAGTCCACACAAGTTGCATTGCATGAATTTGATTCACTATGAAGTGCAAACTTACAAGATTCATTCCTTCCGCAGTCTGACTACACTGATGGCGACATCGGTTTCACTCTGTAGATTCAATAGCAGTGTTTCAACCCCATTTAACAGTAGTTGCGTATTTTAGTACAATATTCTGTCCGTGTCAACAAAAGAATGCAAGCACAAGAATAGAATGTCATGCATTCCTTGCTTAGACTGGAAGTTGGTCAAATTGAAACATAAAAAGCATAACAAGTGTCGCTGCCACATGTCTCACCCCAGTATTTAAAGACCAAGTGTCACCTTCAGTATTTTGATTAAGATAATATAAATATTTCTTCAGTTCAGATAAATCATACTGCTGAATATCCCGCATGCAGTCCAATTCAAACCCATTACGATTCAGTTTAAATGTATTCAAATACTTAATATGCTTAACACTGCATGCCCATAGTGGTTTTCCACAAGTTAGAAACTATTACAGTTGTGTCTGTGCAGTGGGCAATAAAATAACCCAAGATATACTGTGTTTCCAACTGAATCACTATTGACTGCTGTGAATTGCCCTTTCTCACCAGCCAATTCACAAATATCAATATGCCTTAATATGCCTTATTAAGGAATGAAAAGACAAGCAGGTGACTTACAATACTATAGTGACTGTCTATGAGCGGTAACGTTTTACTTCAAGAATTCTCTGCTGAGCTCTTTGGATCTCAGGTATTTGTATTTAAATACAGATATTTACGTTTTTCAATTTTAGTAAGGACTAAAATATTACTTGACATATTTGGCAGCATAGCTACCTTAATACTGATATAATGCATTAAAACAACACTCTAATACTGTTTATATAGAGTTATAAGACTGATAGATGAAAATGTTCATCATAATGTCCATATATGAGAAGTCGAACAAGACAGAAAGGTGTGTGCATACTTGCGGCTGTCGTATGAGACATAATTAGGAAACACGGTTTTACCATCAGCGTTCTGCTTTGTGCTTGACCCTTTGCTCTTGATGAATGGTTCAAGTCTCCAACATGACACATGAGCAGAGGATCATCAGTGTTAGCTGAATTACATTCAGTGAGGTAATTAATCATAACACACAGACCTAATCCTGTTTTAATTAGCAGTTCGGCCCAGCGTCGGTATTCATCGAAGGTCAGTAGAGGTTTGCGAGGGACCTTCAGGGCAATAAATAAGTTTGTTGATTTTAATCATTGTGTTATCAGACATCATTAAATTAACTTTTATTCAGCAAGGATGTATTACGTTGGCCAAAACTGACAGTAAAGACACTTTTAATTATATTTCTATGAAAAAAAAAATGCTGGACTTTCTATTCATCAAAGAATCTGGAAAAAGAAGTATCATGGTTTCCACTATATATATATATATATATATATATATATATATATATATATATATATATATATGTATATTAAGCAGCAAAGCCATTTTCAATATTGATAATGAGAAGAAATGTTTCTTGAGCAGCAAATTTCTGAAGGATCATGTGACACTGAAGACTTGAGTAATTGTGCTGAAAATTCAGCATTGCATCACAGAAATAAATTATATTAACCGTAGACACACAACAGACCAATTCCCGCAATCAAGCTGGTTTGATGAACAGCTAGTTAGTGACTGATCAGCTAGTTAGTGAACAGCCTGGACCAACAAAGTTCCAAAGCACATATACATGTGGGTTTTAATACAGGCAGTCTGAGTCAAAAGCAGACCCATACTATCAGCTCCATTATGATTATCAGTGTCTGCAATCTTTCCTTCTTCTTTGAGACAAACAATTTTCGCTAAAAAGTAAAACACAGCAGCAGGATACCCCAGCCAAAAAGCACAGATGATCTCATTTATCCTCGTATCGTCTCTCCTCCTTAATCACAATAAAGCTTTAAAGCATTTCTGTAAAGACGTTTGTACTCGCAGAGCACATTGTATTACTGTAACGTGTATTGTGAATGTTCCATTGTCTAAATGGACTGCACACAATGGGCTATTATATGTCCTTCATCTAATTATACTTCAATCAGCATCAACAGGAGAGTCTAAAGGACTTTAATTGTCCAGAATGCCATTTCAAGTCTGTGAGGAGCTAGATGAGAACATCCGTCACCAAATAAGCCCTAACACTGATCTCCACATTTGAATAACCATCTCTTGAATTAACCCAGCTGATCCGTCTCACCATAGAGGAATGTGCTGCCTTTTAAACATATTGATTTGTGGCTATTACGCTCCTGCTACAGGCTCGCTTTTCAGAGGGTGATCCATCTCAAGGTCAGTTCCTCATGTCTGCATTATCACTCAAGTTTGCTCTATTCCGGTCCTGAGTTGCAGATTCCTGGAAACTCTGGGAGACAGACAGAGCATGTTAGGGGACAATGAGGCTGAAGGCCCCCAGAAGAAAAAGGCTTTTTATTTAACTTTCTCACATAACACTAAATAACAAGGGGGTGGTGATGGCGCAGTGGATAAGACACATGCCTTTGGTGTGGGAGACCCGGGTTCGAATCCACTGTGAAACACCAATGTGTCCCTGAGCAAGACACTTAACCCCTAGTTGCTCCAGAGGCGTGCGACCTCTGACATATATAGCAATTGTAAGTCGCTTTGGATAAAAGCGTCAGCTAAATGAATAAATGTAAATGTAACAAAAACAACAATAGACTATCACTATGCAACTCAAAATTAGTCCCAATCCACGAGGTCTTCTATCTGCTTTTACCACAAAAATGTATAATATTGAAACTGTTTTGATCCATATATGTCAGATTTTGTGCAAACTCTGCAGCAAGACATGGTAAAAGTGTTTGAGAAGCACCATGACACAGTTCTTACTGTTTTTCATCTCTCTCTTTCTCTCTCTCTCTCTTTCTTTGTGCATATACTGTAGCACTTTTTTTTTCTTTCCATGCCCTGGCATCTGGTAGAACAGAAGGACTTGATATGAAGAGGGAGCGGTTTAAGTTCACACGACTGACCCAGGAAACTGCTGCCAAATTATTTACAATCAGCGTCTGTTTAACATTCAGCAGTTGAATGTGTGCATCTTGTGTATCTGAATGTCAATGTGTGGGAGACTGCAAAGCAAGGTGGGTAGAAACAATATATTTAGGTAAGACATTTCATAATGCTTGTGGGGATATATTTAATCAACATTAAAATACAAATTAAATGATATTAATAATTTTTTTGACTTGTTTTTACCTCATTTAATAAAAAAAAAATGCTAGGAAGAAAATAAGTTGAAAACAAGTTCTAATTTCTTATTCAGTGCTGCTCAAGTAAATGTTTTAGATTCACTATTGTTAAAAAAGTTTGTAATAATATTGTTAGTAATATATGTTAGTCTGTTATGACAGGAAGACATTACATTTTAAAATACATAATAGAGAGCAACCTTTGGAAAGATCATTAGTCTTGAAAAAAACAATCATTGTTTGTGATTGAAAGCTCATTACGAATTGAATAGCACACAAATAAGAGCATCATTAACAACTAAAGGAAGTGGCAGTCTTGTGACAATGAATGGAGCCATACATATTTAATCTTTTAACAAGTTGTGCATCACACGTTTCTCTCCTGCTCAGCTGACAGCACAGACAGTGATGAATAGCGCCAGACCCTGATGGAGATTGCATGAGCATCAATAAATGGCCATATGATGAATAGCAACATGGTGCTCAACATGAACACGATGGGTGGAGAATGATGCAAAGACACTGTAACTTATGGGTGTGATAAATATGGGCTGACACGCATGCCAAAACTCCACACATGCTCGTTCAGACCCATCCTTTGGGAGGTAGTGGCGGTTTATTAATCACATATGCCCTTCTCACGATGTGACATTATACATGCAGATGGTTTAATATGCATTAGATTGGTTGAAAGTGATGGTTGATGCAGTAGATTAAAGTAGAGCAGAAAAAAGATCTGTCTATCAAAGCATTCGCACAACAGCGAGGTCAGCTGTAGTCTAATTAACTTTTAGATGTACTAAAATTCTAAAGAGTTAGACAAATTATTGTTTTATTTTAAACTTAAAGCTTATGAAATATGTGTACAGTTCTAACCAGTCATGCCAAGAAAGAAGAAAAGTGACTGTAAAGCACTGTTCACTCACAAGAAATACAACAGCACTTCCAGTACTTTAACAAAAACAAATGCTTCATATTTCTGCTTTTAAACCATCTGGAGCGCTAGCCCAGTTTACCCCCGCTGTTAGTGCATTAGTGTAAATGTGACTTTTGACAAATGAATTATGACTGCCGTCAGTTGAGCTAAACTGGCAGTGAACCTAAAAATGCTTAATTAACAGAGTGAAATAGACATGTGTCAATGGACTTTTCCTTGTCTGTTGCCTTTGATAATATATTGATTGCATATTGTCATAATGCCATCAGCCATTCAGCATTGATGGTATTACGCAAAATAGAATAAACGACAGACAGACAATCAGACAGAAGGCTGGATAGATAGATAGATAGATAGATAGATAGATAGATAGATAGATAGATAGATAGATAGATAGATAGATAGATAGATAGATAGATAGATAGATAGATAGATAGATAGATGAACAATAGAATGTTGGATGGATGGAGAAAAGACAGAATGAAATAACAATAAATAGAAAAAAAGAACGATAGATAGAACAAGATGATAGATGGATGCTGAGGCCTGCTGTCTGCTGAAGGTCTACTTCATAATACAAATACATATTTAAAGTTAAAAAAAGTTCTAAACTGGTTTATTATAACCTAATGTGTTTTAAAACTTTCGCACTACCTGTTTAATTTTTTAATGCATATGCATTTCTCCATGAACTCAAAAAGACACCCAGAAAGAAAAAGAAAAGGTCTTGTTCACTGCCATTTACAATAGCGTTTCAACCTATCAAGTCGGGAGAGAGTTTCATCATTGAAGTTCTCCTTGAGATAGTCATCTGCTTCTAAAGTTCAAATCAGGGACAGGCATATTTTAGGTAGACAGCCATCACATTCATCACAGGGATATAAAACACAGCTCTCCTCTCAGATCTCCTTTACCGAATCTCATGGAGAATTTAAGCATTGTCTGAAGTTTCTTGTCATAACCATCCACTTCATCCACCTCAAGTACCTCATTTGATGTTCGTCTTTGAGTTTCTCTGTTTATTTCACCGCTCCCGGATCCAGAAAACTTTCTCATCCCGTCTTCTTCATCATCACCCCCCCCCCCCACCCTACCAGTTTCGCATGGAGGCATCGAGCTACTCTCCGACGGCAGTGAGCACAGGTTTGTCTTGATGTTCTGAAATGGAAAGGTAGGTCACAGATGAATAGTGCCTGCACTGATTTCTGGGGCAAGCAACACCATCTCTGGGAATATATATATATATAAAAAAAGACATTTCAGCACAGTATATGGATGGGGTGGGGTGTTACGTTAGTCACACATCAAGCTTCAGCATTTTCTAACCCTACTAACTTGATAGCATGCTATTCTGAGATATCACACGAGAAAAAAAGAACACATTGCAATATTACTGGCTACATACACTGAACTGCTATCTATCAAATAAACCTATCAAACAAATAAACTTTCCATCTCCGGAAAGACCATTTAAAAAAAAATAGATAGAAAAATAGATTATCCATCCATAAATTGTTCATTCCATCAAAATGCATTCTAATATTGATCAAATCAATTGTTCCATCTATCCATCCATCCAATCAGCCGTTCCATTCATCCAATCAATTGTTCCATCTATCCATAAAATAAATGTCCAGTCATTAATCAAATCAATTGTTCCATCCATCCATCAAGTTGTTCCATCCATTTGATTTTTCCATCCATTCATCCATTCATCAAATAAATTGTTCCATACATCCAATCAGTCGTTCTATCCATAAAATCAATTGTTTCATCCATCCATCCATCAAATCAATTGTTTCATCCATTGTTCCATCCATCCATAAAATCAATTGTTTCATCCATTCATCAAATAAATTGTTCCATTCATCCAATCAGTCGTTCCATCCATAAAATCAAATGTTTCATACGTACATCCATCCAATAAATTGTTCCATCCATCCATCCATACATCCATCCATCCATCCATCCAATCATTTGTTACATCCATCCATCAAATCAATTGCTTCATCCATTCATCTAATACATTGTTCCATCCATCCAACCAGTCGTTACATTCATACAAATCAATTGTTTCATCCATCCGTCCATCAGATCAATTGTTCGATTCATCCATCCACCCATCCAATCATTAATTCCATTCATAAAATCAATTTTCCACCCATCCATCAATCAATCAATGGTTCAATCAATCCATCAATTTAGCAATCTATTATTTAATCTATCTATCCTTCAGTCTATCAATCTATCAAATAAACAAAAAGATTCAAAAAGATTTTTAAAAATTTTATAAGACAGAAGCATTCTAATATCAAAAACTGGACTCATCGTTTCTGCTTTGACTGACTGATTTTGAATAAAACGTGTCTAATGTTTACTGTTTCACATAAACAGCTCTAAACATGTTCGGTAAATAACACAATGGAAAGGAAATGCATCCTATAAAACACAGCTGTCTTCCTATCAAGCTTTAAGTGATTTCCATTATTCTCTGCCCTGTGTTTGTTTCACTTTAGCCCTGCGCTGGCGAAGACAACAGAACCTTTGATTATGTCCATTTCCTCACACTCCCTTGGCTCTGAAAGGCATTTTTTTCACAGATGCAAGAGGAGGAGGATAGTATTCCGATGAATGACACACCACTGAGATTTTGACGCAGCATCTTATCTGTAGTCTGACACCTGATTGACTCTGAGGCGTTAGAC
Organism: Barbus barbus; assembly: GCF_936440315.1. Lineage (NCBI taxonomy): Eukaryota > Metazoa > Chordata > Actinopteri > Cypriniformes > Cyprinidae > Barbus > Barbus barbus. The sequence continues at coordinate 24,446,224 of NC_136760.1, forward strand.
TTTTATGTTCTATGATGGCTATTTAGTATAAATTCTCCTCTCAGTTGAGGAGAGTGCACAGAACACAAGGAAGTTCATTTGGCAAAGCAGCACTGATTGAAAAATAATTCACACAAGCCAACACTGCCAGAACAAAGAAAGAAAGATACTGAGAATAAAAATTCAATTCAATAATTAATTAACTTGTTGGCAGTGTTTCACACACTCAATAAGCTTGTGACAGGAGACAACAATAAATGAAGTGTGATGCTCCAAAAATGAGGCATGCTTAGGTTAAATGGTCTTGTAAAATGACAAATTCCACATTTTCTCTGCAATTGCATATTATATGAAACAACAGTGTGCATTGCATTGTAGATAACATAAATCAACATAATAAAAGGTGAGTTGTTTCAGTCCTAAATTCGTCATTTTATTTGAGAAAGAAACATAAAATATTGAGGAATTGGCATGTTTTTGACAACACCACCAAAATAAATAATTAAATCAAAAATAAATCTGCCTTGTGTTAATAAAAGCAGATTTTCTTAATAATGATTTACTGTCAGCAGCATCTCTGGTCTGAATGCCACGGCTTCAGGATTTCTAGGTTGTGTCAAAGTTGCCAACAAGCGCAACAGTCAGTAATAACAGCTGTCAAAGTCAGATGTCAATGTAGAAAAAAAAAAGCACACTATGTAGTGCAGTGCCATGAAATGTGACACTTTTTGACAATTTCTGACATTTTCCTATTCTGAGGTCTATACTGGTGGGAGCTATATTATTATTCAGAAATTGTGTAGAATTTATTTTGCAAATAGTGTAGACTAATGGTAATACTACTACTACTAATAATAATAATAATAATAATACAGCATCATTATTATTATACATATATACATACTAATTTGAAATAGTGTAGACTATTACAAATACTATCAAATGCAATCACAATTGTGTTGTCTATTATTTAACAGTCAAAGTTTACACATTGTAAAAAAAACCAAAAAAAAAAACCAACAACCATATTTCATAACTGAATGGCATTCACGAGCAATTTGATGGTCATGATGGTCATATGGTATTGATATACCATACTACTCTCTAAAGTGTTCATCATTGCACTATTTAAAAAGCATGCTCCACTCTCAGAAAAAAAGGCTACAATAACTGATATTGGGGCAACACTGAAATGCAGACTTTTGGTACTACTATGTACATTTTAGGAGATGATATGTAATTTTAAATTACTAATACATTCTTTAAGGTAGTAATATAGGGGTAAGTTATGTACAAAGATGTACCTTTTAGCTTTTGTAGCATGGGATACCGCCCCAGTGACAGCATTGTACCTTTTTCTTCACTGAGATTTTGTGTAGTATTCAGTTAGTAGGAAGCTAGTATTCCATTCCGGATATAGTCAATATTTGTTTACTGTGCACATCTAAATGAGCATCATCAACCCCAACATAATATGTATCTCAATTTCAAACTGCAACTGGTGCAATACTCATCAGACGGTCTATGTTCACACTGAGACCCATCAACCAAAAACACATCAAGGAAAATATCTAAAAATGTCCAGCAAGTAAAATATCTTGAAATCCAGAGTGACACAATCTCCTGAGAGTAAAGACAGCAGTTGGTGGGGACGTGCATGGTTTATATCGGCAGCTGGGAGCAGCTGGCTTGGTCTTATTTAACGAGACTAGTGCCAAAAGTAATTAAACTTTGTCAGAGATAAAATGGCCGTCTGCAACATATGTCCAGTAAGCATCGCCATCAAAGCCTTTTTTCACACACTGATTTCATATATGGCTGCACAGCAGTCCCCAGCCACTGGAAAGACATCATTTAAGCAGACGCATGATGACATGCAAAGTAAATTAGTGCAGGTTTTACAGAAGTAACTGTCAAAAGTTACTTCTGTCAAAAAGTTATTTACTTTGTCCATACATAATGAACCTCAACAGTACAATATGAACTGGCACTTTCTGTTTAATTAAAAATTCACCATACAGCTCTGACAGCTATATCAATAGCAAGATAGCTTAAAGAGCTGCTTTAGGTAACATCAGATGGAAACAAAAGTCAACAACAAAAATTAGACTCTAATAGACACTGACAGATCACTATTTGTTATTTAAAACGTACAAACCAGTGGCGTTGCTGCTAATACATACAACAAATACTGTGTTTAGCTTTGTTTTGTAGAGCTCATAGAGAAACAATTACAAAAAATGGTCTGTGATTGTCATTACATGAAAGTCCCATTAATAACCTCAAAGCTGCACATGCTTTAGGTCTCACCGCAGAACAAATGAGCTTTTGCCTCCAGTCCAAAAATGACATCACAGCAGGTGCAAAGACATCAGAATAAATCAAACTAACGTCTAGCCAAGCACCATTACTTGTCAGTTGCTCTCATGTCTCATCTTGTAGAGAGTACTTTCAGTATTTGTTTTGTATACAGTGGTGGTCAAAATTATTAGAACACTAGTATTTTCAACAGCTGAAAAAGGTTTTATGTCAGTTATTTCTATCTTTTTCTGTAGTGTGTCAGTAGGAAATATCAATTTACATTTCCAAAAATTAATTTTGCCATTAATTATTTTGTTGTTGTTTGTTTGCACAAGGAGTCTGACAACAGCCAGTGCCCCACACAGATCTGATCTCATCAGCATCCAGTCTGTCTGGAATGACATGAAGAAACAGAACCGAGACAGACTAAATCCAGAAGAAATGTGGCAACGCCTCCAAGATGCATCTGGCAGTACTCTCCAAAGTGGTTCCACTGCCGCCAGCATTAAGTTTGAGTACGATTCAGTGGGCTATATAACACTTTTAATTGTCAGGAAATTACTTGTATTTAACAGTTTTGGTTCAATACCTGTTGGTCAAAAATAGCCTTAAACCTATACACAGCCTATTTTTTATATAACTGTACGCAGTTTTGCAACACAACATGTTATCACTTTGATAAGAAATTCTTATTTTGCTGAATAATTGTCATCTAAATAAAGCGTAATTGCTGAATTAGTAAAATTTTAGAGGGGGTGTACTCATTTATGCTGTGCACTGTATATATATATATATATATATATATATATATATATATATTCACACACACACACACACACACACACACTGTACATATATATATCCACACACACACATTACTGCAATTTGACTAACAAGTGAAAGTCAAGATTTTGAGGCTCTGAATTATATACAGTAAGACACTTGAGTCCCTGAGCACAATTTCAAATCCGAGCCACAGAGACAGACTGCCAGAGGCTTTTGTGTGTGTGTGTGTTTGCACTTCGTAAATAAAACCAACTACAAGTGAACAATAGTTTATCTGGGTAGGGTAAATGCACAATTTGGCAAACTAGAAATGTAGAGCTGCTGGTTCAGCTGATATTTTTCTCCTCAATGCTCCCTGATGTTTCAGAGAATAATGCAGTGGAACATGTGTAGAGTACAACATCTTTCAATTTGCACTTTCTGCAGTCTCGCGTCAAAGACAGCACGATTACCATAACATGTCATGAGGCTTTATTTAATTAATACATAGAAATAAAGTACATTTATTTTACAAATGAAAACATGACACAACAGCATTGTAATATTTGTTATTAGAGTTAGAGTAAATTAGAGTTATATATAATTATGTATATACTGTATTGTTATACATATAATTGAATTAACTGTATTATATGCTAATTGATTAAACAAACCACTAGCAATGAATATAAATATTTTCTGGAAAAGGCTAATTTAAGACAACATTATAGTGGAAAAAGACATGGCTTTAAAAATCTATATACTATTTATTTCAAATGATTGAATTGTGTTATAAAGTATTGGTTAGTCAGTATCTCATAACTTCTGTATGGAAATATTCCTGCTGTCTAGAATATATACCCATGACTCAGATACACATTTCTGGATGGGAAAAAAAAAGAAAAGGAAAAAGTATTAGCTGCTTCATTTAGAAGCCTGTTGTCAATGCCATTATTAATGCCTGGATTTCATATCACACCAGTACACTGTGCCCTGTGATATCAATTAAATTCACATTACATCTGAGATTGTTAGCTTCAAGGCCTTGAAGCATAAGAGATCAAGTGAAATTCAATAAAAACTCTTTGCCTTCTGCTTCTGAGAGATCTAATTTCATGCTAAAATGCTTGTGAAATAATGGTTAAATATATTGAAATCTAGCCTATATCTTGTGTTCTCAATGCCAGGCTGGAATAAACACTTGTTGAAAGAGGAACTCGTGAATTATGCCATTAATTTCTGAGATGGAAAATGCAGCATCATTTTCACCAACAGCTCATCTGCTGTCTTTGAAACTCTATGTAAAATGAAAAATAGGATAGAGAGACAACAATGAACCCATATTATGTCCTAAAAGCAGATTCTATTAGATAAAATCAGTAATGTGTAATATTAATATTTGATCATGTAATAATCATAGTATATGATAATTATCATATGCTACTTTTTAGCAGAGCACCATGTGTGAGATATGACCTCACAGTGACCTCATATTTATCCCGTAGAGTAAATAATATGGGAATTTCCATGCATCACTAATGATGGCAAGGAAAAGCTAAAATTGGGCTTGATATTATCCAGCAGTATGTGGACAAGCAGACCCTTGCTACACATCTAGCCCTCTATTTACACCACAAGATAATTATCCAGATTGCTAATACCCGATTTGGAGACGACAGAGACACTCATCCATTTAGCTTACTTTGCCAGTGGATCTTTCATGGCAGAAGAAAACCCTTCCAATATGTCTATAGTTAGACGCGCTTATTATTTCCATCAGACATCAGCTCACGCAATCTTTGCCTTCACCCTTCCCTAGTCACATAACTTCATGTTGATTGTTTTCTGTAAACTATATTTGCCCAAGGATAATGAGAGGCAAAATTTCAGCGTACAGGGAACAACAACAACACAACGAACAACAAAACGGAAAAGAATTTGTGGATAACGAGGCTCTTAATGAGAGGATGATGGTATGCCCAAAATGGTACTTGATGGAATATTAAAACTGTAATGTTTGGAGCTGTGAATGCTTCACTTATAGTTTAAATGAAGGGAACTGCTAAATGCTGATGTTATTGCTGCAGGCAAAAACCTACTGAGAGCATCTGCACATCATGTAACAATATAAGAAGCAATTTTAAAAATGATATACACTACCATTCAAAAAGTTTGGGGATGGCAGGAATTTTTTAATTTTTAATTTTTTGAAAGAAGTTACTCACCAATGCTGCACTTATTTGATAAAAATAGAGTAAACATAGAAATATTGTCAAATAATATTAGTATCATATTTAAATATGAACTACAACACTACAAATGTCTATATTGTCACAATTCTATGATAAATTTAATGCATCCTTGCACAATTAATGTATTAATAAACCAAAATACATGCATACACGTATTCATACATACATACATTTCAAATCAATAAGTCATACCCATGATCCCAAACGTTTGAGTGGTGACATTAGTATAAACAATAATTACAATAATAATGAATAATTTACGATAATATATCGAAATACTTCAGTGGATGGTTTTCTGTGGTCTGCAGGGTAGTGGTAGATTTATATTCAATGATGTGAAAATATAATATATTACTTGATGCCTATTCCAAGCTACAATAATGCTATATTTATTATGTTATCTTCATTTCATTTTAATCGATCGACAACCAAATGAATGTCCATGAACCCATTCAAAATGTCTTAATCATAGTCATAATCATAAATGGTAACACTTTATTTTAGGGTTTCTTAACTAGTTGCTTATTAGCATACATATTACTAGAATATTAGCCATTTATTAGTACTAATTAAGCACATATTTATGCTTTACCCAATCCTACCCAACACCTAAACTTAACAACTACCTTACTAACTATTAATTAGGAATTTATTGAGGGAAAAGTCATAGTTAATAGTGAATAAGTGTTCCCTATTCTAAAGTGTTACCTCATAAACTTTTTAGTTTTACAAAACAGGGGTTTCTACATTATTCACATATTCACAAAACTGTCTCTGCACCACTAAACAAACAGAGACAGACAGAGAGAGAGAAAGAGAGCAGAAGAGAATTAAATGCTGCTTGAGTGATGGCAGATGACCAGAGGCAGCAAGACACATCAGTTATTCACAGCCTCTAATGATCCCACGTCTCTGCCGAGGACATTTTCCTAGAAAAAGCCACATTTAACAAACCAGGGCGGTCTCATGTGGGAAACCAAGCTTTTTTTCTTTGCACCTCCAAAACATCACTCTACGGAAGTTCTAAGCGGCCATGCATTATTATAATTTTTCTGTCTTGTTTTGTCGTTATCACGACTTAATTTTCTCGTGATCTCGACATAACGAAAGTTGTTTTGTCGTTATCACGACTTAATTTTCTTGTGATCTCGACATAACGAAAGTTGTTTTGTCGTTATCTCGACTTAATTTTCTTGTGATCTCGACATAACGAAAGTTGTTTTGTCGTTATCACGACTTAATTTTCTTGTGATCTCGACATAACGAAAGTTGTTTTGTCGTTATCTCGACATAACGAAAGTTGTTGATCGCAACGTAAAAACCGTTTTCTCACGACGTAATTGTAGCTATCGTGAGTAAATCAGGGTCGCTATATTGTCTTCAAAGATAAAGTTGCAGACCCGACAGCCTCCTTCTCAAGTGTCGAACACTCATGTGTAAGTCGTCAATCACTGACAGACACAGAGCTAAAATGGCCAAGTATGAATATGCATGAAAAGTATTCTATCATGGATCAATGTAGTCGGTCACACACACAACACCTTCAATATTTGGGATGGTTCTTATACCATATTTTTATTTTTATTATTTTAGTTTGAGTGAGTCCCTGATCAAAGTAAAAGCGAATACGATCATCCATGATGCTGCGATGATGCTGCTTCTATAGCATTTTCTCATGCTGAATACACAGAGAAAATTAAGTCGTGATAACGACAAAACAACTTTCGTTATGTCGAGATCACGAGAAAATGAAGTCGTGATAACGACAAAACAACTTTCGTTATGTCGAAATCACGAGAAAATTAAGTTGTGATCACGAGAAAACAACTTTCGTTATGTCGAGATCATGAGAAAATTAAGTCGTGATCACAAGAAAACAACTTTCGTTATGTTGAGATCACGAGAAAATTAAGTCGTGATCACGAGAAAACAATTTTCGTTATGTCGTGATCACGAGAAAACAAGACAGAAAAATTATAATAATGCATGGCCGCTTAGAACTTCCGTATCACTCAGTTAAAAGCCTTTGCAAACTTTGATATTATCCTATCTGAGTGACACAAACATGTGGCAACCACTGCAAAGCATGAAAAATGTAACAGGTAGATAAATATAGTGATGATAATTTCTAAAAAAGAAAAAAAAAAAAAAACGTAAAAAACTATTCCATGCACTATATTCCAAGTCGTCTGAACCCATACAAATAGCTTTGCATGCGAACTGATCAAAACTAAACTTCTCCTCTAACAAATTTCATTCCAAATGATATATTTGATGAACAAACACTGGAGTTGCAAATGCCACATTAACCTGCAGAAAGTTCCAGAGAAAGGCTACAGCCCTAATAAGTTGTGACACTTTTTCTTTTGAGTTTGTTTTCAGAAGTGGGCGTCCTAAGTCTCATCGATAATGATAACTTAATAATTTCAAGTAAAGAATTCCCAGAGATAAAGTTTCTTGACACCTCAAAGCAAGTTCAGAACCCACCTACGCTTCTTTGTTATGAAGCAAACCTGACAAAGATACCCCATCAAATGTTGAAAAAAACATAATTTTAGTTCTACTGCAGACTCGGTTTTGACATATTGTCAATTGACATATTTTGACATATGCGTGGATGAATTAATTCTTTCAACAGACTACAGGTCAGAAGTGCAGAGGGATGGAAAGAAGAACTTCAAGCTGTATACGTTTTTAAACACGCATATTAAAATATCAAAAGCATCTCTGTAATAACACTGTCAAAGTTTGCAATTGCAAGCAACTTGTTTTCTCATCATCTATTTAATGTAATTGTTCAGAAGGTGCTATTGTTTTCTATTTTTGCCTTTTTTTCATTTTTATTATTTTTTTATTTATTTAGAGCCAGATTGCAGACTTTACAGAACAATCTAAAATGCAATAATAACAATTTATGGTCGTCCGCCATCACACTCAAGTCAGACAAATGAGTAACCCACATGACAAAGAACCATTATGCATTGATTTCTGAAGATTGCTCAGTATTGGCTACAAAAAAATGTAACACAGCAGATGCTTTTCTGGATAATTGGCTGTTTACATGTCTGATTAAAAAAGCGAGATTGTTATTAGCAGACGTCTACTGGCTGTAAACTCCGTTATTTTACTGATCAGCCGAACAGCTTAATTTGATACTGTGACACAATGTTTCATTCATTTGTCGTAATGAGAGAGCGAAGCTGGCAAAGTGATGGGTGCAGCATGACATTTATCATTATTTAACATCTGTGTAATCAACCCAAAACCCTCCACTTCTGCTGTGCATGTGAAAGACGACTTCTGCTGTGATTAAGGTGCCAAAATGAAGCCACCATTTTGGGCCAAATGGACAGTATCCAACTATCTAACTAGAATTCAGAATAGCTTCCTATGTTTCTAGTCACTAGTAATTGAAACAAGCAAAAAAAATGCTGTTATCAAGATATACAGCAAACTATTTTTGAAGACAGCAGAATGGAAAGTCATTGTTCAGTAATTGAATAACAGTTTACATGATAATTTCAAAGTTTTCATATGCTATCAAACTGATTTCTTTAATTTTATCAAACAAGATGCAACATTTTACAGTGAAACTAGACAAATAATACCACAAAATATTACAAACTTGAGTCAGATTTATTTACATAATAACTCATCCACATATGTCTGTCTTTGGCCTGTCCCTCCTGTCTGTTACAGCTCTCCAGATAGTGCATGAATAACTCTATAAAACTGTATGATGAAATCCAAATATAAGCAAGGATTTCAGCCTATGTATCTTTTGCTCATGCCAGCAAGACTAAATACATCACACACTTTCCTGACCAGGTGGGACATTCATTCCCTGCAGCTCTGCATGTGCTGTGCCATTCCAGAGATTAGCTCAGCATCAGTGTGTGTGAAAGGACAGCGTGTGCGGGCTAAGAGGGGTAAACCCATGCTTAGAGGCCCAAACATTGTGGACCTCAAGGGGCTGTCAGGATGGGCTGGGTATATGTCCTATCAGCACTTTGCAAAACAGCAGATTACTCTAGTACAGCATGCCTGTCACAGCTGGGAAATAAGAAAAAGCTCTGAGGCATAAAACCAACAATCTATTAATAACAGAAAAAAGAGACTGACTTAGATGGCATGGAGAAAACTGAAATTGATTGCAAGACCCTTTTCTGGTTTCAGGTTATATTGCACACACAGTATATGTGGCCTTAAAAAAAAACTAAAGTGAAGTGTATTAAACTGGACAGAATCTCACCAGTCATCTATCTGTCCATGACTACATTATATTTTATTACATTTTTGCTTCAAGTTTGGCTTGTTTGCAGTTTACAGAAAGATTACACATTTCTGCATGACTAATGGCAAGAACTGAAATCGGAAAACGAAGAAGTACCCATATTTGCTACTTAATTATGATTGACATTTATTCTTTAAATTATGGAGATAACAAAAATTAACTTTTGAATGCACTTACATGCAAAATCCAATTCATTATTTAGCTTTAAAGTCACAGTTTCTTTAACAGGACTGGAAATTACAGCATCAGACCATGTAAAAAAAAAATATTTTGCTTCACCTTTGGAAACTCGTGATATCTGAACCACCTAACAGTATATCTCCTCAGATAATGGGTGCCAGCAGCAGACAAATAAGTCAATAGTTAAGTACAGAGACTAAGCCCTTGCCATGAAAAGAGACTAAAGGAAAATCAATACTTTAATAAGATCACAGTGGAGACGAGGGTGCGTTCAGAATGCAAGTCTTTCTTGGCTGTTTAGCAGTTTTTGTTGCCTCAAACTGCCTTTGACACTCAGTGTCCTTCTGCCATGGCTGGCAGGCGGCCCAGGGACTGAACTGCGTCTTCTGTAATTAGTCAGAAGTGAGAAACCCAATTAGGGTGGAAGGTAGCTGCTTCTTCTTATTAAGCCAACAGAAGAGAGATGCCATGTCAGTTGCTCAGAGGATAAAGAGCGCCTCCAAACAGAGAAATAGAGAAAGAGATATTGCTTACATAATCTATAGCTTTTTTTTTTTCTTGGGCCTTAGCCGAGTCAAATTTTCCAAATGTATTTCAGAGACAGGACATTCTCATAAAGACAATGTCACTGTAGTGACTTTTATCCATCTATCACAAAAAGACGCAAAAACACCCTCAGTTTGGAGGATTCTGTCAAAGCATTTGGATTTTATTGTGTGTTTATGTAATGCAACACATGGAAAACACTTGTTTTGTCCTATACATATACTTTTATATAGTCTGTCAAATGTTTGGTACTTTTAAAATGCAATTTTTGGATGTTTTGTACAGTATGTATCTATTACTAAAAGTGTTAAACATTAGAATGTATACTTTTTACTGTTTTTATTAAAATAATAATGAATAGCATTTAAATTAACAACTTGATGTGAAATATAATGCATGTGTAATGTGTAAAAATACAGAGCGGGTAATATATTTCTAAAGGTGCTGTTGACATGAGATTTTCACTAGATGTCGGTAACAACCCAAGTAATCCATACATACAAAGAAAACAAAACAAATAATTTCAGAAAGCAAGTTCCATGGGTCTCTTCTATGAACTCAGATCTTTAATTCTTTCCATGGATTTTCTATTGGTTTCAAGTCAGGTGATTGGCTGGGCCATTCTAGCAGCTTTACTTTCTTTCTCTGAAACCAATTGAGAGTTGTGTGTCTTGGCTGTGTGTTTGGGATCTTTGTCTTGCTGAAATGTCCGCCCTTGTTTCATCTTCATTATCCTGGTAGATGGCAGCAGATTTTTATCAAGAATGCCTGGGTACATTTTTCCATTCATCTTTCCTTCAATTATATGAATTTTGCCAGTGCTACACCATGATGTTTTGGAGTGATGTGCAGTGCCATTTGACCTCCAAGCATGGTGTGTATTATGGCATCCAAAAAATTTACATTTTTGTGTCATCTGACCAGACTATATCCTCCCAGTATTTCACAGGCTTGTCTAAAAGTTGTATAGCAAACTTTAAACCAGCTTCTACATGCTTTTTCTTCAGCAATGGAGACTTGTGTGGTGAGCGTGCATACAGACCACGGCGGTTGAGTGCATTACTTATTGTTTTCTTTGATACAATTGTACATGCTATTTCCAGGTCTTTCTGAAGCTCTCCACAAGTGATCCGTGGCCCTTTGACAAGTCTTCTGGTAATTAGTTTCACTCCTCTGTCAGAAATATTGTGAGGAGCACCTGGTCGTGGCCGGTTTATGGTGAAACAATGTTCTTTCCACTTCCGGATTATGGCCCTAGCAGTGCTCACTGGAATCCTTCTGTAATCAATGCCATCAGTAAGTTTTGCAGCAATAAGGTCACAAAGGTCTTGAGAGAGCTCTTTGTTTTCACCCATCATGAAATGTTTCTTGTGTGACACATTGGTAATGAGACACCTTTTTATAGGCCATCAGTTGGGACTGAACCAGCTAATATTAATTTCCACTGACAAGGGGCAGGATTGCTTTCTAATTACTGATATATTTCAGCTGATATCTTGGCTTTCCATGCCTTTTTGCACCTCCCTATGTGTTCAATACTTTATTACACATAACTTAATTTCTGAATTTATTTGTTTTGTTTTCTTTGTATGTATGGATTACTTGGATTGTTACCGACATCTGGTGAAAATGTGAAGTCAACAGCACCTTTAGAAATATATTTACTGAGAAAAATGGTGGTGTGTTCAATACTTATTTTACCCGCTGTATATATACAATATGGTAAATATCACAAAATTTCCAATCAATCTGTAATTTAGTTTAAATGATTGAAAAGTATGAAAATATGATTTAATAGTCTGTGATTTTATTCCAAAAATTAAATTGAAATACAATACACGATTTAAGATGTGATGGAAATGCCCATGACTCTAACAAAAAGTTAAAATGACAGATTTTTTCAGTGACATCATGTGGCATCACTTGTAACCAGTTATTATTAAATGAAGTATGAATAAATGCTTTGAACACAGAAAAGACTGATTCGACAGGAACAACAGCCTCTGGTTCACCCCATCCAGAGGCTTTAACCAGTCACCCCAACTAAAAATCAATACCAGCATCGTTCATTTTAAAGCTTCAGGGGAATGTTTTTAACCTGTGCTTGAGGCTCTATTAGAAAGATTTTGACTGGCTAATAATGACAGCTAATCTCATCAAACCTCTCTAAACACTGAACTGTCATCGTGTTGAACGACAAGACAGAGGGAAATACACGCCCCACCGAACCTGTCAAATCTTCATGTCTTCTCTGTTCAACTCATTACTTCACCCAGTGTAAACTCTTGTACAGCAGGACAACACAATCACATATTAACTGGATCAGATCTGACAGGCCTGTCTGCACAGGAGCCTCGGAAAACAACAGTACAGCCATGTTCCATCATCTTCACCTGCTTTCTTTGACACTTCATTCCACTCCTTGTCAGAGCAACCTCATACCTCCTCCTTTTGGATTCTTTCATTTTCTCTGAATCTTAAAGGCATAGTTCACTCTTGTGTCATTCAAAACGTATGCGACTTTCCTCTGTGGACCACAAAAGAAGAATTTGTCACATTCATGAGAGTTTCTTAGAGATGTTCAATTTATGAATGAATCATTATTTTTAGTAGAATCTTAATTATGTTTTTGATTCATTCATTTACAGCAGTTCACAAGATTATCAGTGAAGAACTGACATTTCAGTCTGTTTCTAACACAAAACTATGACTTCAGTAGACTTTGAAGATAGTTCAGAATTCATACAAAACACTTTTGCATCCTTTTTGGAGCTGTAGCACATTTATGTACTGCACAACTCTTCAAATTCCATCCTTTTGTTTCAATGGAGCAAAAAGCAACAACATATTTGTTCAAAAACATATTCTCAACTTTATTTGTAGGGTCTCAAAAGGCCAATTATCACGTATAAAGCTACACCTTTAGTTGTATTAATAAGACATTCTACGAACCATTGAGAAGCAGCTCTATTTTAATAGAGGATATGACACCTGCCAGCTGTTATTGCAAAGTCCCATTAAAATGCTGTCAGAAATCTGAGTGATTATGATTACGACTGAAAGAAAGGTGATGCACTAAACAACCATTTCTTATATTAAACTAATAGAGTGGTGGAGGGATGATGTAATTTTTAAGCCAAATCAGAAGATAGCATTACTCTGGTTACCTTGACAAAAAGCTAATAGCCATTGCCTATTGGATTATTGCAAAACTAAGCAATTGCTCTGTGACCAAAAAAGGTTAATGATTCTTACAAGTACTGTTCATCAAGAATGGTTACACTTTATTTTGATAGTCCACTTTAGACATTCGGCAGTACTGTAACTATAAGTAACTTTGTAACTAGTTTGGTTAAACATAAATGGCCCTAATTTAACGATCTAAGCGCATGGTCTAAAGTGCATGGCGCAAGTGCACTCAGGGCATGTCCGAATCCACTTTTGCTTTACTGTACTTTTACTTGCACTTTTGCTTACTTTTGTTTAACGATGGGAAAACGGTCGGCGCGCCCGGGTGCATGGTCTAAACAGTGTTACGACCCTGGTCTAGGGTCCAGGGGTTCAACCTTGATATACGATATAAGTAGGGTAGCGAAAATATACTTGCGGATTCTCTTTCTCGTATTTATTATGGAAATGTTGAAGATTAAGAGTCAAATTGTGTTGACTTTTATGGGTGGGGGTGTTACATCTGGGGACGTAGTTCTTTCTCTCTCTCTCGCTCTTAGCATATTGGTCACCACGAAGGTCAATTCACAACAAACAACAATGCCAACAACTCTCTATCCCCCTCCCTTCCACTTCCAACGTCCCCTATTTCAAAAGACGCTGGATTTCCCAGGGACGAATCAGCAGGTGCGTATTTCACGTCCAATTAGGGCGGAGTCATCTAAGAGCGAGAGAGAGAGAAAAAGAAAGAGAGAGAAAGAACTACATCCCCAGACGTAACAACGGGTTGTCCCTATTCTCTTAATGAATAATGGGTGTTTTTTTGGTGTAACGTGCAATAAACTCATAAGTCTCATCTCCCATTCCCTTTAAGGGGGAGTTGCGCTATTTAAACGGTGGAATTTTACAGTAGCCCCTCACTGCAGAACAAAGATCCAGGGGGCGTGATGGATCCACATCTAGGGGGTGGAGATGGTAGGTTTAGGGGTGGAGATGGGTGGGTTTAGGGATCAGGGGGTGGAGACGGGTAGGTTTAGGTATATGTAAGGTGGGAGGAGTTGGATCTGGATCCAACTTCGCCCCCTGGATCTTGTGTTCTGCATTGAGGACCATCTCGAATTTTAAGGCACACAGACTGAACGTGTCTTCAGAGAGCAAACGGATCTGCTCATGCATGAGCAAATAGGTAAGCTAATTCTGATACACGCAATGACTATCCATTATGACATGTATGACATTTTTATATTTATGTAGCCTACACAATAATATTCTTTTACACTGTAATCCTTTAATTTTTAATATTTGGCATGTTTGTGTACTGCTGCGTGTCCCTGTGTGTAATGAGCTTTAAGACTTTAGACTTTAGACAAGGTTTGAGTTGGTCTATGGCGCAGTCTATTTTCAGTTCCTCAAAATAGCAAAGCTCCAACAATGCTTCTGCACACACCTTTTTTTTAGACCAGCACGCGCCCATGTGCGCACAAATGGGCACAAATGCATTTGCTATTTAATCATCGCGGCGCAGGATGGGAAAATGAGAACTGTGTTGGGCTGAAACTAGCAAAAACACTTGCGCTGCACCTTGCGGCGCATTGCGCCAGGTGTATTATAGGGCCCAAAGAGTGTTAGCAGATACTGGTTGTTGACATGTAGTTGCAAAGTTACTTATAGTTAGTAGAATGCCTAAAGTGGACTATCAAATTAAAGTGTAACCTCAAGTTTATTTTACAAATAAACACAACTTTTATACACTGCAAAGCCTAAATATAATCGCCAGAGGTAAAATGCCAAAGGTAGGCCAAATATGACCTACACCTCAGCTGCAAGACTTTAATGTTAACACTGCTTATCTACTGACAACTCATTCTGTCTTTATTTAAAGATTGACAAGTTGGAAAGTTTGAGATAGAAAGGTTTGCAACAGCGTGAGCATACAACGAGGCTGTAAAAGCAGACTAGTTAGTAGATGAGTTTACCTGTTTGGCAATGTCGTTTAATGTCCCCGAAAGCCTCTGTGGTCTTATTTAACCGCTTGTTAGCAACCACCACTTTAGAGACATGTGAAGCTTAAAAAATCATCACAAGTTGTGTATTAATGATGCATTTTAAGTTGTAGAACAAAACATGGGTTATCCACAGACAATATTTCAGGCATTTAACCAAAACCCATTCAGAAAAAAACAATTGGCTTTGAAACAATTTCTGCAGCACTTTTTACATGGTTTATTAATCTTACAGCACTTATTAATTTTCACTTATTCATATTAACGCTTGTTTAGATTTAAATGCTTTAAATGTTTAGTAGTTGTATACAAAATCTGATGTAAACATTGGATAACATACCAAAGTTTAGAGTTAACACAAAAAAATTATATTTGATATATATTTTTATTAATTGAACGCTTATCTTTTACATTTGAGAGACTGGATTGCTGTTTCCTCATAAAGGCATTCATTTCCCTTTTGATTTTACCTGTTTTCATCTAAAAATTGCACTGGATTTGGTGAGTTAGACACAACTCAACTTGGGACCTGATGATATGGTGCAAGTGGCTCTCAAATTATGAAGACACTCTAAGCTAAGAGACAAGTAAACAGTCTCCCCAGAGAAGAACTTCATAACACGCTCATCAAGACAGCCATGCGTTTGAAGCAGCAGATCTAAATCTAAATTCTTGGAAAACCACAGAAGCTGAAATACTTGGAAGAATGTAACATTTAGAAGGGGCAACTAAAATAGGAGCTTTAAAAAATGCTGTGGCACTCCATCAAAAATTGAAAAACCGAAAGCAGCAATGAGAGGTGTTTCAAAAGCACTATTGCTTTATTTCCTCTTGATTTTTCTAGCAGTCCCGGCTGTGGACCTGAGGAATGTAGCATGGGCTTGACAACAGGGGGAACAGGTGATTGGCAGCGCTAAACTGTGAAGGAAATGGGATGAAATTGTAATAACAAAGGATGCAAAAATGGAACTACCTAAAAATGAGCTTCATATAAATGCTAACAGACTCACATCAGAATTCACAGTGGATTCACAACGTTCTTTTTTGCCCGAGCAATCCATTATTTATTATTACTCTAGTCAGTTTCTGGTTTCCAGTCGACATTAAAGTGGTTCAACAACTGCAAAGTATTTCAGCTTCGTGCCCTGCAACTCTTCACCTTACATACAGTCTCATTCTCTACATGATCTGTAACACTCTCTCTTTGAGGTGTAATCTCTCATGTGTACTCCACCAAATACCACGTGACCCAATGGCAATTTTCATGCCCGTTGCTCATTAGCATTTCAAACACATTTCAGTCCCTTGTGCCAATCCCTGGCTTGTTAGCAACCCCAAAAGATGAGCTGCTGAAAAGTTTCTTCATTAGCTAAATGTGGCTTAATTTCCATATATATATATATATATATATATATATATATATATATATATATATATATATACAGTATGTGTGTGTGTATACCATTAACCATCTTCCAGTACACAGCTATGTTATCTCTAACATTTCCCTTGTATCATTCCTGAAAGTGATTTTTACATAGGTACTTCTAAAACTCCCAGCAAGCATTTGTTGGTAAAAGCCTCACTGACATGTCATAGCTAATCAGTCAGGAATTGCTGGAAATTGCTGGAAATGGAGGAATGGGTCAGTCATAATGGTTAAAAGGCAAAGTAAGCAAGGGGGAGGAATGAAAAGAGAAGCTTTTATCATAGCATTTTCAGCTTCAAGGCAATCAGCTTCAGACGGACCCTTGAGGGACCCCACGGCGAGCTCCTGTCAATTGAGTCAGCAGAGGGTGGCCATGACAGAAAGAGGGAGAGTTGAAGAGTACGTTCTCTTCAGCTGATGGGACAAAATGTTGCTTCAAATGCGAGGAAAAATATAAAAGAAAGAGAAGTTTAAATACAATTCAATTGTGATATCAACCTATAGAGAAAGAGTTCACTGGTTTACGAGGTCAAAGTCAACGTAAAAAGCTTACAGTCCATTTTAATCCCAAATTTCAAAGTGAAACAGCATAGCAACAAGTAAAAAAGAGTAGACAACCCAGGTTCATCAAATTATGTGGCTATATATGTACCTATGCATACATTTCACTGCAGTTTCCATCTGAAATGAACACTAGTAGTAGAAAAATGTTGTAGATGGAAACTAAACAAATGTCATGGTTGGTTTAGTGGTTAGGTTTAAGGTAACCTTAGATCATTAATAGATAGATAGATAGATAGATAGATAGATAGATAGATAGATAGATAGATAGATAGATAGATAGATAGATAGATAGATAGATAGATAGCTGTGCAATGTGCATAATAAGAGTAGTTCTTAAGTTTCATTTTAATGCAAATTAATTTATATATATATATATATATATATATATATATATATATATAATATATATATATATATATATAACATACATAAATATAGGAGCCTGATAAAAATGCTCATTTTAGATGAAAATTTCAGACGGCACTTAGAGGCTTTTGCATCTGAACTCATATATATATATATATATATATACTGTATATATATGAAAACAAATTTAAGCCATTACAACTTAAATTACAACAAACACAAATTGACCAGTGACATATTTTAATAGCATATCTGCTTAAAGTCTATAGCATTTCCAGAACTGTGTGTGTTCTCAAGTCTGACCATCTCAAGGGCAAAGAGACAGTAAGGACATCTCTCTGCATATGGCATTTGAGTGCCGCTGAGGAGGTGTCTAACATTGAACATGCCTGACTGGCCGACATTTACTATAGAGATGACAGACGACACCAGGGACTAGAGTCATGAAGCATACACACATTAGGACACAAGCAAGCCACTGCTGAATAAAAAAGAGAAGTTGTTGCATTCATTTCAACAAGGTCAGAGTTTAGTCTGGCTTAAAACAATTTTCTGTGCTTTCAAAGTTCCCTGTGAGAATATTTCACTTTGCATATGATTGGAATCTTCCTTCCATAACAAAACATATTATGTTAAATATATTATTATTATTATTATTATTCAACCTTGGTGCATGCTGTGTATATTATATACCTGACTGACAAAAAAAAGGCCTGGAATACAGCACAAGAGACCTTTTAGTTATTATACGCACACAAAGTTTTGATTGGTGCAGCCAAAAAATTGTATATATATACAATGTCAAACAATGTGGGTTTTGTAAAATTTTTTTTATTATTATTTTTTAAAAGAAGTCTCTTAGGCTCCTAAATGTTGAAAATAGTTGTGCAGCTTAATATTTTGTAGAACTTTTGTAACATTACAAATGTCTCAACTATCACTATTGATCATTAAATGCATTCTTGCAAAATAAAAGTATTATTTTTTTTCAAAAACTTTTAAGCTGCAATGGCCATTAGAAAGTTCTTTCTGACGAAAACTTGCCTGTGTCTCTGGAGAGCACAACTTTTTCACTTAACACGGTGCAACTAAAACACAATTATCAAAAAGGGTGAAAAATGTTCCTCTCTGGTCTGTCATGTTTTATGTTGCTCTCATTGGCATGAACATGTAGCCCTGCTTGGAGTTAAAGGCTTATGAAAGTTGAAGACTGAAACTCCCAAAGTTGCTTATGCCGTTATAAGTATGACAAGTCCGCTCAAATCTTCCTTTTTTTTTTTTCCTTCTTCTTCAGCATCCCTGAACTCGACCACTACTTAAGCTCATTAAATGTTTGAGTCTGACAGAAATGTATTACCCCAAGAGTCCAATATTTCTAACCCAGAGATTTACAATTCACTTATCACATTTTCTTCACTGGGTCTGAAACTTTCTGCTATTTTCAAAGGAGCCCAGTGGAATTCAATAAAGTCTCCTTCACTTCTAGGAAGGTCTGTATATTGGACAGAATTTAACAACACGATTTTAAAGTCTCTATTAAATATTAATTTAACATGTCCATAGTACGAGATTCTGACACGTTGGCTTGGCAAGTTTTCAATAAGCTCTCTCAATTTTTCTCTTAGACTACATTAAAGAGCTGTCTCACCTATACTGAATATTCCATTAAAAGTGATATAAACGTTGTTTAACTCCTATGTGGCAAATATAAAATCTACATTTATACATCTACTGGATGTCCACTACTTTTAAAGGGATAGTTGAGCCAAAAATTTTAAATTTAATTTACAACCCTCGTGTTACCCTCTTAACCCTCTTCCAGGATTCACCTTTTGAGTCTCACTAAATAAATAAAAGTATAAAGGTTGGGAACAATAAGAAAATTAGTAAATAGTAAATAATGTAAATAATGACAGAAATTCAATTCTTAGTTGAACCGTACCTAAACCAACCCCCAAAAAACCTCACAAACCTAAAGAACCATTTTTTTTCAGAGCCTTTTGTGCTTTGGTGAAATTTAGCATCACATCACTTGCACACCCAGAATGCGAGTCCAAACATCTGATAAAACATTGCAATAATCCACGAGTAATCCACATGACTTCAGTTCATCAATTAGCACCTAGTGAAGCGAAAAACTGCATATTTTTGCATCTGTTGCTCCCATTTAAAATATGAGTCCTATATCCATGTTTTCTCCAGTGAAAATGTTGTCTCGTCTAAATCAGGAGAGAAATATGCAGACATTAAGCACTATTTACAAGCAAAAATTGCCCAAAAACAGTTCTAAACAAATATGTTGATGGATTCTGATATCAGAGGATAATAGGGAATGGACTTTTTCCCACTGGAGGAAGCGTTATTATGGATTGTGGACTTATATTTTGGCCACAAATGTTAAAACACTTTAAAGATGAATTTGTTTCCTACAAACACAAAGCTTTTCATAAAATGTTAATTGATGAACTGGAGTGGTGTGGATTACTTGTGGATTATTGTGATGTTTTTATCAGATGTTTGGACTCCCATTCACTGCAGAGGATCCATTGGTGAGCAAGTGATGTAATGCTAAATTTCTCCAAATCTGTTCTGATGTAAAAGCACACTCATCTATATCTTGAATGGCCTGGGGGTGAGTAAATGTTCTGCAAATTAAAATGTTTGGGTGAACCATTCCTTTGTGTGTGTGTATATGCTTTATTTCCAATGAACAAAAACAATAAAGTTAAAGCTAAAGGCTGGTGAGTTTGTTTTAATATATAATCTTTTTAAACATGCATATATTAAAATGTGATATACATACAGAATATGCCATATGTTCATCATGCACTCAAGCCAAGTGTTTTCCTTGTGGTTTACACACACGTGGCCTTGTTAGAGATATGGTTTATGCACAAGATATCGACCACCGTTATGATAAATGACTGGCTGTAATGCTGGATTATGTAGAAAGTGCGAAAAACCAAACAAACATCCTCCCTGCTGTGTCAAACTGCATTCAGAGAAGCTCCGTTAATTGAAATATTTGTGTGTTCAAGAGACTATAGGAGGCTTGTGGCCTTGAGCATTTGACAGATTCACTATTTCGAAACTCCAGCTTGAGTGATATTACTTAAGTATGATTTAAACTGAATAGAGCAACATTCACTGAAGCAGATCCGTCAGAACTCTCCTTGTAATTATGAGTTTGACAGCACACTCAGTCCCTGACAAACATAGATGGTTCGGATGGGTTTTAGTAGAGTCTGGTGGCACTAGAGGGCTGGTAATTGGAACAACACTGCTGTGTATTAGCAATCAGAACACAGTGGGACAGACCAGCTAAAATCTCCCACTGCTTAAAGCCTCGCTCATCTCAGCAATGGGCCGCCGATGACAGGAACACCACGCGGTGCAGTCATTATTTACTGTGACCATTTCTTTATTGAGGTTTCCTCTTATAGGACGGACTCTGGAGAGATCACAAGCGAAGGGCAGACATAAAACAAGAAAACGAAAAATAAAATAAAAAGTCTAGTAACATGCATATTTTTTTATTTGTTATTCTAAATACATGCATTCGTTTCACTGACATAAAGTTATGTATGACTTTTGTCATTATATCTGGCATTTATTTGATGTTTCGTGTCAGCACATCTTTACTGCAGAGTACACAATCTAGCAGCTTCTGTCAATTTGTTAATTTCATTTCAATCTTCTCCGAAAATTAATGACAACTAGCTTGTGATGCTCCCTATTTGTAAGTCACTTTGGATAAAAGCATCTGCTAAATTAATAAATGTCAGTGTAAATATGAAGTGTTGTGTATGCAACTTATTTTAACCAAAGAATAATTCAATCAAAGATTAATTATTTTTTTTAAGTTTTTAATTTGTTAGAATAATGAGCTTTTTAAAATTCAAGTCATTTTACTCAATATATGCACATGAATTTTAAATGTGTACATATTTAAAAAGTAACTGTAACGCAGTTCGTAGGTCGGGAAGAAGGAGGCGGGAACCGGCAAACATTTACGGATTTAATAATCAAAATAAACAAACGTAAAAGTACAGCGGCAGCCCCTCACGGACGACTGCCGCACACAAAACACCAAATAATATCCAGGCCTGGTCCTCTCTCGTCTTCCACTGTCGTCACTCCTCCTCTTATCCTTCCGGAGCTCCTCCGTGGGACTCGAGACCGGTGAGTGTCGCAGGTGTCGCTCATTATCATTAACTCCACCGGCCTCGCTCCGTTCCCACGGCTCTCGGCCCCGCCCCACTCACCACATACCCCCATCGCCCCTCGCAGGCTTCCTGGGGGGGGGGACCCGTCAGGGCGGCCGCGGCGTACCTGGGGGTACGGACAGACGAGGCGAGAGAAAAGGAGACGGAAGGATGAGGAGTGACAGAGACGAGAGAGGGGAGAGAGGAAAAAAAAAAAAAAAAAAAAATCGGTCCGGTTCCCGGACACACTGCTGGTTGGTCCTCAACCAGCTGAGAGGCTCTCACTCGCGGTGCCATGCGATGGTACTGGACCTCTTTGGTGGACGGCTCGACGCCCCGCCTCCTGGCGGACGGCGATGGCTCCTCCGGTCGAGGGCAGCCGGTAGCGAGTCCCCCATTCCCTGCTCCTCCCCATCATGGCGGATGGCAGCAGGCTACGGCCACTCGGCGAATGGCGCCGACTCCTCCGCTCCCTCTCGGACGGCAGCCCCCCTCCTCGACCCAGGAGCACGGCAGCGAGTCTTCCGTCCCACCTGATGTTCCATCGCTCCAGCACCACCGTCGCCTCGGGCAGCCAGCGGCCGTCCCCGCTACTCCCTGCTGCCCGATCTCCTCAGCACCGCGATCCCCCTCAGCAGCGAGGGCTCTCTGACAGCGTGTCCCTCCTTCCTCCCGGGTTTCGGCACCAATGTAACAACGTTCATAGATTCGGGAAGAAGGAGGCGGGAACCGGCAAACATTTAAATATTTAATAACCAAAATAAACAAAAGTAAAAGTACAGCGGCAGCCCCTCACGGACGACTGCCGCACACAAAACACAAAATAATATCCAGGCCTGGTCCTCTCTCGTCTTCCACTGTCGTCACTCCTCCTCTTATCCTTCCGGAGCTCCTCCGTGGGACTCGAGACCGGTGAGTGTCGCAGGTGTCGCTCATTATCATTAACTCCACCGGCCTCGCTCCGTTCCCACGGCTCTCGGCCCCGCCCCACTCACCACAGTAACAAAAGTTAATTTAAATGTATTTTAGACTATTTCATTCAATACAATACAATATAATATAAACATAATATAATATAAACACAATATAATATAATATAAATATAAATCGTATAGCCAATTATTTTATATTAATATTAATACAACATTAATAAATATTAATATACAATATACAATTGTATACACAATTTAGTGTCTACATTTTTAGCGACTAAAATATTAATATTATTATTAATTATAGACAATTTCAAGTTCTTGAATATTGATATCTAAGTACTCACAATGCGTTCCACCTCCTGCAGATAATAATACTCACTAACACACAATGGAAACACACACACACACACACACACTCAGCTGATCAAAGTGAATGAATGATGCATTTATATAGCGCTTTTATTGTGTATTGCCGTACACCCAAAGCGATTTACAATTATGTGGGGGTCTCTCTTCAACCACCACCAGTGTGCAGCATCCACTTGGATGATGCGACGGCAGCCACAGTACAGCGGCGCCAGTGCGCTCACCACACACCAGCTACAGGTGGAGAGGAGAGAGTGATAGAGCCAATCAAGTGGATGGGGATTACTAGGAGGCCATGACTGATAAGGGCCAGTGGAGGGAATTTGGCCAGGACACCGGGGTTACACCCCTACTCTTTACGAGAAGTGCCATGGGATTTTTAGTGACCACAGAGAGTCAGGACCTCGGTTTAACATCTCACCCGAAAGGTGTCCCTCACTATACTGGGGTGTTAGGACCCACACAGACCACAGGGTGAGCACCCCCTGCTGGCCTCACTAACACCTCTTCCAACAGCAACCTAGTTTTCCCAGGAGGTCTCCCATCCAGGTACTGACCAGGCTCAACCCTGCTTAGCTTCAGTGGGCAATCAGTCTTGGGCTGCAGGGTGATATGGCCGTGGCATGAAAGTCCACCCCCAACTGCTCTCTCCCAAACCAACAGAAGAAGAAAAATCAGTACTGATCTCCAAACAGAAGACATGCAAGATGACACACTTACGGATGCCTACTGCCTCTCAAATACAGGCCTCCAGAGATTCCCTGGATAACTGAGAGCAGCGAGGGAGGGTCTGCCCATAAATCTGTCAGCCTCTGCAGGACGGCTATTGGCTGACTGGCAAAGAGTTTCTATGTCACTTTGATGGAAGCCCTGTGGAGCATGGCATCGGCTCACAGAACGCTGCAGAAAGGCACAGCTTCTCATTATGCAAACACATTATGGCACAGTTCACCTCAGGTTGTGCCCAAAATCAGACTATTAGGCTTGGCGTCCGGTACCAGGGTGACGGCAATACGGCACATCTGTGAATCTGCCGACCTTATGCTGCTTTCCGACATCTTCTTGAGCGGTTGAAGGATCACGATTGCTTGTTAAGAGAATGAAGTCTACCCATTTAACAGGAAGCCTCCTGAAGGGGAGACATGGAGAGGCAATGAAATTCCCCATGGATACGTTCTGAGGATTTTGGAATTCAAAGATATAAAAAGAAAGTAGCAGAAAGCAAACTGTAAACAGCCATCTGCGGCTGCGGTGGAGCAATACAATATGCATGAACCACTCCACAAATAAACAATCATCTTACATAAATTTAACCCAGAGTTATAAATAGCTGGTTTAAAAACATCAAATACCTGTATAACTAATCAAAGTCTATTATTCAACCCTATTACCAAAGTTATTATGAGGGGGGCGGGGGCGGGGGCATGGGTCAGAAAAACATTTTTGTAATATTAACAAATAATATGGGGGTTATAGGTTTATTAAAAATCAATTATAATAAAATGTAATAATGCAATAATTATGAATTAATTTAATTATATTTTGATTATCTTATGCATATTTATTTTAGTAAATAAATATATAATCATGCTTTTATTTTGTAATAGACAATTATTTATTTCATGACTAATGATTATTGTAAAAATAAGAAAATAATATACTGGGAATATGTGTTTGGCAATAACAAAACATAATTATTATATTAAGCTTAAAAGCCATGTTTATTTAAATGTTATTGTAAATAAATACAAAAATAAGGGATTTAGACTGCAATTGTCACGGGTTGTCAAGGAAGGAGGACAGTAAATGAAGAAGCATACTTCCAAACAGACTTTACTGAGAATACCGAATAGGTACAACACATAACATAAGCTAATCACAGACAATGGAGAGACTCAAATAAGGAGTAGAAATACACACATGGTAAATGAGGGAACTAAACAGGAACAGCTGGTCACGGATTAACTAATCAGAAACAAAGGTAACTAATTAGAGCTAGTAACAGACTTTTGGTTGAGTTCAGTTCCTGTCATGTCTGTTATGAGCTGGAATTAGTTACCATGGTTCCTGATTAGTTAATCCTTGACCAGCAATCAAATTAAAATAAGACAACAATTATTTTCACATGAGGGCAATCGATAAGATTACTCACCTACTTTCACCAACCATTTGTTGAAATAGAAAATAACTTTTTCTTACTCATGGAAATTGCTGCAATAATTTACTAGTTTTAGCGATTAGTTTATTAGTAAGCAGAAAGTTCATCCACACAGCTTGCATCTGCTAAAATATGAAATATTGATCATATTTTGGTCTTGTATCATTCATCAGTAAGCATGTTTTATTCTGCCTGAGGAATTGTTTGTATGTGCGCTTGGTGTTGCTTACACCCTGCTCCCTGTTTATCTCTCCTCAGCACCGGACTGTCTTCTCACTGAATAAGGAAAGGATCTAATTAGACACACACAGATGTATAAATGCTCCCCATGTGATGCCAGAATGTTGCTGATGGATTTGGGGCCAAATCTGGCTCTCGTACAAGCCTTCATTAAAAAAACAATAGCATCGCCTTCAGTTTTCTGTCTATTTTCCCATGATGCCGCAGGGTTACCATGGAGATGAAGTTGATTGCGCCCTGCTCATGTCAAGTGTGTCACCCTCTGAAAGGCTGTTTAAGGTGTTCTAAGTTGTTTTGCTAATTGCAACCACATGCTTTCTCTTCAAACCCCACTATCCAAAAATATTCTGAAAACCACACTAGACCAACATAATGCAAGCAATTTAAATTAAAGTAATATAAAATATTAAAGGAAACACTTTATCTTTAACGGTGGTTGCAAATTTGCCATTGCAAGTTTATGTAGGGTAAAATAAAATAAAGCAATAAAATAAAAATTGGATTAATTTTTAAAATAATTATCTTATGTTCACAAAGGCTGCATTTATTTAATCAAAAATATGGTAAAAATAGTAATATTGTGAAATATGACATTTTTCATTTTCTATTTAATTTTTTTAAATGTATGCATGTAATGACAAACTTGAAGGATTTGCATTTTTTTATTTAACATGTTCTTCATATATACATAAAACTAATAATAATAGTAACATCAAAAAATACGATTTTAAAATAAATTCTGAATTCAATATATTTTTTTTGTTTTTAAATTATTTTTTACACATTTAAAAATTATGCAAAACTCAGTCAGATTTCACTTTATATGTTGTATAGTAATGCATAGTAAGTATAGTAATGTTGATTTTATTGGTTGACCAATAAAGTCTTAGTAGATAGGCTAGTATCAATACCAATAGTCTATTACAGCAGTCTTCAACGTGGTGCCCACGGGTCTCTGAAGTCTCTGAGTCTCCAAGCAAAATAACCGATATCATATAGAAATTATGATAAAATGTATGTTAATGATGATAAACTCTGAACATTTTTACTCAATATGGATTATTCTAACATCTTATCACCCAACAGAAATAAAAGCTACAGCAGCCAGTCAGTGCATGTCTCTAATAATAAGTCTGCATGTTCTGTGTGTCTCTGTGTGAATGTGTGGAGTAGTTTCATCTGATACACAAACTCAGACATATGTGACTCGTGGTGTTTTCAGTGTCTGTGTCTCGATATATGAGGACATGAACACATGAACTTCATCTTCAGAGCTGCTCTGAGAGTCACTTCACCAGCTTTAAGCAGTTCCATTTGAAAAAAAATTACCATCAAATATATGCTGAAACTAAAACTAAAACTTAAAGACCTTCACGACATATATATATATATATATATATATATATATATATATATATATATATATATATATATATATACCAGTATATAATAAACCAGTGGTCTCCAACCTTTTTGTGAGTGAATGAGGGATGATGAATAATTGATATATATATATATATATATATATATATATATATATATATATATATATATACATATAATTATTCATCATCCCTCAAGGACTCACAAAAAGGTTGGAGAGCAATGGTCTATTATATACCAGTGGCCAGCATGTATAAAATGATCTGCAGGCAGCGTTTCTAGTTTTCTGAATGGCTAAAAGCAACTCTTTTCTGCCATTCACAGAGCCTGGGCTGTCACCAAGACAGGCAATTTTTAAGGACTCCAATTTCAATGATATCTTTCAGGTAGAAGGGACATTTATGCTTGCTATTATTCGTGCTATTCCAAAAATCCCTTACAGCACCTTTAGAGGTAGAATGTAAGGAATGTACTGAAGCAATTAACTGCGTTTCACAGTTCCCTGCCAAGAAATAGTTTGTAAATGCCAAAGAAAGCTATGCACGGAAGTGTGCTGGTGGCTTTTCTGCCAGACACACTGTTGGTAGAAAATCAGTGAAAAAGTAATAGACATTCCCTTTCATTTGAAGAAAACACAACTATTGAGAGTCCTCAGACTTTCACAAATGAAATCCTAAGTGTTCTCTTCAAACGAGGTACTGCAGATGGCTATAGTGGAGCAGCATTTATATATTATAATGTAATCATTTGACATGCTTTAGATGGATATCATCATTTTACTAATAAATGTCTCCATTTTAAGTCACTTCAAATATTATACTCCTACAATACATTCTTATACTGCTTGTGCATTGATTATTTGAAGGTCATTTGATGCATTCACACTGTGGTAAGCAGCAGAAAAATAAAGGTTTTCCGACATATATATATAATTTTTTTTTTTTTTTTTTTTTTCTAAGTTTCTAAGTCTGAAAATAGATCCAAAAGATTTGTGAACCACTATTCTGGACAACAACCTTACAACCACCAGATTTCAACCAGATAACTGAGATTTCTGATTGAACACTAGCACTCATTTATTTTATTTGTTTTAATTAAAACAATAATACTTTGATTGATATTTTTAAATTAGAAAACAGAAATAGTAATAATAGTAATTAGAAATGTAAGGATGCTTAAGCTGATCACTAGTGATAGTAAAGAAATTCATAACTTGAACTTTTTATTCATGAAAGAATCCTGAAACAATGAACACACACACACACACACACACACATATATATATAAAGTTGAAATATATATTGAGCAGCACAACTTTCAACTTTCTTTTAGTTTAGTTTAGTACCAAATCAGCATATTATAATGATTTCTGAAAAATTCTGACACTGAAGAGTGGAGTAATGATACTAAAAATTCAGCTCTCCGTCACAGAAATAAATTATATTTTTAAAATATATTAATATAGAAAAGTTATTTTAAATTGTAGTAATACTTTTATTTATTTGTTTGTTTGTTTAAACTGTTTTGCAGCCTTGGTGAGACTTAAAAATTAATAAATAAATAAATAAAAATAAAAATCTTACCGAGCCCAATCTTTTAAACAGTATTGTACATAAGACTACAAAAAAAAAAAAAAACTTCCCTGCTGAGAGAAAATATCACCTAAACTACAGCTAAACTAGCCTAGCTTGTTTGATGGTCTTGGTCTTAACTGGTCTCCCAGGCAATTCAGCCAGGTTGGTCTGTTGGGATTACAAGCTAAATCCAAGCTTGGCCAGGCTACAAAACCAGTTTAAATGATGTACAGTAAAACCAAATTAAACCAGCTGAGACCAGCAAACCGTCTGTTTTAAGTTTTTTTTTTTCTCCAGCAGGGCTTGAATAAAAAGCATCTGCTAAGTTAATAAAAGCAGATCATGTGAAACATGCATGCAAAATTCAGTGAATACAGCAGCTAGCCTAAAATAACAAAAAAACTAATTCAACTGGTAAGATTAAAATCAAACAAAATCTAGCAACAGTGTAGCAACTTGCTTGTGTGATTTTCACCCTTTATCAACATGCAGCACACTGATGTAGCAAGCAATGTATGTATTCATGAAATCAAAGACCTCCCCTGATTAAATCTGATTGGTCACAGGAGACACATCTGAGATGCATGTAAATAAATACCAGGTGTAAACAGACATATGGGTCCAGACAACCTGAGGCAGATGTTAATACCAGATGTAAACAGAGCCATAGATTCATTTTACAGCATTTACAAACTCACCACATTTCTGCAAAATCAGGTCTATGCTCACACGCGAAGGCCATCTGAATGTCAATCAACAGCCTACCAATTCATCATCTGACTATATAAGCCATTTAGACAGACAAAAACCCATAAACAACATAAACATTCACACTTCCCACACCGGCAATATTTTCTGAGCGAGACACATCTCACCCACTCAGATAATTGAACACTAAAAGCTAACCTTTTTATTGCTTTTGTGTTAGGTCAAGATTTAGGTTTCATTCTCATTAGCTAAGTAAAGAGGAAAATAAAAATACTAATAACATCTCAGATGCAGTCATGGTATGATCACTTTAATGCTATTTGACCATAACGAGGAAATTACTTTGTGGTTATAAAGGAGCAGATGCTCAATTAAAGCAATTTTGAAAGCATGTGAATATTATAAGGTTTTTGTTATATTACTTTCGGTTGACTTCACAATAATAGCAACATGCATCTCGACTTGTCAAAGATAACGCAATAACTCACAGACGTGACAAATTCCACTGCGCTCCTTAAAATAAATAATGTCTGAATAAGATATTGTCTAGCTGAGATGAACAGATAAATTATGACTGCTCAATAATTCTGTTATGCAGCTATAAAACGATATTAGGTTTAATTGGGTTCACAAAGAGCGCAAACCGAGGCCCATTCTTGATGGTCTTAGTGAAAACGACTGCAAGACAATTTGTGCCTAATTTAATTAAAATGCCCTTAAGTACCACCGGAACCAAGAAGAATTGGAGAAGTGAGCGATTTAGAAATATTACTTCAATCAGCAAAGGGACTCAAGTCTGCAACAAAAGCTCCAACGCCCCTGGTCAAGGGAAATCAAATAGCCTCAATGTCATTAATCTCATTGCGAAAGCAGTGTAAGAAAAATGTAATATAATGAGATATTAGGAGATATATTGGAACACGGGGCTAGTTGTCACAAAGTCTATCTCAGAAATACATCTATTCTCTTGCAGTACTTCATTATGTTGGTTTCAAACATCAATTAACAAGTAATTAATTACACTACTGCTCAAAATAGTTTTTTAATTCATTCATTTATTTTTAAAGAAATTAATACTTTTATTTACCAAGAATGCTTTAAACTGACAAAAAGTGACAGTAATAAAATAAAAACAACAACAAAAATGCTGTAGAACACAGAAAACAATTCTCAATATACACATACAAGTTTCATACATTCACAATTCAAAAATTAATTATGTTTCTTGAGCAACAAACCAGCAAATTAAAAGGCTCATGTGACACTGAAGACAGAAGTAATGAAGCTGATAATTCAGCTTTGCATCACAGGAATAAATTACATTTGAAAATATATGCAAATAGAAAATAGTCATTTCAAATAGAAAAAATATTTCATAATTTTACTGTTTTTACTGTATTTTTTGATCAAATACATGCAGCCTTGGTTAGTAAAACATACTGAACAGTAGTGTGTGTGTGTGTACACAAGTTACAAGTTGGATGTACTGTATACAAGTTATTTTTAAATTTATATTTACAAATTTTCACAGTATTACATTTTTACTGTATTTTGATCAAATAAATGTGACCCTGGAGCACAAAACCAGTCTTAAGTCGCTGGGGTATATTTGTAGCAATAGCCAAAAATGCATTGCACGGGTCAAAATTATCGATTTTTCTTTTATGCCAAAAATCATTAGGATATTAAGTAAAAATCATGTTCCTTGAAAATATTGTGTAAATTTCCTACCATAAATACAATAAAACATCATTTTTGATTAGTAATATGCATTGCTAAGGACTTCATTTGGACAACTTTAAAGGCAATTTTCTCAGTATTTCGATTTTTTTGCACCCTCAGATTCCAGATTTTCAAATAGCTGCATCTCGGCCAAATATTGTCCGATCCTAACAAACCATACATCAATGGAAAGATTATGTATCCAGCTTTCAGACGAATCAATCAAAATTTTGAAAAATTGACACTTATGACTGGTTTTGTGGTCCAGGGTCACAAATGCAGTCTTTGTGACCTCTTTCAAAGACATTTTAAAAATCTTCCCGACCATACATTTTTAAACTTGCATGAACATTATTTGTTGTTGAATTTGTTCTGTTTCAAAGCTTCATAGAATTTCACTAAAAAGCCTATACAAACTTTCTATACTCTCTGTGGTAACAACTTACCCCGTATCAACTCACCTGACTAGGGCATGTAACCAGGGCCGCTGCTGGCCAACTGGGTGCCCTAAGCAGGATTGTTTTGCTGTGCCCCCCTCTTTATTAATACAGTTGTCTGATTGATTTTATAGTCTCAAGCATTCAGAAATCACTCAAAAGACAATTGAGCAGATTTACTACGATAAAACCATGGTTCATTTTTGTAAGGGTTGTGCTGTCCACATGTTTTTGTTGAAGAAATTATAGAGGCTTAATTAATGATTAACATTTAAATGTTTGGTCAATAGACTATTAAACAAGGATTTGATCGTCCTGTACGTATAACCGCAGGATTACCAGGCCTTTGACTCCGTTTGCAGACATTTGTAATAACATGTAATGTACATAAGTTGTTTATTTTGTATTAGCCTACATTATGTATTTTATCAGTGTTATTCGATGAAACCATATAATTATTAATTAACCAATCAATATTGCCTCATTGTTTTTATATAATGCATTTTACATTTAACAGTAGCAAAAGCTATTTTTGGCTTAGGTCTGTTTTTATAACAAAAAAAAAAAAAAAAATCTTAATAGTTCTTTGTAAATTATTATTTGAAGTAACAAAACCATGTTTAATTTGCGGTTACCGTGGCTACAAGAACAATATTTTTTGGTTTTATAAGTGTTAAAAACCATGGCTAATTTTCGTAAGGGGACATGGAAACTCAGAGAGTATATTAGATGTGTTGGTGGTGGTGAAATTATTTCCGACATTAAAACACATTATTATGTTTGTATGTCAACAGCCAAAAAAGTTTCACAGGATTATGAAGTGATGCGCGGGCTTCCACTTTATTTATTTATTGCTGATGTATTTTCACGGGCATAGTTGTCCATCAATTATGATCATTTGCATTCAGCTGCAAACATGAGGTGCGAGCGGTCACGGGCACGGATGCGGGAATGGTACGTCAACATTTTTTTTTTTTGAGCAACTGGGATGGTGCCCCCCTGGGAGTTGGTGCTCTACATGCTGCATGTAACCACAAAAGGTCAGTGTGTGTTAAATGAACTTGTTCTTTTAACTTACAGTACAGCTGCCATCGGGGCATGTTTTCACAAAAGGTCAACGTGTCTTCAATGAACCTTGATCTATTTTCCTGAGCAATAGCGATGGTTACCTTTAAGGTCTGTGTCTAGAAATTGTTTGTGAAAATGACAAAAAACACCAAACCCTATGAGAATTATTCACTGGAGTGAGTACCGTGTCACTCCTGTTTTTTTGGAACCACAATATGACACAGAAGCAGTGGTAGTGGACTATAAACTTCCCCCAAAAACATACAGGCATGCAGAAAGTAATAAATGCAAATACAGTATTGATAAAAGTAAAAAAAAAAAAAAAATGGCTTGTGGACAGACAGTCTCTTGCACAAACCTGAATAGCGCAGTGAAGTGAGAGTTTAAAAATAGAGTCCGAGGCAGCGTATGTGCATGGGGGGGGCTCTGCAGGATGATTAGCTCAGACAGCTTGAGTAGGAGTTGTTGAGCAGTGTGACAGCCTGCAGGAAGAAAACTGTTACTTAGTCTGCTTGTTTTGGCCTGAAAGGCCCTTAACCTTTTTTTTTTCCAGGTGGTAATGGACAGATCATGTGGCAGGTAACAGCAATCTTTCCCGGTGCTTCAGGCCCTTCATACACACAGCACAGTGCAAATGTCCTTGATCGTGGGAAAAAGCCCCAGTGAACTGTGACATGGTCACCCTTCACTGCAGTGATTTTCTGTTTCAGAGCAAATGTTGTAGAACACAGAAAACAATTCTCAATATACACCTACAAGTTTCATACATTCACAATTCAAAAATTAATTAATGCATTTGTTCATTCATTCGCTTATTATGTTAAAGGAAAGGATTTTCAGTGAATAATGACCTTGAATAATTTATCTAATATATTTAATATAAAATCCCAAAAGGCATAAACATATGTTATAATTATTGTTATAATTGTATATTAAAATTGTATTATTATTATTATTAATTATTTATATAAAATTTGTATATATTGAAGTTAATCAAGTATGGAAAAGAGCAAATAAATATTCTTTAGAGAGAGAGCGAGGGGTAGTTCACTAAAATATATATAATAATATATATATATATATATATATATATATATATATATATATATATATATATATATATATAAATAACCCCCAAAAGACAGAATAATGCTGT
The DNA here is from genome assembly GCF_936440315.1 of Barbus barbus. Classification (NCBI taxonomy): domain Eukaryota; kingdom Metazoa; phylum Chordata; class Actinopteri; order Cypriniformes; family Cyprinidae; genus Barbus; species Barbus barbus. Next base: position 24,480,023 of record NC_136760.1, read on the forward strand.
TTTATAAATAATAAATATTTTTAATATTAAACATTATTATAGTTTTCTATTCAAATTTCATTATTATTATTTATATTATTATTATAAAGAATAGTCTTTAAATATATTAAAAGCACCCAAAACACAAAAATGCTGTTTTATGAATATTACATATTTGTATATTTTATATACTGAAGCTAATCAACCAGTTCATACATACTGTGGTATTTATGGAAAAGAGTAGAATAGATTTTCTTTATATATACCGTAAATAAATAAATGCCAGCTTAGAATGACACAGTCTGTTCATTTTAGGGGAAAAAAAATATTTCTTAAAAAAATAAAACCAAACACTATTGTTAAAAATCCCTACAGGCCATATTGTTTAAGCCATCTTCGATTTAGATAATAAGATGACATTTTTACTATGCTGTTAAAATGTAACCATTGATTGAGTATGGTGTCACGAAAGCTCATCCCTCCCCCGGCAATGAAATACATGTGGATGGTTTTATCATTTGTTCTTAACCTTGTTCATCAAGGTTAAACATGCCATCTTTTAATTAACCATGAGTTTCAATTTAATTTCAGAAGTGTAATATACGTTCAACGGGAAGCCAGAATATAAAATGTGGGAAGTCGTGGGCTAATGGTTAGAGAGTCGGCCTTGTAATCAAAAGGTTGTGGGTTCGAGTCCCCGGCCGGCAGGAATTGTAGGTGGGGGGAGTGAATGTCCAGCGCTCTCTCCACCCTCAATACCACGACTGAGGTGCCCTTGAGCAAGGCACCGAACCCTCAACTGCTCCCCGGGCGCCGCACCATAAATGGCTGCCCACTGCTCCGGGTGTGTGTTCACGGAGTGTGTGTGTGTGTGTTCACTGCTGTGTGTGTGCACGTTGGATGGGTTAAATGCAAAGCACGAATTCCGAGTATGGGTCACCATACTTGGCTGAATGTCACTTCAAAATATGAATGTCATAGCAACTGTGTAGTTTTATAAGCATGGCGCACAAGTACAAAAATACTGGCATATGTAAATGGCCAAAGGCCCTGATTAGTGAGGTGCTATTTAAAATGCTAAGCCCTTTTCATGGCACTACGTCTAATTGAAAAAGTTTGCAATTATAAACACGGAACAGTTAATGTAGTCATGGAACTTGTTGCTTACCTCGTCTGTAACAAAGGCACACTTTCCTACAGCAAGCTCACAACCCATGTGTCCCTAAATAATAGCTCTCTAATGATTTCACACAAAGCTGCCTAGAAACCCATATGTGTAGAATGAATAAGTGTTTGCTCTGAATGTGAAAAAAAGACTGAGTACATTGCTGACTTTTTTCTTAAACTTATTTTCTAAAGGAACAGTTCACCTGAAAATATGTTGTTATTATTTACTCATTTCAAACCTGTATTTCTTTATTCTCAAACAAGACAAATAAACAGTTTGAAGTATATTTTTTCACCTAGCCATGATGTATATTGACCAAAAATCATAGTAAAACTATATATATATATATGTGTGTGTGTGTGTGTGTGAGCGTATAGTATATGCACTCACAAGTCCTCTGACTCCATTAAGCAGCTTTGTTTGAGGACCAGAGCAACAGTTGTGAATGAATCAATTTGATTCATAAATGAATTGAGATCAGCTGACTCACTGAAAAGAATCAGCTCAAATGATTCATTCGCTCCACAGACTTGAGTTAATAACTCATACATTTCACTCTGTTCCTCATGCAAAGCTATCATGTTTTCAGAAGACTTGTATCACAAAAGTCAAATGAACTAATTTTAGAGTATACTTTATTTATTTATTTGTTCACTATGAACTGTAACTGTATGATAAAGACACTGTTAAAAAAAAGTTGCAAATAAAACAAAGATTATTGGTGCACACTTTACAAGAAAATACCATTTCAGTCTTTCTACTTCAAAATTTTACATTTAATTAAATCTGTTAATTGTAATTTCTTTATATTTTTGTGAAATTTACTAGCAATTTGTAAATGAAAACTACACCTTTTATTTTATTTTATTTTATTAATTTTTTTTTTTTTTTTTTTTCAGTAGCTTCATGGAGGCTCTTAATGAAACGATTCTGTTCCCTAGAAAATGAAACAGCGTATGGGTTTGGGATGACATGAGTGATTATTTTTTTTTTTTTTACTATTCCTTTTAATAGCATGGAAGAAATTCAAGAAATGTATTGGAAACTATGAGATAAAACATCCGGTAGAGGGGTGGAGGAATGTCATGACCTTCATTCTGTTTCATGCTACTGCCACCCCAATCTGTTAGTTCATGTTGCTACGGAAACGCGGATAAGGTAGTTTGACAAGGTCATACTCATGGTCTCATCCATTCATCATCATAAAATCCCAATATAAATAATTCATGATTTTTGCTCTTGAGGAAATCTGTTCCTCCACAAGGCACAATTAAAACCATAATCCCAGGATTCCTCTGGGGCATATCAAGGCAATGGTGTATCTTTGAGTGTCGCCTGAAAAACGACCATATTTTATACCAGTGTCATTAAATAACCTTGCCGCTATCTTTATGTCAGTGGGCTTATTCACTTAGAAATCATACTAATGCAAAAGCGCTCAAATCAATCATTCCCTCAAATGCATTCATGAAGTCTTAAAGACAGATTACCCCAAAAAGTCATTACTGACTCAACATCATCGATGCATGTGAAAAAAGAGCTGCATTTATTTAATTAAAAATACAGTAAAAACACTTAAATTGTGAAATACTAATACAACATTAAAAAACTGTTTTATATTATGGCAATTTCTTAAGTAATTTTAATGCATCCAAGTAAAAAAAAAATCATTATAAATATATATATATATATATATATATATATATATATATAGCTAGCCTATATATATATATATGTTAAGATTCTTCAAAAAATTGTACTATGTGGAAAAATAATAAAAGCACATAGGTTTGAAAGAACATTACGGTGAGTACATGACAGAATTTTCATTTTGCCAAACTATTCCTTTCCTGTCTTTGCTGATGTGACATCAAGGCTTGAATTCTGCAGTGGCAGTGCTTTGACGTCTATGACATGACTTGTGACAGATGGTCCCACGAATGCATCAACACAATCATGTCACTCAACTATATAAAAGTCAGCTTCTGTATTTCTTGTCATCATGCTAAGGTTTTTCCTGAAGCGTTGACAAAGTAATGACAGCATACTGGCAAATAGATGTGCTACGACAAACTGCACAGTTCGAGAATCGACAACACAACTTTCCACTGATTCTCAGCATGCCTGCGTTTCAACACATTCTGCTTTCTTAAAGCTATTCAGACTCCAGAGCTATTGTACCATTTCGTCCAGCTAAAAGTGGGAAAATAATAAAGCTTTGACGCCCACCTCTCGAATTGATAGTCATGTTAGGGACAGAATTTGCCCTCCCCTCCTGATATTGCAGGCATTTCAGCTTTCCAGAGGCACGGGAACCCCTTTTAAGCCATCAGTCATGACAGATTTAGTGACTTACAGCAGGTGATGTTTGCCTGTTCTTTCACCCTGTCCTTTTCACTTATTGTCTGTCTCTCTCTTCATCTCGTTTCTTTTCTCTCTACCCATGTGCTACAGATATATAAAAAAGGCTTTTGGACTGCTGATGAAAATGTTTCTTTTGAGCATTCATCCCCTACTGTTCTGTCTGTGGGCCATTGTGTTGTAATTATAGAGCTGTGTCTGATATCTTCCTGATAAACCACAAGCGCTCCTCGTGCATCCCTTCAACATTCAACTGCTTTATCCATTAGTAGGATTTCAGCCGCTATGACATGTGACAAATGTTCCGGGAGAATTATTTTAACATCCTCTCACTAAGAAAAAATATGATCTGAATTATAAGAGATGGAGATAATAACGACTAGTCAGATCACTTCTCGAAAATACAATTATGCTTTGGATGATGCAAATGCATGTGGCAAGTTCTTCTTAAAGCTTCTTTTCTGTGTAATAGGAAATATTTTTGATATATGCTATTGTTATAATGTATAACAACACTGCTCCTGTTCACTTGTAGCTGTGAGCGGCATCCACATACTAGGACTAGGGGTCACAAATGGGTCACAGGTCTGTTCTGACCCATGCACAGAAGTGAAAGTCAATGCTACAGTGCATGTAAATGATAGTCAGCAAATATAGCTAGCATATAGCTAATAGATCCATTAGGGCTTGATTTTAAAGTAAGAGGAGAGTTAGCAGGGCCAACAGTTCCCATTTCTTTGATGGTTGATATCAAAGGTTGGTGTCAAATATCGTTTATTATTTACTCATCCTCAGGCTGATCTTTTCCATACAGATTGAAAATGAATGCATTTCTGTCATATTACATTTCTCAATATGAGTAAAAGTCAAAGCACTTACAGTGTCACTTCACCTGAAAACTACAGTGATTTGTAACTGTGATGACGTGAATTGAGATTGCAAAAATGTATGCATATGCAACTGTACTTTCCTGGTGAACCAGGTAAAACTGACCCTAATCCTCTATGATAGACTATTAAAATCAGAAACATATACTGTTCTGATCTGTGCAGGAAAGGGAAACATATAACATACTTTTCTGATTTATGTCTCCAGTCTCATTCGAAGATGTCACTAAGCTTTTATCTGCGCTTTATGAATTAATTATAACGTCCAAGAACATTATCCAAGTTGATGGCCAATTCACCGAAAATATTTGATGGAGAGTGTGATACCTTCTCTCTCCTCCCTCCATCACTGTCAACATAGAGTCACATATGGAGGCAGTTAATAACATTTAATATGTTCCTTCTTGTCATTTTCAGACCACATGCCAAAACAACATTATGAAACACATTTTCTGACAGTAAGAAATTCACGCTGTTCATTCACACGCTCTGCACCTGCACTCACATGCTTCCAAACTCACAAAATGACAGCCACATCAACAATACACACTCCATTCTCTATTCAAATGTTTAAGAAATAGATCCCTCAAAAATGGCCATTTTGTCATCATTTACTTGAGCCTCAACCTTGTATAATTTCTTTCTTCTGTGAAGCACAAATGAGATTTTAGGCTGAACAACCAAGCTCCTGCTTTGCAAGTAATGTGGAAGAAGATTTATACATGATTTGTGTTCAAGGAGAAAAATTGCACCAGATTTAACATTATTGATACTATATGTTTTGGTTCTCAAGACTTATAAGACAGATTGTGGTCTATAAATGTTCAAATACAACTGAGAATTAGATGCAGTATGTCAAATATGGCTTTAGAAGAAATACAGTGATTTTATTGACATTTGAAGGTGTTTTTGGAGCATGGCTTTATAAATCAAAATTGTATTTTGTTTCGCAGAAAATATGAGAGAGTTAAAAGTAAAAGTTCACTCAAAAAGAAAACTTACAGAAAATGTTCGTAGGCCTCAGGCCATTCAAGATCTGTTTCTTGATCAGAACAGATTTGGAGAAATTTAGCATTACATTACTTGTTCACCAATGGATCCTCTGCAGTGAATGGGTGCCGTCAGAATGAGAGTCCAAACAGCTGAGAGAGACAAATAAAATTAAATCAAAAATAATAATAATACACACCACTGCATTCCATCAATTAACATCTTGTGAAGCAAAAAGCTGCTTGTTTGTAAGAAACAAAATCATTATTAAGACAATGTAACTTTAAATAATATTGCTTACTCCATAAAAAAAAAAAAGTTTAATCTGATTCATAGAACAGGATCAAAAACCATTTAAAAACAGTCCAAAATATTGGTAAGATTTTGATGTGAGAGGATGGACTTTTTCTTTTTTTGGAGAAAGTGTCATTATGTAATATGGACTGATATTTTAGCAGTAGTGTTGTTTTTGGCGGCCTGTTTTGATTTTAGTTTTAGTCTAGTCTTTGTGTGAAGCTGTCATTTTAGTTTTTATTAGTTTTAGTCTTTAACTAAAGTCTGAGCATTTTAGTCTTATATTAGTCAGAATTATCCATGACTATTTTCGTCTAGTTTTAGTCGATGCAAACTGATGACATTTAGTCTAGTTTTAGTAATTGAAAATTGCATTTTAGTCTCTTTTTAGCAATTCTATTTAACCCAGTCAATATAGTATAAGTACCTAGTAGCAGTGGCATACCGTGGGGTTTTAGTCAGGGCCTTCAGTAAGCAACTGTAAACTACATGTACACATCTTACACATCTCTGTTACAGCTAACGGAGCTATATAGTAGCTGGCACGTAGCTGGACCCAGAGGGCGGGCTGTCATTTAAAGTCACAATTTGATTGGCTGATGATTCTGTCACTAATGCTGGTAACCAATCAGATGTGACATCTTTCAACCAAAGGGTAGCACTATCTGTAGTACTGGCCTCTGACTTGTTTTAAGATATTCCAGTTCAACCTCAATAATAGGTAATTTAGTGGACATTACACAAATGAAAATGATACCTAAATAACCAATAAAAACATGATTTTTACATTCACATTTGTGAAGAAAAGAAATGCCTTTGTCCTTCAATGAATTGAGATTTTTTACTGTCTCTGAGTTATCTGCACCTCCATATGGGCATTGTTTGCACAGATAGCATAATTTTGCCGCTGGGCTCTTGTAATCTCTTCATCTAAATGTTCCTCGACTTTCCTCCACAGCTGTCTAAGATTTGCTTGTGTGTTGTTTTGAGCTATGAACCAGTCTGGGTGTCTCTAAGATAATTCTTGTAAACTATACATCTACACATGTGAATAAAGACTGCGCTGTTAATTAGACAGAAAAGACGGTTGATTAACCATCTGTGCAGAGGGCCACGATGGGTATTTTTCGTTCTAAAATACACTGTGCTCAACATGAGTGAAAAAGACAAGAATGTCAATTTGAATCGAATAGGTGTTTTAGATGTTGTCACTTTGCCTGTGACATTGTCACACTATTCCACTCCCTGAAGCCACCGAAAAAACATGCCATTCCTCCGATTTACAATGAAAATACTGTTTCCACACCAACAGTACTGTTTGTATCTCGATTAAATGTATCAGATGTAATACCTCCTAAAAATCTGTTATTGATTATATATGACTTTATGAGTATGAGTAAGCAGTATGATAGATATAATAGAATAATATATATATATATATATATATATATATATATATATATATATATATATATATATATATATATATATATATATATACAAACCTATTCCATAAATGTATTAAAAATAACATGGAAGGAGAAAAATATGAAGGGACTTGCTTTTATCCATCAGGAGCTGATTACGACATTGAACAAGTAAGTACTATCAAATTTGAGTTCATATTTTTTTTTCTATACAAGCCAAAGAACACTTTCTCCATCCAAACTGTTATGGGTCAGACCATGCTGTCAAACTTCCGCTACTTATTTTGTTCTCTCAGCAGTTCCTCTCAAAAAAATTAAAACCTTGAGAATACCTTGAATACCTTGAGACAGTCAGCAAGTCCAAAAGCCACTCATAAATCTGCTGTTGGTCCGGAGGTAGAAAAACACCAGAGAGATGTGCAAGATGGCACAGCAGTGAGAGGTCATTATTTGGTCACTTTGACTCAGACAGAGTGTTGACCCCAGAGAAATGCCTCACAGTTATGTTGGAGAGACCATAGGTGTTTACCTTCCTGCCGCCTGTCGTCATGGACGATCTATCCATACAGCGTATCTGATGATGTGCAGTGGCAGTTCCCACAACAACAGCAGAATCTGTCACCGCTACCATGAGGGGGGCAAATGGAAAAGACAATCCTATGAGAAAAACAGATCGAGGAAAGAACAAAAGGAGGAGAGAAAAACAAATTCAGTCTGGACCTCACATAAAATCGATCAAACAGCTTCAGACACTTAAAAATATAGCGTACAAGTAAAATGGGCCTCTATCAAGGTAGTTTTATTTTTATTTTTTGGAGCATAGATGTCATGGCTACAATGAAATGACCATTTAAAAAAAAAAATGTCTCTCTCTCCTCACGGGGATGGGAGGGGCTCCCTCTGTCACTACCCACGCTGGCTTCTCTACCGAGCAGAGAACCATCGGCTAGTGCTCTGGGCGATCTGAGGATTACAGTGAGTGCCGTCTTACGGTGTGCCCAGCATTTTCGTTCGGCGCGCTGATAGAGGATTAGATGTCGATCGCGGCATCGGGGGATGGGCAATCGTCCTCTGAGGATGAAGGTTCGGTGCAGCTGCCCCCTCGGGGTTCGCGGCCGCCACCGAATCTGACCCAGAGTTGACGGCCGTGCTATCCCGGGCCGCCGCGAGATTGGGCTGGAGGCGTGCACACCTCTCAGTCCCGAGCCCTCGCGGTGAGGTGATTGGCTCCTCGGCATGGGCTGTGGCTCGCGACCACGCCCTGCCTTGGCTCTTTTCTTCCCGGAAGTGCACGAGGAGCTGATGTAGTCGTGGATGGCCCTTTTTACGGCCAGAAGCGGCGCGTCTGCCTCCTCCGTCCTCGCTACCCTCGATGGCGGGGCGGCCAAGGGCGCCCTTGCCCCGTTACGGGAAGTGGGCGTCAGGATCCTCAACTATCTCGACGATTGGCTCATCCTGGCCCGGTCGCGAGAACAGTTGTGTGGTCACAGGGACCTGGTGCTCCGGCACCTCAGCCAGTTGGGGCTTCGGGTCAACTGGGAAAAGAGCAAGCTCTCCCCTGTGCAGAGAATCTCTTTTCTCGGTGTGGAGTTAGACTCCGTGAGTATGACGGCACGTCTCACGGACGAGCGCGCCCAATCAGTGCTGAACTGCCTGAGTTCCTTCAGAGGCAGGACAGTGGTTCCGCTGAAACGGTTTCAGCAGCTCCTGGGGCATATGGCATCCGTAGACGCAGTCACGCTGCTCGGGTTGCTTCATGTGAGACCACTTCAGCACTGGTTACACTCACGGGTCCCGAGATGGGCATAGCGCCGCGGGACACGTCGTGTGACCATCACGCAATCGTGTCGCCGCTCTTTCAGCCCCTGGTCAGACCTTGCGTTTCTACGGGCCGGGGTGCCCTTAGGACAAGTGTCCCGGCATGTTGTTGTCACAACAGATGCCTCCAGCACGTGCTGGGGCGCTACATGCAACGGGCATGCAGCTTCGGGGCTCTGGACAGGGCCTCGACTGCTTTGGCACATCAACTGCCTAGAGCTGCTGGCAGTGCATCTGGCCCTAAAGCAGTTCCGGCCACTGCTGTTGGGCCAGCACGTGTTGGTCCGTACGGCTGGCCTCGGGCTCTGCGCAAGTATGCATTTCCCCCAGTGAGCCTGCTCGCACAGACACTGTGCAAGGTCAGGGAGGACGAGGAGCAGCCCCTCCCTGGCGTATCCCTCTGAGGAAGGAACTCCTCTCTCAGGGGCTCGGCACCACATGGCACCCGCGTCCAGATCTGTGGAACCTTTAAGTACCACAGGCGTGGTAGACACCATCACTCAGGCTAGAGCTCCTTCAACAAGGCAAGCCTATGCACTGAAGTGGAGTCTGTTCGCGAACTGGTGTTCTTCTCGCCGGGAAGACCCCCGAAGATGCACGATTGGAGTAGTGCTTTCTTTCCTGCAAGAAAGGTGGGAGCGTAGGCTGTCACCCTCCACCTTGAAAGTGTATGTGGCTGCTATCGCAGCCCATCACGATGCAGTGGACGGCCGGTCCCTAGGAAAGCATGATCTCATCGTGAGGTTCCTGAGGGGTGCCAGGAGGTTGAATCCCCCTAGGTCACCCCTGATGCCCTCCTGGGACCTCTCTATCGTCCTGGCTAGACTTCAGAGGGGTCCCTTTGAGCCGCTGGACTCAGTCGAGCCGAAAATCCTGTCGAAGACAGCGCTCCTGACCGCGCTCACTTCCATCAAGAGGGTCGGGGACCTCCAAGCATTTTCGGTAAGCGAAGAGTGCCTTGTGTTCGGGCCGGCCTACTCTCACATTGTCCTGAGACCCCGGCCTGGATACGTGCCTAAGGTTCCCACCACGCCCTTCCGCGATCAGGTGGTGAACCTGCAAGCACTGCCCTCGGAGGAGGCAGACCCAGCCTTGGCGTTGCTGTGTCCCGTAAGAGCGCTGCGCATATACGTGGACCACACCTGGAGCTTCAGAAGCTCTGATCAGCTCTTTGTCTGCCACGGAGGTCAGCAGAAAGGGAAGGCTGTCTCCAAGCAGAGGTTGGCCCACTGGATAGTGGATGCCATCGCCTTGGCGTACCAGTCCCAAGGCGACCCGTGCCCCCTCGGGGGGAGGGCTCATTCCACACGGAGTGTTGCCTCCTCCTATGCGTTGGCGCACGGCGCCTCTTTGGCAGACATCTGTAGAGCTGCGGGCTCGGCGACACCGAACACCTTCGCGAGATTTTACAGTCTCCGCGTTGAGCCAGTCTCTTCCCGTGTGTTGGGTAACAGGTAAGTGGCGGGAAGAGTTGGCCGGTGTCACACTTGCTGCGCCATTCCCCCTTACCCGGGGATATGAGCGCCTGTTTCTCTCCTCCAGTTAGTTCCCCGGACGGCGAACCCTGGCGGAGTTCCTCCAGCACCCCCGGCAGTCAGACTGGGCGGAGCAGCCTGACGCCAGGCCCAGTACCGGTGTCAGCTTGCCCGGGTCTCCGGTCAGCCCCTGTACTCGGCTAGGTGCCCGTGTGGCCTGATTCCCTTCGGGTGATCCCACACGTGTATCCATCCACGGTACGGTTTCCCTCACGGTAAACCCGTGTCTTCCCTTTGACAGAGCTCTGTCAGACCCTGCTGGCAGCCCTCCTCCCTACTGCCCCAGGGTCCAGGCGTATGTAGCACTGCCCCATGCCTGGGCCAGTCCATACCAGTGTCTCCACATGTTACCTCCCTTCGGGCAGGATGTGGCCCCCGTAGCGCCCTTCTCCGGAAGGCTCGCTTCCCCATCGTTACTGCCAAGCTGTAACAACAAATAGGAAAGACTTGAAGTGGTCTTTCATAGAAGGTCGAAATCCCTTCCGATTTCTGGGAAAAGGAACAGCGGCTTGGCTATCTCCAGCAGCAATGTACTCAGCGGTCCCTGCGGGCGCCAAGGTTAGCGAATATGCGCTGGGGCGGTGGGAAGATTGCGACCTTCGCATGGCATTTGTCTGTCACGCGCTAGCTTGTCAACATCTGCATGCCATAAGGTCGTGATGGGGTTCAGGTTGTGGCGCTTTCCATAGACCCCTAATGTCGTCACGACATAACTCGTAGTGACCGACAGATAGGGAACGTCTCGGTTACGTACGTAACCCTCGTTCCCTGATGAAGGGAACGGAGACGTTATGTCCCCATGCCACAATCTTGAACCATCGCTGGTTGGAGTGGCTCAGGTATGCAAATTCCACTAGCCAATATTCATTGGCGTTTTCTCTTAAGTCAGAGATGATTGGGGCTTCCAAGTAAATCCCCTAATGTCGTCACGACATAACGTCTCCGTTCCCTCCATCAGGGAATGAGGGTTACGTATGTAACCGAGACGTTAAGAAGTTTCAGACCACGCTTTTGCTCTAAAATCTAGTGAGCTTACTCACTATCTACTGCCTACATAGGCAGTAGCCTTCTCTAAAGCAGTTTTCTGTCTGAAATAAAACCTTAGAAGTGGCTGATTTGAAAACTCTACATAGGAAGCAACTAATGCGTGTCATACAAATAGCACACTGTACTATTGATATCAACAGAGTGTATTCCTTTTCCTCAGCTAAACAAAAAACACATAACACACAAATATTAAGTAAAATAGTTCAAAGTTAATTTGATTATTCGATTATTATTATTATTAAATATAATATATCAAGAGTCAGCATTGTATTGAATTGTTCTGTTTTGCTAAAATCAAATACATTACAATGTTTGCATTCTCCTTGAAATGTATATTTCAGAAGTGTTTTTTTTTTTTTTTTTCATGGATAAAAAGAATAGTGGTAGGTGTATGTTCACATGACACTTTCCTACAGGGTTTACTTCCAAATTTCATCAAAGACTGGATTAATGACGTTGAAAATTCAGGTTTGCCATCACAGGAATAAATTACATTTTATAATAGTTTGAAATGTTTTATATATTATGCAATATTGTATATACATATACAATATTACTGTTTTTACTGCATTTTTATTTATTTTTTATAGCATACGACACCTCTTTTAAAAACACCTTACTTTCAAAAATAATAATAATAATAAAACTCTTAATTTCAAACTTTTTAACAGTAGTTTACTATTTTTGGGTATTGCAATTTTAGCAATTTTGCAATCATGGGTTACACAAGTTAAAATGTGGCCTACGATGTGCCTCATTTCCAATCTCCCTTCCTATCTGATAATTTTCTGTCCTCTTTCTAAGGTCAAAGGCTAAAAAACAAAATAAGCACACTAGTCCGGTGACTAAAATATCATGTTACATATTTCTAGTCGATACAGTAGCTGCATTTATATCGGCCCCTCTGACATAGCTGTGCGAGGGCATTTTTAACAACAGAAAAGGAAATACTAATGGGTTGACAGCTTTCATGACACTCTACCATCAAAGGTGATGATAAAGTAACAATTAGCCCCAATTCTAGCCACCAGCTCCGTTTGAACCTTTGGGTGAAGATAAAAAGGCTTGAAAGAGCAGCAGCAAAGGTAAACAAAGGAGAAATTACACAGGAGCAGAGCTTTTAATTGAGAGAGATTTCCTTTTGATGTAACACCAGAGATCTGAGAGACACTGCTTGTGTACTAATTACAGAGCCATGGCAGCAAGCTAATTAGTGCCATGCTAATGATTCTTGTTTACGACTATCTGATGTCAAAATGCCATGGATGAAAATTTAAAAGAAAAGCTTGGGTGCGAAGACTTGCCAAATGTGATAAAGACCTATGAGACTAGGATCACGCATCTTTTTTATCTATACTGTCAGATGCATAAACAATAATACATATTCATGTATTCTTTCAAGTATTCCCAGTACTTTCTTATGGGAAGCCTTTACAGTAATGGATAATAATTATTATTAATAAAGTGTTTATACAAAATACAGACTCGCATCCACACAAATGCATATACGTTTTAGCTGACCAGTACATAAAAAAACACATATGAATGTATTATAATTGCGTAACTTTTTGAAGACTTTGAAATATATTTTAAAGGGTTTTAAGGTTAAAGATATTTTATGAAATGTGTTCAGTTCAAAGTAAAATGTGTATGTGTATATATATATATATATATATGTGTGTGTGTGTGTATGTGTGATTTAATTTTATTTTAGCCATTTCATCAGCCATTAAATTAATGAATAAATAAATAAATGTTAAAGTAAATAAAAAATAAAATAAAAAATTAGCCATTTTATTGACCATTAATAATAATAATAATAATAATAATAATTTAAGACATTCTTATGCTAGGACATTTAGAAGTTGTATTATGTTAATGGTCAAATAAATGCCTAAAAATATAAACATTATGTCTTTAATTTTAGCATTAATGCAATAAAACAGATTTCATGTATACACAAAACAAAACTCATCTGCCATTTCAAACGTGACCACATAAAAACTTTATCCATTCAGCTCAAGAAAAAGTTATTTTAATATCATGGGCCATAAACACTATTGCAGGGACATACTATGGCATATCTTAAACATAAATGGAAAAGCTAAATCGTTATTAAAATGAATGACAGACACATGAAAATATTAGGATGTGCTCTGCTCCTGTCAATGCAATATCAAGAGGAAGAACAGAGAGCGGAAAGAAACAATGGGGAAACTAAGTCGATTTGGCTACAATACAATAGTGATGCCCTACGGAGCTTCTCAGAGCCAAATTGCATTCCTGACACTTTCTTTTATATTAGATTATCAGCCATTTAAACTGGATGTCTGGGGTCTCAAAAGACTTTAGTCTCTCCAGGGTATGAGCCTCCACTCAAAACCCATCAGAATGTGGAGCAGTTCTTCCTCTGGGGGAATTTTTTGACATGAAAATCGCTTCGAGGTCTTTCAGAATGTCTCAAAAACCACAACCTGAAGTGTTAGCTTGTTGTTTCGAAATCAGCTCGCAAACATTTATTTTCTTCTATTGTCTCCTCCACTGTCATTCATTTTAAGCTACCAGACTCTTAAGGTACCCACGCAGTTTACCACCTTGTAATTCCAGTAATCCCTCTTTTTCATGACTCCAATGAACAATGGGATGGATTTAGGTCTAAATGCACCAGAGATTGAACAGAGCGTGAAAAGGAGGAGTGAGTTGAGAGGAACAAAATACATGGAGAAAAAGCTTCTTTCCCCATGAGGGATGAACTGAGCCGGACATCAATAACAATGGCAGAAACCATCCCACGGATCTCATCGAGATGTTTATCGGCCTTCCCCTCCTTCCTTCAACGTGGGATACAAAGTGAACGAGTAAAGGAAAAAAAGATGAGTGTTGTACGCCTACGGACTTGACACTACCACAGGGTAAGTGAAGTGAGGTTAAAAACTTGAAGTAAAAAAGTACTGTTCTAAAGCCTCAATGTCTCAATGGACTGGGAATCTATCCACATAATAATATAATATAAACAATATAATATAATTTAACAATATAATATAATTAAAAGTTTGAATAATTAAGTTTTTGAAAGTCTCTGGGCCCTATTTTAGTGATCTAAGAGCATAAGCGGCAAGTCCGAATACACTTTTGCTATAGTTTAAGGATGGGAAAAAAACGGTCGGCGCACCCGGCACATGGTCTAAAAGGTTTGTCCCTATTCTCTTAATGAGTAATGAGTGTGTTTTGGGCATAACGTGCAAAACACCTATCAGAGTCTCTTTAAGAGCCAGTTGCGCTCGCGCCATTGCGGATTCGATATTTAAACGGCGGAATTTGCAAGAGTAAAGACTGAACGCATCGCGTCTCCAGAAAGGAAACAGATCTGCTCGTGCGCGAGCAAATAGCCTTATTCTGATACATGCAATGACTATCAATTATGACATGTAGGCATTTTTATATTTAGGAAGCCTACACAATAATAATCGTTTACATTATATTCCTTTATTTTTTTATTATTTGGCATGTTTGTGTGCTGCTGAGCGTCCCTGTGTGTATGTGTAGTGTGTAATAAAAAGAGTATACGCACGTTATGGACCCGCCTATAGGCGCATATTACTAATGCGCTCTTTAAAAAACAAAAAAAATAAAAATACTGCGCCATTGACTTTAGACCAGGTTTTAGTTAGTCAATGGAGCAGTCTATTTCAGATGCCTCAAAATAGCAATGCGCCTGAACACACCTCGTTTTCAGACCAGCACGCCCATGAGCGCACAAATGGGCACAAATGCATTTGCTATTTAAACAACGTTGCGATGGACGTGAAAGTGATAACTGAGTTGGGTGAAACTAGCTAAAACACACACACACACACACATGTTGGTTTTTGTGGTTTATGGGGACTCTCCATAGGCGTAATGGTTTTTATACTGAACAAACTGTGTGTGCTATTGCCCTACACCTAAACTTAGCCCTCACAGGAGACTTTGTGCATTTTTAGATTTTCAAAAAAACACCATTTAGTATGTTTTTTAAGCCTTTTGAATTACGGGGACATAGGCAGTGTCCTCATAAACCACCTTCATATTGTAATACCTCTGTCATACCCATGTCATTATACAAATTTGTGTCCTCATAAACCACATAAACATGCACACACACACACACACACACACACACACACACATATATATATATATATATATATATATATATATTCAGTATTCTGAAATATTACTATTTAAAATAACTTTTTTATTTATTTGAACATATTACAATTATTTGAACATTTTACAATTGAATTTATTCTTGAGATGAAAAGCTGAATTTTCAGTAGTCATTAGTCCTCAGTGTTACATGATATTTCAGAAATCATTTTAATATGCTGATTTGCTGCCTGAAGACTATTGTTACTCAATTGCTAATAATTGATATTTTGATCAAAATTATTATTATTATTATCTTATAGCAATATTTAAATAGTTTATAACATCTATATATTTTTTTATAAAATTTTTTTTAGCTAAAGAAAACATGCGTTGTAGTGCAAGATATTTGCACTGTTTTTATGTAACCATGACACCTTGTAAGAACGGCTTGCTTCCTAAGAATACAAGAATTTATGATAGTTAAAGAAGAATGCAATAATATTTATTTGAGGCTGACAGAAATGACAGATGATGGTCGTAAAAATAAGAATGAGGAGGAAAAATGCAGGCTCCTATTTGGCGAGGGATCACATTATAAAATAATCGAATGATTACTGTGAATAATGACGAAGCTTATGGGACAATATGAAAACCATTTTTGGGGTCTATATTTGGACCAGAAAAATTCTGAAATCTCATGGAGACATTAAAGCAATAGAGCTAAACAGTGTTTGAATCAATGAGGCAAATAGATTTTGCGATCAAACTTTCTTTTTCAACTTTTGGTCTTTAAACATTCAACAGACTCAGTTGGTGGCTTGCTACCTTCTATATTTGGCCAAGAATCAATACTAATTTTATAACACCTTGTTTAAAGTGCTGTCTATCATTTCTGTAAGTGCTAGGTCATTAGATTTGCAGCAATTAGAATGTTCAAGTAATTACAACAATCTCATATGTCTCCATGGCAACTGCCTTCATATTAATCAGCTCAAAGTTGATTCCTGAAAGTAATTTATTATCTTGCAGTATGCATCGTCTAGGACTTTCAACATCATCTTACAGAAGAATGTTTGTTCTATCGCCACATGTTTCAAGGCTCTTGTTTTGCGTTGCAATATAAGGAAATTCATACACCAGTTACTATAATAACAGATACAGAAGATACTACAACAACAACAAAACTGTGCAACAATATATATTTCTATGATAGGCAGCTGCTTTGGGAAGTGAAGACCTAATTTACTGTAACATATCTGCCATTAATCAATACAAACAAATAAAAAAAATAATAAAATAAAATAATAATTTTAAATAATTTGGGGTCATTAAGATGAATGAATGAATGAAAACAGTAAAATCAGGAATGTTGTGAAACAATATAATTTCTATTTTAATAGATTTAAAAAATTCAAATGCTTCTTGAGAACCATTTTTATATATTTTCTATGAATATAATACAATACAATATAATATAATATAATATAAACATATAATGACAAATAACTAATTCAATCAAATATTATAATGTTGTCAAATGGCCCTTATTGAAGGATTTGTTGAAATTCTAATGGAGAAAATTAATGAGAAATATACTATACTTACAGAAATATGATCATAGAAAAAGTGAAAATAGTGATATTTTTTGTTCATAATTAAAGGGACAGTCTATACAAAAACAACAGTTCTGTCATCATTTACTCACTAGCATGCTATTTAAAACCTGTATGAGAGAGACAAAATAGATCTTTTGAACAAAACTGGGGTTCAAACATCCTGAGATCGCATTAACTTTTATTGTATGGACATATACTGACACATTTTATGTTCCACATGAACCACAAAAATAATAAAGTCATACTGGTTCAGAAAGACGTTGAGTTAATGATGCAGTTTTTATTTTTAAAAGTCCCTTTAAGTAATTATCTTCAGCTTTCTAACATTGGCCCTGATATATGCTTTATAAAGAATGTTTGATCAAATCTCAGTTCGAGGTTATTAGTTATCAGACTAGAGGAGATGTCATCAGAACATTTAATTGCACAGTTGCTGCTGTGCTGGTTCGAACAGTCGAACATGAATTATGTTTATCAGATCTGAGAGCCTGATTACAAACTGGCATGAAATTATATCCCATCTCTGTGCCCTAAAACACACCACTACTCAATAGGGAGATGCTGAATGAGTGGACCTGGAATGAGAGATAAGGGCACCTGACAAAACTTTTACAGTCTGCATGTATTGATGTGACACTGTACTCTTCCTCCCATCCTTGTGATTTTGCCCTTGAAAGTTTTCTGGCATCCAAAACCAAATGTCAGGGGAAAAAAAGGCCTGCCAAGATCTGAATTAATATATCTTGAACAACAAATCCATTGCTCAGAAAAAGTCTACGCTCCCCCGATACACTCAATTCAATTATGAGAGGACAGAACGCATTAATAAGATCCTAGGATCGTTGAGAAAGAGGGTGAAAAATGGAAAGGCAAATCATGTCATCACATCTGCCAGCTTGAATCTTTCTCCGTGGCCTTCTCACATAGCCTGTTAAGTTTTATGGACGTTGTTTCATGGTTGTTGGCCACCCAACATGACTTTACGCTATAACTATGCCAAATAGACAACGGGTCACATAATTCATTTTCAGTTTAATATGGCAACCTGCATCGAGGGGCAAAACGTCAACACGCTAATAGTCACGAAACCTGAAGTTGTCTGAAGCGAAGACTTCAAAAGTCCTCAAAGTCTTTGGGGACATCGAGCAGGGCGCCTAGCTCAGGTATTACGGCCAAGGCAGATAAAAAGCTTTTGAGGATTAGGTGGTCTAATTTGGCATTGTCCTTGTAGTTAGTCCAAAAGCCAATACTATGTCAGCACTCTGGTGTGAGCTGGAAGTCTAATGGGAAGGAGGACGGAGCGATTTTGAGTTTCCTCAGCCCCACCAACAGACATATATGGGACATGGCTAACATCATACAGTCATCCCTGTCCTCGGGACAAACATAGCGTCATTTATCATCCGTGCCGGGCGTAGTGGCAGACGGCCCTTAGTGAACTCAATGAAATGAAATACTGGTGATCCACGTCGTATGAAATGTGTGTAGTTGCATGCGTGCACGTGTGTGTTAGGAGCTGCGGGGTTTTCCATAACCTTGACATCCTCAAGACCTGATTTTCTCAGGTTTAAGAAGTGAGGAGGAAAAACAACAGAAAACAAGCATGTAAGACTGATGAAGCTGCTGGGAACTCGAACGGCCTATTTGGCGGCCCTAATGGCGAGAAGCTGCCTTGTGCACATTCAAAGACTCAAGGTTTCTTGTTTTCTCTTCTGTTAACACACATTGTAACCTGCAAGGTCTTGGTCTCATACACTGAAAGCTGCGAGTCTCGTCAATGTTAGCAAATAACATGAAGTGCCAGAGGTCAGGAAAAGGAGAGAAAGAGACAGAATAAAATAAAATAAAATAAATCAATATTACATAACTTTAACCAGGACCCTACAGGAATTATCTAGGTGCAGTGACTGGTATGCAACACTAAGCGTAGACATTCAGCTTAAAGGACTGACAAAAAGGTAGAAATTCAAAAATAAAAAAATAATTAATTAAAAACTGAATTTCCACTAACTTAATTACCATTCAAATACACGATTGCGAGTGTGGTGTTGCTTTTATGCAGTTCAATATACAAGAAGGTAATATCGAGTAATGTACAATTGAAACAGAATAAACAGTAAATTATTCACTTGTTTTGAATGGATGAGTTGACTCAGTCAGTTACTTGTTTTATTGCAGAATGAATCAGTGTTTTTTAAAGATTCGGTTGACTGAATGATTCAATGACTCACTTATAAAGACATTCACTGTTTTGTTTCTGAATAAACCTAGGTTTTTTAATTAATTTATTGACTTTAATTGATTGAGATTCAATAGCCCTATTCGGACGGGACTAGTTTTACAGGGGGTCGTTAGAGAAATTTGTCTTTCACAGACGTACTTGGTGATTTTAATCCTGAATCTGCCTTGTCTGTGTTTTTTTCAGACAACCTCTGTAATAATTCCAGAGCAAATTACCTACTGTTTTTCAGCAAACTCAGTGATCCGCTGAGAAAACTAATCCCGTCCGAATGCGATGTCTGTGATTGCTACTGAATTTTTTTTTCACAACGCGTTTCCTTGTGTGTTTTGGCCAACGTGAATTACCATAGATGCTCGTACCGTGCGCACATTTGATATATTGGCCTCCCGGGAAAGGAAAAAATAAATAAAAAATAATAAAATCAAGAGCCAGATCACGTAAACTGTTAAGACTGGATATTGTAAAATCAACGTCAGGTAAAATGATTTGCGTTCATTTCTGCACTCAATTACATAATGTTTTAATTACATATGTACCTGAAAATTAAACACGGGTTTACTGCAAATAAATAAGTAAAGTAAAAGTAAAGTAACCACACATTAACATGGTTTTGCTATACTAGCCATTTAGCTTCACCATGCATTTGTGTGATTATACTAATGGTAATCAATCCGAATGACTATATGCAAGGCATGCATTCAGAGTGTGTGATCGCCCAGATGTCCAAAACGGAGATGTTAGTCCTGTCCAAACTGGTACATGAAAATCGCAGACGTCAGGTGATAAGAATCGAAACTCAAATGTAGTTTAGAAAACTAGTCCCGTCCGAATAGGGCTATTGACTCACTTATAAAGACAGTAAATGTTGTGTTCCTGGATGATTCGCTGTTTTGAACAATTAGGTTGACTGAATGATTCAATCACTCACAAAGAAAGCCATTTTGCCACATACTGATATATCAAAGTTAAAAAAAAGAGTCACTGCTACATAAATAAATGCAGTAAAAATGTATATTGTTAATTCATGACACAAAATAATGAACTTAACCTTACTGTAAAGTGTTTCCATTTATTTATTTATTTTTTGGTATGCAAAGCAATGATCTTCTGCTTAGTAGTGGTGTGTGCTTTAGTGCAAGAATGACAAGGAAACAAGATATTCTACAACTTTCACACCCACAAGTCTTAATTTCTCACAAGAGAAAAATATGCAAATTGAATGCAATGCTAATGAAGATGAATGTGATATATCATGTTTTAATGAGTACCATGTCTTATGTCACACAATATAATGTTTACTATAATAACTGTCTTAAAACTCAACAGCTGTAAGCACATTAGCACCAAAACAGTTTGAGAAATGTACACATATTGTTGAATGATAATAGATATTAGTGCCTTGATTTGACATGTAGTTACCTTTGTGTGTTTTTTTCAGGATGTGAGGCCGTAATGGGACTTATTTTCAATGTAATGAATCACCTGATTGGTGGCCATAATCTGACTTTGACCAAGCACCAAGACAAAGCTCTCAAGGCCCCTTATTGGGTCCTGATATATATATATAATGACACTGCAGTACCATCTATCACAGCCTTATACTAACTAGATCCCTTAAGCAATATTTTCTGGAAAGCCATGTCATGAAAGGACTTACGCCATAACCCATACATGATCTACTAAATCATTCCACTATCCATGACCAGATCCAGAATTGCATTACATGAACCATTTCCTGCATCCAGGCTCAATTGCCACCCATCCATAGTGCAATTAGAGCCATGTTCTGCCTGCACTCATTACCACGTTTACCTGGGCATATCCTTGAAGTCTTCCCACTAAACGCTGTGTCAACTAGAACATAAAGGAGACCCCGTGAAAGTGACATGATTTGGTATGAGGCCATTGGCACATGCTGCCATCCCAGCAGATTGATGCATGCACGATTTCACATGTGACCCGGGTCTATTGTGCGTTTGGAGACACGAGGACAGGACGTGGCAGTCATCATTAATCAGGACGTCCCTGCAGTTTAACAGCAATAAGCATTCATCATTTTAACCTCTTAAAGCAATATTGCATAAACCCCGGGATTACAAACCCGGATGCGTGTAATCATTGTTCGGAGATAAACGGAGCCGTGCCTTCAAAAGCTCCCCAATTAGAGCAGATATACCGCCTGTCAGCCATCCGTTTATGTTTATCGTACTCATTATGTGGGATTGCGAGGTGAAAGGAATCCAGAAAAAAAAAAGATCAGGTTTAAAGGAGGATTATTTGGATGAATTAGGCTGTAAATTAATGACACTTCAAAACATTTGTTTAAGCTGATCACAATGAAGGTATTTGATGCTTTTTCATTAATTGCAAGCCTCAATTTAACCCCACGTCTGATTTAAATGCTTTGCCGTATAGTGTGAATCTTAAAATGCTCATCACTGTAACATTTCAAACATTATTTATGGTGATAAATGGATATAAATGATGAAGAATGGATATATAAATATTGTGTTTTAAACATGTATTTTAGGGGTTGTGTAATGATAGTAACAATCAGCATTGCAAATGTCTGAAAATAAATGGGGTAAATGTTGCAACAGTCAAACACTACAGATTAAAAGTTTCTCATGTTTGTATCTAAAATATTAAATTTGCTGTTAAACATGTCTTTAACACTAAAAGCGCAACATTCTCTGAAACGTCATTTGCATACTGGGCCACTAATGATGATCACAGTCAAGTTATTACTTTGCAAACACATGCATTCCCAGAGTCCCTTCTCTGTCAACAAGCTTTAAATCCACCCCCCCCCCCAAATACAGACACACACACACACACACACACACACACACTAAAAGGCCTTATTAACAGTCAAATTACACTCTTTAAGATTAAAATAAAACAGATATTAAACAAAAACATATTAATATAAAGCATTAACTGCCAATATTGAGTTGTCAGTCATTATTTACTGATGCTGATGCGATTCCAAACCCGTATGGTCACTTGAACAGCTTTTAAATGGAAAACAGTGTGTAAAGATTCTTTCTCATTTTGTATTTTATGAAAAATAACAGAACTGGTTTAAAATGACAGCAGGGTGAAGAAATAATGACAGAAATTAATTTTGGGTGACTTATTTTATTAAAAGCATGCATAAGTGTTATGACAGCGGGAAGGCTGCCCTTCTTTGCGGCGTATTTGATTCACATTCATGTTTGAAGGAAACGGCTTATCTTTGTAGGGGGTGAGAAGGGAAAAAGAGAGAAAAAAGCCAAACACAATGGTTTATTTTCAGACTTAAATCTACACACTGTGCCAGTACTGAATAGTCCGCTCGACATGGCTGGTGTGGGATCTCAGCAAGTGATTAGTCCTACATATATCAGAAAAAAAACAATCCATCAATCACTTACCCACAGAGCATAAACAAAAGAATAGCCTTCTTTTATATTCTCTATAATCTGCAAACAATCTCAACCACAGCCTAACCTAAACTAAAGTGTATAAGTAGTACAGATGATTCATGTTGGGTCAGTTTGACAATATAGGTTAGTTGTAGGTCTGACAAGAAAACAATGGCATTTGTGTGGATGTCACACTAATCAAAAACAGGCCAGTGTGCTCCTTTAATGGAGCTCTGGAGTATAGAGTACAGAATAAAGTCTCAAAAGGGAAACATTTTTATCCTTGACCACCAAATCATCAACCTCGGTTTGGCTTCAGCAAAAAACTGGATGGACTCAAAATGAACTCAACTGCAAATTGTTCAATTGAAAATAGATATACAGATGTTTTTTTTTTTTTTTTTTGCAGAGTTGAGCATTGTAGCCAATCACAGACATATCTGTTGATTTCATGAATGCAATGGCTAGTCAGACGTATTTAAGTTAGTCAGTATCAACTCACCGCTAAATATGGAAGAGTTTTGCTCGCAAATCCTCTCATTATAACAAACAAAGTGCAGATATAATGTAACTAAGATGAGTGAAATATTTTAGTTGCACTTTATTTTAAGGTGTCCTTGTTACAGAGTAATTATACATTTAAGTAATGAGTAATTTAATTAACTACATGTACTTACTATACAGTTAGGATTAATTGCATGGGTAACACTTTAGAATAGGGAACACGTATTCACTATTAACTACGACTTTTCCCTTAATAAATTCCTAATTTGCTGCTTATTAATAGTTAGTAAGGTAGTTGTTAAGTTTATGTATTGGGTAGGATTATGGATGTAGAATAAGGTCATGTAGAATAACACATTAATATGTGCTTATTTACTACTAATAAATGGCTAATATTCTAGTAATATGCATGCTAATTAGCAACTAGTTAAGAGACTGTAAAATAAAGTATTACCTTTGCATGTAATTATGCATAATTAATTATTTCAATAGTAAGTGAACACAGCTGCAAAGATCATAGGTGCCCCTCTCCCCTCCATCCTGGACATTTTCCTTACACAATGCTCCAGCAAAACCAACAGCATCATGAAGGACTCCACCCATCCCTCCCACAGTCTCTTCCAGCTCCTACGATCAGGAAGACGGTACCGGAGCATCAGAGCCCGCTCCGCCAGACTGCTCAACAGCTTTTTCCCCCAGGCTGTGAGAGCCCTGAACTGAAACCAACCCGCCCCCCTCTGAAACCCCATGCAAACCCCTACCTCCTGAAACATGGACCACCCCCCCACCTCAAACCTTACCACACCAAAAAAAAAAACTGTATGGAATTTTTTTTGTGCAATTCGAAGTGTGCTATACACAGGAGAGTGGGCCTGTACAAACCACCTGTAGTAACACACTTTCCTCTATGTGCACTAGACACTTTACACACACTGCTGCGTGTACACAATCCCTCAAAATACTATATATGTATAATACTATATATATAATATATAATAATATATATATAGAAATATATGCATGTTTACATGCTCATGCACTACAAATCATCCTGCTCTGTTCCCCAACCAGCTGCTTGACTCAAAATGTCTCTCTTTTCACATGTACAGTATTTGTGAAGCATTCGTATAGTTTGTATTTTTTTATCTTTTATTTTATTTATTTATTTTTTAGTTTATATAGGGTCAATATTTATGTGAAGCATTCGTATATTTTTTTTTACTTCATTGTTGTATGTCTGTATTTATCTAGCACCGTGGTCCTGCGAGGCACGACATTTCGTTCCACTGTATGTCCCCACATGTAGCAGAACGACAATAAAGCTCAACTTGAACTTGAGTTGACTAAGTACAGTACATGTAACGTGTGACAAGAACACTTTAAATAAACAATAAACAATAAACTCTGCCTATTGATAGTTGCCTAATAAAGTAGTTTTTAATCGTAGGTATTGGGTAGGATTGGGGATGTGGAATATGGTCGTGCAGAATATGTGCTTTATAAGTACTAATAAACAGCTAATGTGTTAATGATATTAATGATAATAAGGAACTAGTTAATCGTGAGAAATTAAGTCAACTTGAAATGTTAAGTTGTACTATGTGACAACTTGGATATATGACTAAATTTTAAATATTTAAAATTAAAAATAAATAAAACTAAAGGCCTTGAAGCACTTTTTTATACAGTGTGTCATATTGATTATCAAAGATGGGTTTTAAGGGATAAAATTCGGTTTAATGGTGCTTTTGTCATTTTTGTATCCACAGCTTAGACATTCTGGGGAAAAACAAAACCATACAAGTTTTGAACAATATTAGGGTGATTAAATGAAGATATATTTTTGAATTTTAACATTAAAAGCTTAGTCTTGTATAAGAGTTGTGTTTCGACTGAATAAAAGACACTTGAGTGGCATTTCCACATGAGAACAAGATGTTGAAAATGGAGTGTTTGTTGACTGCAAAGTTCATAGCCTTCCTTTGACGGTGAGACCCCTGTCTCCTCTGAAGCAAACACTGTGAATATGCAAACTAGACAATGAATAAGCATATAATCAAATCAGAAACCAAGCTCTCTACTGAATATAACTCTATGATGTCTGATCAGTTTGTTCACAGCTTGAGAAACTGGTTCATATCTGTGTGAATCTGAAAATACTATGGTACGGTAAGAGAACAGGTATAATTTGGCATAATTTAAGATGTGAGAGGAAGCTCACCTGCAGCTGAAGAGCTGTGTCTTACAGTATGTCTGACAGATGGTATTCAGGAACTCCTCGTTTACATTTCACACATCATATCTCAAAACCAGAGCCAAAAAGAGAGAAGCTGAGTGTAATTAACTTCATTTGATTCATGGATGTTGACTTGCATCACAAACACAGCACGTGCAAATCCATCACAAATCATTCTGGAAAAGCAGGATTTGTTTTACTCATCATGTTTTGGCATGCAATTAAGTGGTAAACTAGTCCTTTTCAATTATTACACAATTGCTTATGTTTTCCCTACTCTAGTTTTCCCTCAACCAAAAGACAAATTGTAAAAGCCCAGAATGTGCTTGTTCTGCACATTCATGCCTGTAAGCATTTGCATTCCATTAACCTTATTACCCAAAAATCCCTCTGCATATGACATTTCATTTCAGCTGACTGAAATTGCATTCTAAATGATGCCTGGCACAAAAGTTTTCACCCGTTTCTTGTTGACAGGTTTCGGGGGCATTCTCCATCAATGACACGTGTTTTAGCTTCCATGCTTTTGCATTTGACAGATCCATTTCTTTAAGACCAATTAACCAATGCGTGTTTATTTGTAGGGCTCAGTGAAAGATAATATGTTCCTTGCCTCGAACGCAATTGAATTGCTCAAACAATTCAGCAGAATAAATTGCATTCAGCAGCACAAGGTGTTTACAGAAACCGGCTCTTCATAAGTTCCCCATTTGTTTTCTACCTCACCAGAACATTTATTATTACAGTGCCTCATAAAGACGACGATAATGGCTGACTATGAAGGTACGATTTCATGCTAAATATAACGAAGAGGTGAATTGACAATTGAATGGGAGTATTTCAGTCTCAAGGCCTGTGGGAAATCATAGCCTTTACAATAAAGCAATTTGAGGACAAACAGACAATAATTTAGAAATGAAAGCACTCAATTTATGACCACGATCCATTATGACCGTAGCAATGCTCTAATAAAAGCTTTTACTTATGTTGTGGCAGTCTTAAATGCAGACTTTCTTGGAATATTGAAACAAATATCCAGAAATAACCTGGTTTGAGTTATATTTTATTCTTTCACTCTTTTTTCATCTTAACAGGTCACACGTTTTCATTTCCATTTCAAAAGAATTAAGAGCTGCAACATTCGCTGTCCGATCCGAAGAAATGCCGGGGCCTCCCGATATATTATAAGAGTATCATGCTCAAAGTAAAATATTAGTAGAGTCCATAATTATATACTGAAGCGATTAAACAAACAGAGAAATGGCACATTTGTTCAAGTGATCACAAGTGATTGCACTAATATCTTGTTATATAAATAGTAAAACAGTATCACTACCGCTCTTGACATTTATTTTATATGTGCATGATCCAAAATAAACCTTTTACATTTCTCTATTAATAAATAAATAATATACAAATTTAGGACCACACAAAGAGAGATCCTGCTGTATCTTACATGTATTTTTTACAACCACTGTTATCATCAACGGAAACCTTCTACCATCAGTAAATGAGCTACCATCCTGCACAAAGATGAAAGAACAAAAAACAGACAGAAAAGAAAAAGAAAAGCACCTTCCACCAAAAAATAAAGTCAATGGAGAACGTGAGGGGAGCGAGAAAGTCAGCAGGGGTTGATGAATTCCTGCTCTCTCTGTTGACATTGTGTTAGAGAGACGTCTTCCAATCTGCAACAGAGTTTATGGACGTAATGGTATTTCTTAGCCTTCGCCCTCTGTTCAGTGAAAAAAGTTTTCAGCCCAAACCTCCATTTTCTCAGCTTAGTTACACACAGTCATCTGCAGAGGCTGATATTTTTCTCCCTCTAATCTGGTTCCAGACTAGCATACTGTATCATAGCTCATGTAATGCTTCTCCTGATAAGAGTGAACAATTTTCTCCAGTTGTGGAAATATGAGAAGAATTCAGATCGTGCTTTGTATTTTTTTTTATAGTTTCTGGCGATACATATCCCATATATCTTGTATATAGAATACAGGTAGGAACAGTTCACCCAAAACTTAAAATTCTGTCATAATTTTCATAACACTGTGTCTTTCCAAAACCCGTATTTTTTTTTTCTGTGTAACACAATAGCACAATTTTTGAACAATCTATTTTCATACAAGGACTTTTCATAGTGAACACAATTTCTGGTTTGATACTATTGATGCCAAATAGCCAAACACAGCGTGCAGATTGAATTTGAAAAATCGAAAATATTTTTGTGGGGTCATTCCTCACTCAAAGCTATTGTATGTATTCAGAAGACTAATGTATAACTAACATACAAAATATAGCATACGAGCCAATATTATGGTGCTTTTATGTGATTGGTTGATTGCCAGATTTATATATACTGTATATATATGGAAAACAGCTGGATGCTTGCCATCAAGTGGTGCAAGATGATTCATTTTTGGGTGACCTTTAAGTGTTCATATGGCAAAGTAGCACAAACCAATAATTTGTTAAATATTAATCTCTTCAAAGTGAATACTGCAGAGTTCTGAATATCAGGAAAAACATTCACAGAAATCCTAATACATCCAGATAATCACAAACTGGATTTCACTCCCATGAATGTCTAAGCACACATTTATTTTTTATCTATAAAGAGTCTGAAGAAAATTGCTCCAACTATTTCAAGCCAAAAAAAAAAAAATGTAATATGAGTTTAGTGGGTGAAAGATATGAAAATCAACCCAAAGAAGTCAGCACTAAATGAGGCAGAACTGAATTACACAATATAGTAGTGAGCCACAGACCACGCAGTCTGTTCACTGACCGTATAATGCATACAGCACAAAAAATAGCAAGAGCCAGCTTACATCAGCAGTTCTAACATCACTTGCTTTACGTAGCTTCCAGGACTGAGAGCACACATGTATTTTAGCATGTAAACAAGATGAGAACTAATAACTGAATTTACTCAGATTAGACTCATTAAATCATGGAGAGATACTCAAAAGTGTTGTTTGAAACATTCAGTAGCAAGTAAGCAACACCCACAAGCACCGCTACAGTTTTTTTTTTTTTTTTATGAGATATGTCTGTGGATTACAGTAGTCTATAATTCTTACGTTTGAATCGACAGAAATTCTAACCACAAAATCTAGACATGTCATTATGTGTATTATGTAGAGACCACAGTTCAAGTCTGACTCTAAACTGCATAACAATGAAAACAGGATCAGGTGGGTTTTAGACCAAAAAAGCTGTAATGAAGGCCAGACTAAATGAGACTACATAGAATAGTGATGTGAGGACAAAGAAAGCATGATGTACGACTGACAACAGAACATCAGAGAAGAAAATAAATGGGTAGTTTGTTCTGGACTGCAGATGATATTTATTTATATACTGTATATGTATGTATATAGATAGATAGATAGATAGATAGATAGATAGATAGATAGATAGATAGATAGATAGATAGATAGATAGATAGATAGATAGATAGATAGATAGATAGATAGATAGATAGATAGATAGATAGATAGATGCATGAGTGTACATTAAAGGTTCACAATTTTGCATCCAGCATTTGTTTGATAGCCATATCTGCCCATCTTTGTCGTTGTTGGTTGTTGACATTTCATTTCGACAAACTGTTACATCAGCATTTTACATTTTTATTTTATTTGATTAACTACAGGAATTTGACACATTTTTCACAGAGCCGACAGTGGAATGACAGCTGATGCTGGATACTCGCTGAGAGAGTGAAAAAGTGAGAAAGAAAGATGAATTTTAAGATGGTATGAGAGCTGACAGTAGATATGCAGTTTCCTCCCCAACTCCAGCCTCGGGGAAGGGAGTCAAGCTAAGGTAAGGCTATTCTTAAATATGATGTAATTTTTCAAAGTGTCATTCCTTAGGTATCATGTATGGTGATGCATTACTATACCAGGTTTTGCTCTATTTACTCACAAAACTCAGTGGGAAGACAAGCCTGGCAACAAAGGCTTAATGAATGAATGAACGAATGGAAACAAACAAATAAATAAATACATAAACCTCATTTGTAAGGATTATATCATTTTGAATAAGGCCACACTTTAAAATCGTATAGGAATAGGTCACTCAAAAATGAAAATGTTCTCAAAATGTTTCAGAAATGTCTGAAAATGTACTCACACTCAGGCCATCCAAATATAGATGAGTTTGTTTCTTCACTAGAATAGATTTGCAGAAATTTAGCTTTACATCAGTTGCTCACCAATGGATCCTCTGCAGTGAATGGGTGCCATCAGTATGAGAGTCCAAACAGGTGATAAAAACATCACAATAATTCACAAGTAATCTACACGACTCCAGGCCATCAATTAACTTGTGAGCTGAAAAGCTGCGTGTTTGTAAGAAACTAATTCATCATCAACGCAAAAAACAAGAGTCCATAAACCATAAAAAAGTAATTAGGAGAGAAATATGCACAGATCAAGCACAATTTACATGTGAAAACTATCCAAAACATTCTTAAAAAATATGTTGGTGGATTTTTATGTGAGAGGACAATAGGAGATGGACTGCCGGATTAAGCATTTTTATGGGTTATGGACTTATTTTCTGGCCAGAAGCGACAGTTTAAACCACATTTATAATGCATATGTTTCTTACAAACACAGCTTTTCACTTCACTAGACGTTAATTGATGGATTGGAGTTGTGTGGATTACTTGTGGATTATCGTGGTGTGTTTATCAGCTGTTTGGGCTCTTATTCTGAAGGCACCCATTCACTGCTGAGGATCCACTGGTGAGCAAAGGATTTCACGAATAAATAAATTAATAAATTCATCCAAATTTGTTCAGATGAAGAACGTCTCAGGTTACGTATGTAACCATGGTTCCCTGAGAGTAGGGAACGAGACACTGCGTCCTCTAGGGGTCGCTATGGGGAATGCCGTCAGCGTGACCCGTGTCTGAAGCATACATATAAAAAGACCACACGTTGGCCGGCGACAGCCTATGACGTTACTACCGGCGCGACCACAGTATAAAGGGGCGCCGGAAAAATATGTCATCCATTTCTTCGTCTGATGCTTGCATCCGAAGCATGGCACCGCACCTAGAGGACGCAGTGTCTCGTTCCCTACTCTCAGGGAACCATGGTTACATACGTAACCTGAGATGTTCCCTTTCGAGGGAACTTCGAACTGCGTCCTCTAGGGGTCGCTATGGGGAATGGAATACCCACTCCACCATGCTGAGGGGAGTGCAAGCCAAGCACAAAAGGCGAGCACTTAGTACCAACTCTACCCAGCTAAGGGAGTTGCTCCTGGGACGGTACGACGGCTGTCAGTGACATTATCCCCTTCGGCCAAAGGCCTGAGATGCATACCCCAGAACTTACCTGTAAGGGGCCAGACCTCCTGGACCCAGGGTAGAGCTCAAACGCTTGGAATCAGAAGCAGCGATTCCGTTAAGGGGATACGACCAAGCGCTTAGAATAGTAATTAAGTCTTGGCCTGTCACCCAGGGGCTACTGCTTGCTCTGCAAGAGCTCGCTGAAGGAACTGTCTCAACAGATCCTTGGTAGCAACACCCTGTTCAAGTAGTATCACTGGGGATACATAGGTAGAGTGGGGCCCAAGGTGAAACTGGGGCCTGACCGACTCAAAGAATGGACATGAAGCCACAGCGCATAACCCATACCGTACAGGATTTTAGATGGACCGCAAAAAACTTGGTGTGCGATCTTACCACAACGTGGCTTTCAGAAAGTGCACAGAGACTAGCGTGCGCACTTACCATAACATGGATTTGTAAACACCGTCTTTTCAGATGCTGGGCAGGGAGCAGCATGCTCATAGGTGACTCTCTCTAGCTCTACCATAGCAGAGCTCTGGAGAGCGGAGAACTTAACTCTCAGCGTGAGAGGGAACTCAGACACCCAGAAGGGAGCGGCATGCTCATAGGTGACCCTCTAAGGTGAGGGGAGCAATGCCAGCTCGATCAACAAGGAGAGCTTGGAAGGGAGCAGCATGCTCATAGGTGACCCTCTAAGGTGAGGGGAGCAATGCCAGCTCGACCAGCCAGGAGAGCACAGGGTGCAGAAGGGAGCAGCATGCTCATAGGTGACCCTCGAAAGTGAGGGGAACAATGCTAGCTCTACCATGACAGACTCTGGAGAGCGGATAACTTAACTCTCAGCCTGAGAGGGAACTCGGACTCTCAGAATCTACTTACACCCTAGCACAGGGGCTCAGGGAGATTGCTATTTAAATCCCCCGGAAGGGGAGCAGTCCCTGAGCTAGCACATAGATATCCTCAGATAGCCATGCACCTTTCTCTAAGGAGGTGTCCCTATGCCAAGAACTGATGTTAAAAGACCCGCAGGTCCAGGCATTGTAGTGCTGGAGACCTGATGACCAAGGAGGCTCCCACAGAAACCTACGACTGGGCCACACTATCCAGGGGTATGAGGCCGGAAGCAGGGCTCTCATCCTAGCCTGGATCTAGTATCGACGAGTGAGGTCATCACTGCACTGCGTCGAAGGCAAGAGGTGAAAACACACAAAACGACAGGTCCCAGAAACTGCAAAGTATGGCTAACAATACCAGTGAACTGTAAAACTGGATCGTATTCACCCATCCATGGTTCCTGCGCATGAGATCAGTCCCAGAAGCAAAGTCCAAAGAGTCGGGTCCGGACCATCAGTAAGGTAGTTTCTATGAAACATAGAACTTAACCAAAACATCAAAAGTCAATTTTTAATGTTTTTAAATGCAGGTTCCCACCTAATCTTGGTCAAAGGTATGTGTCATCAGGTGTCAAATACTCCTAGTGCTCGGCATGGTAACAGTAAAAAATCGTTCTTACCAGTAGAATGCATGCTTCAAACTAAACAGACACTAAAGACGAAGAAGAGGATGACGTATTTTCCCGGCGCCCCTTTATACTGTGGTCGCGCCGGTAGTAACGTCATAGGCTGATTTTCACAGCCGAACCATGGTGGAACGTGGCTCCATATCAGCCGTAACAAAAAGAGAAAATCTGAAATGATAAAGTCATTCATTTTTAATGACACACTAACTTAATGGACAATCCACAGGCCAAATGGGTACTGTCTGCCATGACTGGAGACACATCTTGAATAGTGCTTTACTGATGTAAGAACACATCAGACCAGTAATGAATCCATTCATTTTTAATGGGCTCCTCTGTCTCTCTCCCTCAATTTATCTCGATGTTGCTCGCTTTCCCACCATCTTTGAATATTTATGCATCATTCATTGTCATTACGCTCCAGCTCTACTGGTTGGTCGGTCAGACAGGGCCGGAGGGGCCATGGGCAAAAGCAGCGAGGGGTCTGCAGGGTGGGCCACCAGCTGTCTGTAAGACACCTCTGCTCCCATAAGAAACCACTGCCACAAACCCGGTTCCCGTCCTCGGCTCTCTCCACAGCAGGTGCCCGGAATGCATCAGGATAATTGAGGTAACCCTGCAAGGCTAATGGAAGAAAACTAATGTTCTCCCTGTAAGCTTACATTAACATCATCATCGTCATTGGGAAAAACATGTTGGTGCACGGTTTGTTGTCGTTGAAAGCAAGGGGGGAAAAGTCAAATAGCGTTTTCTTAGAATGAAAACCCATTCAGGCGGTATACAGTCTTGTTATAGAGTTATAGAAGTTGATTAAGTTTGAGCAACCTTGAAACGAATGTACATTCACTATTCATCACAAACTTTAAAGCAAGGGACTGTAAATTGAAAATATGGGACTTTTTTGATAAAATCTTGGAAATTAGGGATTTGGGGGCATTTTAAAACCAATAAAAGGTTTATAAGAAGCTATTTTTAATGTACGCAAATTTGCGACATTGATCATGTGGATTCTTTTGTACAGACATTTTTTTAATACTTCTACTGAAGTCCATTGGACACAAACGCATCCTCATGCCTTCCTAAATGTAGTTGAGTTTTTTTCTTCATCGGAACAGATTTG
The DNA here is from genome assembly GCF_936440315.1 of Barbus barbus. Taxonomy (NCBI): domain Eukaryota; kingdom Metazoa; phylum Chordata; class Actinopteri; order Cypriniformes; family Cyprinidae; genus Barbus; species Barbus barbus. The sequence goes on from NC_136760.1 coordinate 24,513,615, forward strand.
GAGAAATTTAGCATTGCATCACGTGCTTACTATGCAGTGAATGGGTGCCGTCAGAATGAGAGTCATAGCATATAGTATAATATGAGCTATAATATAATCTAAAACTGTTATAATGAACTTCTTAATATAACTGTTTTTATTAAAATCTGTTAAAACTGTTTTTAAAAAATCCAAAAAAGAAGTATGTTCACTAGCGGCTCCAAACTTTGAAGTTTGCCAGTGTCAATCATTAAACATAATTTTTGTCTACATCAAGGGTAGTCACCTTCGAAGTTCATCAAAATAATTAGGCACATTCATCGTGTTGGCCAGGATCAGTGACAGTGCAAATAAGTTTTAGGGCCTTTTGTGGAAGAAAAATAGATAGCTCATTTTGCTATTGAAGATGCAGAGAATCTTTTGACAGTGAAAACAGGTTTTGCTTTGATTCAATCAGGAGGTGTCAATCGTATGACAACTTAAATTGAAAAATTAGCATCGATTTTAGAATCTCTTTCATTTGCTTTAACACCAGCAGCACTGAACAGGAACAAATCGGATGTTCATGTTTTCCAGCATCATTTGAGAATGTAAAAAAAAAAAAAAAAGTAAAACGTAATAATGTGATAACACACACATTTTATGTCACAAATTTCCTTTGTTTTAAAAATGTTTAATCCTGCCATCTCAGATTCTAGACCCCATGTGAAACTCAGTTATGGTTTACAGTATCTTGTCAATCTGTTACACCCAAAAATTAAGATGGGTTTGCAGTAATAAAAGAGCAAATATCTTCTGATGAATTTACTAAAGCCCACTATCATAACAGTTCTTTGAATCAAAAAACCTTTTAAAACATCTTTTATTTATATCTACAATAACTAAATGGATTCTTTACGACTCTGGGCCCCAATCGAATGGCACCAAAAAACACAAATGGATAACCACTGATATCATATCAGCACAGCCCAATATGTATCACAGATTTACGAGACTCATTGATGTATCTCTGTATGTGTGTTTGAGAGACTTTATGTGTGCTTCTTGAGGGTTTGGGGTACGACCAGACTCTCAGAGGAGCCATTTAGATATTGTGGATATAAATAAAAGATGTGCTAAATAGCCTTATAAAGGGTGAGGAAAATTAAATGCACACATCTAATACACTTAGCAAATTGCATTATATTGACTGTCAGAGCAGTGGAATCCCAGGAGACATAGAAAAGGCGGGATGGTACGCTTTTACTTCGGAGAAAGGAAACTGTCTCATTAGATAATCATTGAATCGAAAGAAGCTCCCCAGAAAACACACTGCTCTAACACACAACCGCCAATACATCAGCACACAAAACACACACTCACACATCAGTCCAAATACTGCTCTCGTGATGTTTCCTCAACAGCAACCTTAAAGCAACTAAATGCTTCCCTCTATATTCATACATCTCGTCTCTGTCCCCAGACACACTCCTACAACCCAGAGTAAATGCAGTCGCTTTCTTCAAAAGCCCACGTGTTCTTGATGGAAATCAAATCGACAGAGTGTATGCCAGCCTTTGTGTTGCTGCTCTTGTCACTACTCTAATGGGTGACGGGGACTTTTCCAAACACATACGGTGAAGCTACAGACTAATATTAAAAGGAGAGTCAATACATTTTGCACTCATTTTTGACAGAAAAGTGCCCTTTTGCATATGCCTATTCCTGAAATGACACTCTAGCAACATCTTAAGAGATTAATCACACATCTGAATGACAAAACAAATCAAAAAGAAAACACTCAAGTGTCCTCAACAGAGATGTGTTTGAGGCCCTAACCCTATTTAGCCTTCTGGTACTTAAGCAGGTCTCCATTCTCTAATATACAGATATGTTAATTTAAATTACTGCATGAATTACATACTGTATGTTAGAGTTATTGCTGTTAGGAGCGGCGGGGGGGGGGGGGGGGGGGGGGGGTAACACTTTATTTTAGGGTCTCTTAACTAGTTGCTTATTAGCATGCATATTAGATATGGATATCTACATATCTCTGGCTGCATTCATTTGATCAAAAATACAGTAAAAACAGTAATATTTTGAATTATTAGTACAAATAAAAATAGCCTTTTTATATATTAAAATGTACTTTATTTCTGTGATGCAAAGCTAAATTACTCCAGTCTTCAGTGTCACTTCAGTGTTCATTTTTCAGGACAGAAAGTTTAAAAGAACCACTTATGATCAATTGAAAGCATCCTTGCTAAATACAAGTATTACTTTGTTAAATAAATAAAATCTTACAGACTCCAAAAATTGTTCACGGTGGTGTATATTATATAATTTATATACTGTGTAGACCAGTATTATTTCAGTATCTTTGCACCTGAACTCTTGTTATATCTTGTAAACTTAAGTTCTCCTTAATAATAAGCAGTCTACATGCTGGTTTGGGAAACCGGTGCTATTCCATCATAAAATATTGCATGCTGCTATTTAAGATGATCTTAATAGCATGATTTACAAAATTACTGGGAAACCCAGGCCTCGTTATTCTCTTTGCCAACACCTCTCTCCCTCTCTCTCTGTCATTTCTTCGCTCTCTGCAAACCTTCACTATCACTTCTTCTCTCTAACAAGGACATTTGGGAGACAATTTTGCAACTTCCTCTTAAAACAGCATGTGAGGAGCAGGAAATGTGGGATTCATGTAAATGAACGGTGGGGAAACTCTCAAGAGCATCCCTTATCTTTCCCTTATTGAGGAGAAACAAAGATGCGTCATTTCCCTGCACACAATCCACAGATGAATAAAAAAGCAGGCGAACGACACAAACAAATTTCCAAGTGCAAAAGAGGGTGTTTTTACATCTGAAAGGTAGAATTACACAAACACTGGCCCAGTGATGTTGACATTTTAGAATTTGGGGTCAATATAGAGCTCTGTTTAAATAATTAAACAAAGCATAATCTGGACTCGGCCTAAACTAGAGAACAAAAGACCAACTTGTTCTTTACACATTTGAACCTTAAGAAAGAAAGAAAAATAGAAAATATTAGTCATTTCATCCCTCCCTTTTCCCCGTCGAATCAATCAGTTATTTTTCTTCCAATGGAGCTGCATTATTCATTTAGAAGTCACATGAATAATTAATGCCATTCTTGTATTGTGTTTCCAGTGCTGGTTAAGGTTAAAAATAAAAGCGTGCAGACTGCATATTTACAGGTGTACGAGGCATCGGCCACATACAGCGGAACATCCATAATGGTATAGAAGCGTTAACCTTGGCTTCACACAACAAGGAGAGAGTTTTGTGATAGGAATACCAAACAAGCACGAAGACAACTTCAACACAGCGGGATCCCAACACACCCCATAACATCCCACTAGTCACTGCTTTTCTTAAAAAAAAGAAAGAATAAAGAAGGAAAAAAAAAACCTTAAGAGCAAAGAAATGTCCATTTTTCCTCATTGATACGATCTTACTTTGCCTTTCCTAAACACTTTTAAATTATTGATGTAACTGTGATCAACAGCTAGATAAATGCCAGACTTTTATAAAAACAAACAAAGCACATAAATTGAGCTCCTTGGGATAAATTTGAGCTTTTCTAAATTTGATTTTTATGACTTCAACTTATATAATAAACTTTGAATTTATTGTGAGTTTTTTTCTTCATCAATTGTTACAAAGATCTTGTTTTACCATCATAAGTGGAGCTGGCCAAAAATCTGTTTTAATCAACTGAAATAAATTTCACTTCCAAAAAAAAAAAACAGACACAGACATATATTTTTAAAGGTTTTGAGTAAAATATTTGTGATTTTAGTTTTAGTTTACTTATAAATTAAATCACAAATATATTAATTAAGAATTAAATCAAACTAAAAACTATTAATTTAACTATTACAATTCAAAATTATTATTATTATTATTATTATTAATAAAACATCATAAAATAACACCTCTTAAATAAATAAATAAATAAATGCATATTGTTTATTATTTATTTATTATGATAGAAACCTGTTTGTTTATGTATTTATTATTTATTTATTTAAGGCTGATCGTGATGTAAATTAATGCTCTGACATACCATTTCATCAGCTTCAAATATCTCTTCGTATACAACCCATTTAGAGCCCTTAACAACGGACTCCCCTCAAATATAATGATTTGGAAAGGCACAATGTCCTTTCGCCAATCTGTGATTGCACTGTTTTGATTAGCTGAGGACACTAGACCTGATCAGGGTCTGGCACAAATAAAAACAAACACTCTTAATTAGAAATGTAAATTAAATTAAAATTGAAGTGACGGCCGTGATTCATTATTCTTTTCTGAATACATTTGTAAACCCAAGGAGGAGTTGAAAACATGTTTTACAGAGAATTCAGCATTGTGATTTCAAGTTGTTTTTATCTTTAAATACGACAAATAAAAGGAGGAAGCCAACGACTGTCTTTGTTTGCAAAATAAATTATTATGCAGTGAATGGCATCTGCTTAAATAAGGTCTTTGCAACTATCTAGTCAACCGTGGAGTCTTTTGGAACCCAAATGGGCACCAGGCTGTCTGTCAGTCGCAGGTCCCTAAAGTAATGTGCTAAAGTACTTAACCTCTCTGTGGGGGGGGCCAGTGGGCGGACGGCACCTGAACACCAAATCTGTCACGCACAGGGGCCCCCATCAGGGACTGGACACAAAGGGCACGCGATACGCAAGGGCGAACGCAATCTGTCCAGCACAGCATTTACTCAGACGCATTAGACACACATAGGTGCACACACATGCACACATGCATCATGTTGGTTTTCTGAAACAGCCTGGCACACACCAACATCTCCACAATGTTCTTTTGCTGACATTATGAACTCTCGCTCGCACACACATTGGGCCCGTCAAGTCTACTTCTAAACCGAGCGACAAGACTGGCTGCTTGACTCACTCACACAAACCAACCCACACAAACATGTCAACAGCCATTCAAAATGAGCCACACACACACACACATTTTTTCACTCTGAGACACACATGCACCCGACTCAAGAAAACAGTGTCAAGATCACGTCAGGTTAGTCAGACACACATGGACACACACTGCAACCGGACTGACTTTATGGGCAGGCGAATACACGCTTGAAATCATGTTTGCGTTCACTCAAGCAAACCATCTGAGAGAGCAACACCACACACTGCCCACAACACACACCACACCACTTCATAGGCTCTCACTGCTTTCATCACATCTGCCAATCCTGCTCGCATTCAACCACACTTTGAACGTTGGCCGATGTTACTGTAACAAACTATGATTCTGCACTGTCTTTCTTCACTTGTGTGCTTCTGTAGATCCCTTAGTGCTGGCGAATCTCAGAAGAACACCAAAGGCGAAACTCACTAGAGTATATGCTATGCTAACACAGACTCACAGAGGATAGAGAGAGATTTATATGAAGTATTAATATAAAGCTCAAGTGAGTTTGATTGAAGAATGAATCCTGAAGGTCTATGGGTCTGAAAAATTACATTTATCCTGTACTGACCAAAGAAAGAAAGGATGATTAAAAGGATTTATTGCTAATATTTACAGTTTCAATAGCACTCATACTTTTTTTTACCTGTAAATATTTTAAATTTGTTTGTCTAAATTTACTGTGCTTTACTGTCAAATTAAACAGTATACAGTACCAAAGTTCTTATATATATACACTCACCTAAAGGATTATTAGGAACACCTGTTCAATTTCTCATTAATGCAATTATCTAATCAACCAATCACATGGCAGTTGCTTCAATGCATTTAGGGGTGTGGTCCTGGTCAAGACAATCTTCTGAACTCCAAACTGAATGTCAGAATGGGAAAGAAAGGTGATTTAAGCAATTTTGAGCGTGGCATGGTTGTTAGTGCCAGACGGGCCGGTCTGAGTATTTCACAATCTGCTCAGTTACTGGGATTTTCACGCACAACCATTTCTAGAGTTTACAAAGAATGGTGTGAAAAGGGAAAAACATCCAGTATGCGGCAGTCCTGGGGGCGAAAATGCCTTGTTGATGCTAGAGGTCAGAGGAGAATGGGCCGACTGATTCAAGCTGATAGAAGAGCAACTTTGACTGAAATAACCACTCGTTACAACCGAGGTATGCAGCAAAGCATTTGTGAAGCCACAACACGCACAACCTTGAGGCGGATGGGCTACAACAGCAGAAGACCCCACCGGGTACCACTCATCTCCACTACAAATAGGAAAAAGAGGCTACAATTTGCACGAGCTCTCCAAAATTGGACTGTTGAAGACTGGAAAAATGTTGCCTGGTCTGATGAGTCTTGATTTCTGTTGAGACATTCAGATGGTAGAGTCAGAATTTGACGTAAACAGAATGAGAACATGGATCCATCATGCCTTGTTACCACTGTGCAGGCTGGTGGTGGTGGTGTAATGATGTGGGGGATGTTTTCTTGGCACACTTTAGGCCCCTTAGTGCCAATTGGGCATCGTTTAAATGCCACGGCCTACCTGAGCATTGTTTCTGACCATGTCCATCCCTTTATGACCACCATGTACCCATCCTCTGATGGCTACTTCCAGCAGGATAATGCACCATGTCACAAAGCTCGAATCATTTCAAATTGGTTTCTTGAACATGACAATGAGTTCACTGTACTAAAATGGCCCCCACAGTCACCAGATCTCAACCCAATAGAGCATCTTTGGGATGTGGTGGAACGGGAGCTTCGTGCCCTGGATGTGCATCCCACAAATCTCCATCAACTGCAAGATGCTATCCTATCAATATGGGCCAACATTTCTAAAGAATGCTTTCAGCACCTTGTTGAATCAATGCCACGTAGAATTAAGGAATTATTAAACACAGTATTAGTATGGTGTTCCTAATAATCCTTTACGTGAGTGTATATTATTTAATGAATAATAAATGGTATATCAAAAAACCAAATAACAAAGTTCCACACAACATTTTTGTGAAAAAAAAAATGTTTTCCACGGACCAAAATATTTTTTTCTTCTCTGTTTTCCACAGAGCTTGAACACCTTCACACACACTTGATATCATCTATCAAGTCTCTGCATCATCTCTCACAAATAAATGTATTTTATTCTTGGCTGCATTTAATAAATTAACCACTTTTATATGCAATATTAGAGCAAAAAGTCCAGAATGTATAGATTTAAGGTAATTTACCCCAACCACTACATACAAAAAGCTTTTCTGCATATAAATCTTAAATTTCTATCCATCTTAATTGTAGTCCTCTATGCGAAAATTACCCAGGAATGAAACCGGAGCCATTTCAAACTATTAGAGAACAATCAGGTGGTATTTGGTTCCACCTACACTGAGTGTCCAAATGCCCTGATTACAGGTTGTCTGTGTCGCCCACTGGTCCATTCAGATGCCCCTTTCAATAAACCATGTCAACCAAAGAGACTTGAAAAGACCCAGCAGGCTGCCACAAGCTCAAACACTTTGTCCAGGTATTCGTTAACCTGTGTCATAACCATAATTGATTCATTTACCTTACCTCATTCCTCATTACCTCATTCTTTTCAGTTCTTCAGTTCAGAGTGCAATTTCAAAGGTATGACACGTTCAAAAACAAAAGTATCAAGAAATCAGTCATTACCTCTAAAATACAGGAATAATCTGTTTTTATTTATTTTTTATTTTTTTCCCTGTATTGACTATCACCTACATACCACCACATACATGACATTCTGTCAATATAAACTGCGAACATTCTGCCTAGTTTGCGAATTGGCTAATTAATATAAACATAATTATAAATTGATCCATTGTCATTTGAGATGTAACTTAAAGCTGACATCACAAAATCCTGGGAATAAGTATGTAAAATGATTTATTTTCCAAATGACTGTAATTTTCTATAAATCTGTGCCAGTTACAGAAGCACCCGGACACGTGGATTCGCAGCAGCTTGCAGTGATCTGTCACGGCACATTTAAGAGCGTCAAAACAGCGTTTATTGTTTGAATTTTGTGAAAGAATGTACAGGATTTGAAAGTTGAGACTGTTTCTTATCAGAAGTAACTAAGCACAAAGCTCTTTGTGATAATTGGATTGGACGCACACTGCAAATAATGTTTTCTGAAGGGAAAACCGTAGATCTGGCAAACCTGGGTGATTTATAGGATCAAACAGAAGCAACATAAACAGCACTGTGTTGTTGCTTTATTTAACTTGGAGAGCCCTAAATTAGACACAAGAAACATTTTCTTCACGCAAAGTTGCTGTCTGACATGTTTTTCCACCCCCTTTTGATTGCACATAATTGCTTTCCTTGGCCGATTGATATTTTTTTATTTATCTTATATATATATATTAGTGCTGTCAAACGATTAATCGCATCCAAAATAAAAGTGTTTGTTTACATAATATATGTGTGTGTACTGTGTATATTTATTATGTATATATAAAGCCACACACAAACTGAATATATTTGGAAAATATTTACATGTATATATTTATATTTATATAAATTATATCATATTTAAATGTTTTTAATATATAAATGTAAAATTGTTCTTAAACATATACATGTATGTGTGTCTATTTATATATACAAAATAAATATACACAGTACACACACATGTATTATGTAAACAAAAACTTTTATTTTGGATGCAATTAATCGTTTGACAGCACTAATATATGAATACATATACTCTATTATATAGTGTATTTTTTGTAATCAAAAGGGGGTGGAAAAAGATGTCAGACAGCAACTTTGCTAAATAAAGCAACAACGCAGTAACGCAGCACTGTTTAGACAATGCATGATGAAGATATACGTTATTAGGTAACGTTATTATACATATAGGTAACACTTTAGGAAAGGGACCAATTCTCACTATAAACTAGTTGCTTATTAGTATGCCTATTGTTAACATATTGGTTGTTTTCTAGTACTAATAAATACTAATAAAGCACATATTCTACATACAGTATTATACATCCCTAAACCTACCCAATACCTAAACTTAACAACTATCTAATTAACTAGTAATAAGCAGCAAATTAGGAGTTTCTTGATGCAAAAGTCATAGTTAATGGTTTGTTAATAGCGAAAATTGGACTTTAAAATAAAGTGTGACCAAAATATATATAATGTAAATATATGGACGTCACAGAAAGAAAATGTCACCTTGTGCAAAACATCTGTTTTTCTACATGCTTGCTTACAACTTACATCACATTCTGCAGAGGAAGGCGTGAGACACCCCAGAGAGAATGTGGAATTTTGGAAAGGGAATGACGAGTGCAGTCGTGTCCAGAGGACACGGACAGAAATTAGAGCAAAAGAAAGCTGTCTGGTGGTGGGTTATCAGAGCTTCTCTGATGTTTCGATATGAGGGGGATTTACACCCCAGCAGAGTCGGAGCGGAACTCCTGTCGGACAACTTCTCCAGGACGTTACGCTCCTTCTGACTAGTAAGCCAATTCTCAAATAACTGCTATGATGACTATTGAAGTACTTGCGTTATCCAATCTATACAGACTGTGTCTTTTCCCCGAATAGCGAGGTCAAAATATAAATTTAATGCAGGATCTAGAAAAAATCTGATCGTGATTAAACCAGAAAAAACGCAAAATAAATGAACAAAAACAATTTTTAAAGCTTGGGCTCCTAAATATTAGATCACTCACACCAGAAGCAGTTATTGTAAATGAAATGATCACAGATAATAATTTTGATGTACTCTGCCTGACTGAAACCTGGCTTAAAACAAATGAATATTTTGGTCTAAATGAGTCTACTCAACCAAGCTACTGTTATAAACATGAGCCCCATCAGACTGGTCGTGGCGGCGGTGTGGCAACAATATATAGTGATATTCTCAATGTTACTCAGAAAATAGGATACAGGAGGTTTAACTCATTCAAAATACTTCTGCTTAATGTTACACTGTTAGATATGCAAAATAAATCTCTCCTATCTCTTGCTCTGGCTACTGTGTATAGACCGCTAGGGCCATATACAGATTTCCTAAAAGAATTTGCAGATTTCCTCTCAGATCTATTGGTTAATGTTGATAAAGTGCTAATTGTCAGAGATTTTAACATTCACATTGATAATACAAATGATGCGTTAGGACTTGCGTTTACTGACCTAATAAACTCTTTTGGAGTCAAGCAAAACGTCACCGGGCCCACTCATCATTTTAATCATACGCTAGATTTAATTATATCGCATTGAATTGATCTTACCGATATAAATATCGTACCTCAAAGTGATGATGTTACTGATCATTTCCTTGTATCTTGCATGCTGCGTATTACTGATATTAGTTATATGGCTCTGTGTTATCGTCCGGGCAGGACTATTGTTCCAGCCACCAAAGACAGATTCA